>NW_022111310.1:24114423-24124588 GCF_000313985.2 Echinops telfairi
AAGCCTTTTGAAAAATAATCTGAATTCTTGATTAAATCCATGAAGGATCCAAAACTCTAAACACTTCCCCAAATTCTGCCAAAAACTTTGATGAGAAAGAAATAAATGTCATTTAAAGCCTTTGCTATTTGGGGGATTTGTGTTACTGTTGTATAACATAGCCCAACCTGCTTGACGAGAACAGTGAAGTGTTGAGCAATTTGGCCAGAATATATAGTAATAAGAGATGAAGGCAAATATTTTTGACTCCAAAATTTGGTTTCTTCTCCACTATGAAATTTGGAAAATAAAAAGTTGGTATTCTTTTAGATTCTAGAATAAACTGTATAGTCATGTCTCCTAGATTCTAGAATAAACTGTATAGTCATGCGGTGTGGTTAGAGAAGGTGCTTAGCTTCAAAAGCAAACTTCAGTTAGATTTAGCTTCCAGGCCATAGTTTTCCAACCCCTAGTTTTAAATGTGTAATGATTCCACCTCTCTTTCTACAGTAAGTTACCCTTCTTTTTAAAAAAATGTAATTTACATTTATTTTTTATTGGAATGCAAAATTCTTGCCAGATTCTCTAGGGCGCCACACCAGTTTTCTTTGGCACACCTCCCCACTCTCCCACACCTTGCCCTACTCTGCCTGAGGGCCCTGCCTCGGCCACCGTGGCCTCATTTCAGTCCCGTGGACTTTCCAGATGCATTTTCTTGGGGGTTCCTCACCGATTCAGTGCTCTAAGCATGTGGCATTCTATACTTCCACTCTTAGTTGGATTCTCTTATGTATTCTGTACTTAGAAATACCTTCTCTAACCACACCAAATAGCCCATTCCTCCCCCTTGATTCTGTTACTCCCCCAACCCCCCTTGTTTACTTAGTCTATTTCAAGTAGGATGTGTGTATATGTTTGGTTACTGTCTTACCCATTTAAGTGTGCACTGCCAAATTTATTTGTCATTATATATCAAATTCTGGCTCAGTGTCTGAAACACAATAGGTGCTCGATAATTCTTTGTTTATGAGCTGAAGGTTGGCATCAAGTGCAACATTTATTTCAGTTATAGATAAGTGTAAAGATCAGGGACTCAGAGATCTACTTTTGCTATTTCCTAGCTGTGTGATTCTGAATAAGTAGATTTATGCTGACGGATAGTGATATTCTGGTCGAAGAGTGGAAATAACTCCTCTAATGAGTACATGGTCATGGATTGGCTTTTCCTCATGAATCCAGTAATGTGGTTCCAATTAGGAAAATCAAGCATTTTGACTAAATCAAATGTTACCCTGAAGGGAATAAATACAATATCACCCCTGTGATAAATAACACCTGATTTGTATTTATTCAATATCTATTAAAGGCATCACTAACCATTTATTGATTTTTTTAAAGCCCATACTAATTGAATGAAAAGATTAAACTAAAGGAAGGAAAAAGTCATGTGGAAAGAAAATCCAGACTTGGAAGCAGTGCCAACCACTTTCTAGCAGTGGAACCAGGAAAAAGAAATGAAACTCATAGGAATCTGATGTGTGTGTGTGTGTGTGCGCGCGCGCGCACACATCCATGAGTGTTTGATGAGCAATATAGATATAATGTCCAGCCCCATTAAAGGATTATAAAAAACAAATAACGTTGAAGGTGGGGTGAAGGTATGGTTTTGAGAAGCACTACAGTTCTGTGAATAGTTCATGGATTTTGTAATTCCAAATACTGTGTGGAAAACTCAACCATACTACTCCCTGTGTGACACTGTATAAGGTACATAACTTCTCTGACTCTTACTCTTTACCTATAAAATGGGAATAACAATCACTGTCTTATCAGAAGAGTTGAAGTTTGTGGACATAAAACATATGAAAGGACACTCGACAGAGGGTTTCCACTTTACTGTAAGATGATCATTACACAAACAGTGCTAAGTAACCTGAAAATCAGGAGCTTCATGTTTTATATTTGGTTTGTTCCTCCTAACCCTAACCCCTTTTAGATGGGTTAGACTCAGCGGCTTCACAGAAGAAAAGCCTGGTGATCCACTTTCATGAAGATTAAGCCTCTTGCCATCAAGTTGAATAAAGATTTACAGCCAAAAAATACGCTCTGAAGAAATTCTACACTGGAACACTCGGGGCTGCCGTGAGTCAGAGAACCAACTGAACAATTGGAGTTTGTAGTTGGGGGGAGGAACCCGTTTTCTAGATTCCATGGAAGCCTGGCTGTTGCTCATGTTGGCCAAAATGTTTCCTTCCTCGCCGCATCTCAGGTGACCCAGGGGGCAGGGACTTACACTGGCCTCCAGGTTTCCGCTCCTGCTCCCCAAGAAGAGGGAGCCTCGGACAGTGGGAGCTGGGCAGCTCCTTCTACTCAACCCTGGCAGGGAACTCTATGTTCCCCCTCCCTGGAAGGTGTTATGTAAATAGGAAGCTTTAATTACTATAGTTAGCTCAGGCTCTGGTTCTTTAACAAGAGTGATCACACCTGATTCACCTCAGTAACTAATTCTAAGGCTGGCCATCTGAATCTTTGGAAAAAATAAATAAATAAAAGTTAGGATTGAAGGAATTTGGTTGGTCGGAGTGTATTAGCCAAGTGGACAGAGAAGGAAATTTGCTGTTTCCAGCAGGGATCAGCACAACAGGGTAAAAACACAAAGCCTTTCTCTCCATTATTGTTGATAATCCCAGGAATACCTGATGATGTAGAAGGCGTGTAATGATGGGCATCATGTTTTTCATGAAGCAGGCAGACTTCCAGAATCATGGCATTAAAGGCTTTGGACTAAGATTGCGCCGGGTTTAAGCGTGAGGTCGGCACTCACTAGCAGTGCATAGGCACAAGCGGTCCCCTCTCTGGGTATTTCCACTGCACAGACAGATGTTGGTTTGCTACCAATGAGGTGAGGTAACAGATGTAAAGTGTGGAGTGCAGCATCCAGCATCTCGGTATGAGGTTAGGCATCGCTTTGTTTAGTCCTCCCAGTAGCCGGCTCAGTGGGCAGGTTCATTCCCATTTTAGAGACAAGGAAGCAGACTCAGAAAACGGTTTTTAAGTTCCCTAGCCAGGGTTTGGATGAAGTTATTTTCTGCAGACAAAAGCTCAACATGCCTCCAGGTGATTGAAGCTGGGAAGACAAGGACAAACAATAAGGACCAAAACAGAAACATTAATAGTAATGCTAATTATAATAACCACTGTGCATGAAAATCTCTCCATGTATCAACCTCTGTTAGAGATTCTTTACATTGTAGCGCCCTTTAATCTTTCCAACTAACTTATAAGACTATGAAAATAAAAGAGAGTAAATCAGTGTAAAAATGAATCATCTAAGCAACCGGTTAAAATACAAGATAGGACCCAAAGTTCAAAATGTTTAATACATTTCCAAGTTTCTTGCTGGTCTGAGAAGCACCATTGGATTAGCAAGGGCTTAAGTGGCCTTCCCAAACTTACCTAGAGATCATGAAACAAAGGCAATATTTAAGCCCATGTCACACTGCTTTTCCAAAATACCATTTCATTATCCCTGATGCCTACCATCACTCCTCCCCTTAGTATATTCTTCAGATCCCAGGAATCCAAAATTGATGTGAGGTTTCACAGAACTCAAGAACCATTCAGGAAATGGTTCCTCTGGTTGTGGGTGTTGGTAAATCCCAAGTTCCAAGTTCATAGTCCATCTGGAGGATCTCCCTCATTTACATGGCTACAGATGCTAGTGAAATCAACTCAAGTGAGAAGCCACATCTGAAGGCCCAAGAACAGGATGCCAGGCAGAGGTAAGACAGCTGTGCAATCCAGAGCAAGAAGCAAGAATATCGTAAGTCAAATCATGTCTTCCTGTTTCTTTGTGTGCACAGTGAGAAAGGAGAGATCACACACATGCACACACACACACATGACCTCAATAAGGTGTGCTTTTGCCTGCTGTATACTGTACCACCTAGGAAATAAAAAGGGGTAGTGACTTGACTCACACCCTCCAGTAAGGTGAAGACTCAAAATATAACCCACTGTAACTCTGTTTCAACAGCACAACAGAACAGCCCTCTCCAAAAATGGAATCACAATCCCATGTGTAGAGGCCAGAACTTACTGTACATCACACAAGAGAGACTATGTCTAGAAGGGCCATATGGAGTAATTAACCACATCTCCTGCCATCCTGCTCTTTCAGCCATTGGGTCTTCATGCTTGAAGCAATACATTCCAGTCCCCAAACACTTTACTATTCCAAAACAGTCATTCACAATTAGTCCCTCAGTATGGCAAAGATTCTTAAAGGTAAGGTTACTTAGGTATTAGCCATTCAGATCTAGTGTAGGTGTCCATCTGAGCTGGTCAATGTTCTTCAAACATTGTCACACTTCAAGCTTTGAGTACCTGATAGAGTTTAACTAAAAGAAAATTATGTATATACTGGAGTATAAGTCGACCTGAATATCAACCGAGGCACCTAATTTCTGCACAAAAATGTGCTGTAAAACTCGGCTTAAACATGAATATATTCAGTATTCCTTTACCCTGAGTCTCTTTCAAGGTTCAAGCATAATGCTAGTTTTTGCTTGCTACATAACCCATTTCATCAATCTTGTACTTCCGGCTACTATTTTGCATTCCTTTCTATTTTAATTTATTTTTACGCACATTTTTTCCCACCTTGGAAAGGGACATCAGGTTCAGCTACGGTGCCAAGCCAGATTGCTTGGTACCATGACTAGTCTAGCAAGTGCTTCTCCCTTAGTCCATTCCCATGCACTTTGTGTGAGATGACATAGGTGCAAGATAATTGGGCAATAGGGAGAAAGTACAACCCACCTCATCAGGTCTTCTGGAATTTTGACATGCAGGTTCCCATGTAGAGTTAGAGCCTCCTGCTGAGGGGTCAATATTATCCCTAGTGCTGGACCTGCAGCATTCAGCAGGAAAACAGCAATTCCAGGTGATGTAACCAACAACCATAAATAAGTACATATCGCCATAAGCAGGTGAACTATTTTCCTTGTGACCTGTTTTATGCATTTCCAAATGAAAAACTGCAATCCTTGGTTACTAAAATTAAAAATTAGGAATGGGTTTTGAGTTTTTTCCACTTCATAGGACAGAACAGAACTACTCCATAGGGATTCTGAGAGCTTAAATCTTTGTGGGAACAGATAGCCTCATCTTTCTCCAGTGGAGTGGCTAGTGAGTTTGAACCACTGACCTTGGGGCCAGCAGTCCAAGAGACCCATGGTTGATTGGTTCCAGAACCCCCTATGAACACTCCTCAGATGCTCAGGTCCCTTATAGAACATGGCATAATGGCTGCACATAAACTATGCACACCCTACCTATACTTTAGATTACTGATACATGTAAATAGCACTTGACATTTTCTGTGCCTTTGAAGGATGGTTTTGACCATTTCATTGCTTTTTAGGAATCTAACAACCCCTTATCCACCCCACCCACCCTGAAACAAAGCATTCCCATAACACGGTAGGAAACAATGAGAAGCATGGTGAACAGTGGTCAAACAACAAGCGCTGGAGAGAAACTGGAGATTTGTGAAGTGGGGGGAGCCAACAGGAGGGTAGGTTTGCACATCATTTCACTTGTGTGGATTCAAAGTAGTACTTGACATGCAGTAGATTCAAGTTTTGCTTTAGGAACTTTCAGGATATTTTTTCCTAAACAATTTTGATGTATAGTTAGTTAAATCCATGGGCATGCAACTGGTAGATACAGAGGGCTGACTGTAAAATATTAGGAAAAAAATCACAATGCAAACGAAAGCAGTAAAGATGGAATACAGAAACAAAAAAGGCATGACCTATATAGGAGGGAGATTTAATCACAGCAATTCCTGCATGAGGATCATCTTTCAGTGACCAGGCTAAAAGCACTAATTACCTTGTTTAGATTCAGTGAAAGTCTCGATATGAATGCAAGCCCTATTAGGATAGCTAACATTATAGTTAATGATTAATCAGCTTAAGAACTAGCCTTAAATTGAGGGACATGCTTGATATGCAACACTGTCTTTAAAGATAATAATCGATGCAATAGTATAAGAAAAAAAATCAGTCCAACATTGGAGAGGAAGAGAAAATATAGTAACACAGAAGCAGTGTGGCCCAGACAGGACCAGTGGTGTGAGTGGCGAAACAGGGAGGGTAGAGGGAGAGTGGGTAGGAAAGAAGGAACCAATTACAAGGAACTATATGTGACCTCCTCCATGCGGGACGGACAACAGAAAAGTGGGTGAAGGGAGACATCGGACAGGGCAAGATATGACAAAATAACAATTTATAAACTATCAAGGGCTCATGAGGGAGGAGGGAGCGGGGAGGGAGGGGAAAAATGAGGACCTAATGCCGGGGGTTTAAGTGGAGAGAAAATGTTTTGAGAATGATGTACAAGTGCGCTTTACACAATTGATGTGTGTATGGATTGTGATAACAGTTGTATGAACCCCTAATAAAATGTTCTTTAAAATTTTGATTAAATGTAAACTCCCACCTAAGTTCACAATAAAACATTTTTTAAAAATTAAAAAAAAATGGTTGATGAAGCTCTTCATTCTCCTATGTGGGTTTAATCCAGCTCTCTCACTTACTACCTGAATAACCCCACGTATGTCACTTAATCTTTCTGTCTCAGTTGTCCCACCCATAAAATTAAGATTTTTTGATGATGATCATGAGAGGATCCACTTATGGCATTAGTGTGAAAATTAAGTGAGTTAATATCTATAAAACCCTATACATGCTAGTTCTCTGTCTGCTGTTACCCTGACAATGTAGTTATCTCCTTAACTTACCTGAAAAATGCACAGGATCCAATAGTCTAGTTACTAGAACTAATGAGGGAACCCATCAGAGTAGCTTGATACAAAATCAACATAAAAGGATCAATAGTGTTTCTTTACACTTACAATAATGAATGCAATCACATAGCAGAAAGGACAAAAGAAGATAAATTGACCTGTCCATCCTGGAAAGATCCAGGACAAATCTGATTCTGAACATCCCCAGAATGCATTAAACTCCGGAATAAGGAGAAAGGACGGATGACCCCAAAGCTGGGTGCTGCACGCTATTGATTGTAAGGCAGAGGTGCAGAGGATCGCAGACTGCATCCTCCTTCCCGTGCTATTCAGAGGCCAGCAAAGCTCCGGAGCCCAGTGAGCTTTTTGCATTTTCTCAAAGTTCAGGGAGCTAGACGTCTGGAATCTGAGTGTGGTGCTAGAGGAAGGCCCTACTTCTCTATTTCAGTTGCTAGTAACCGGTTGCCAGCAACCTGTGGAATCCTGGCTGGTAGATTGATCTGCTTTTTCTTATTATCAGAAATAATCAGTAAGCCCCATACGTGCTTACTTTTCTCTCTGATGCGGCTACTCCTTGCCACTCAGAAATTATTAGGCTTAGAGCATACCCTACACTGTTGTAGCCTTGTTAACAATGCATACACACACAAAAATACCCTATTTCCAAACAGGGTTCTATCTACAGAATCAAAAACCGAACTGCCATCAAGTTAATAACAACTCATAGAAACCCTATAGAACAGAGTCGAACCAGCCTATAATCTCTTAACAGGACTAGAAAGCCTCATCTATTTTCCGGAAGAGAGGCTGTTTGCTTCAAACGGCTGCTCTGCTCGTGCTTGCAGCTACCAACATGTCACTGGCTATCCCACTAAGGCTCCCATCGACTAGTAAGAGTTTGAATTCCAACACCTATTTTGAGGGATGCAATTCAACTCATCACGGTGTATCTGTGACCAGAACTGCCCTTACCTTCCTCCAGGCAAGAATCATGATAAACAACGTGCATTCCTCACCCAACTGCTTTCCCTATCTCCGCATCCCACCGAATTCCTCACGCACTCTCCCAAGTCCTCCTCCTTGGGGATTGATATCCTCTGAAAGGCACCACCGGTAACTTCCAGTTTGCAAGATCAGTCCTACGTGGCCCTCCTCAGTGCGAGCTTCCCTGGAGCCCTCACGTAGTGTAAACAGTGTTTCTGTATTGTTCCTGTTCCAGTTTATATTTGTATTTCTCTGAGAGAGCAATTAGAGGCCAAAAAATACCACAAAGGATCTTCTTTTATTCACCAACTAATGGCTTGATTTACTCTGACTTTCTTTCTTCAGAGTAAAGCAAGGAGATTCAGAATGCATCTTCTGTTTTCCTCAAAGATGGTGTCAGTATTTGGGAGGAAGCCAAACTCTCAAGACCCCAAACAGGAAAATTGTCCCTGAACTCCTGCAATCAACTCCCACATGAGGGTTCGCAGAATGTTCTTAGCTCCATAGGAACCCAAGGGAAAAGTCCTCAGAGAGGAAAGAAGGTAAACACAGAAATAGAGACACAATGTTGTCTCAAACCCCATTTCCCTAGGAATTTGGACTCAAAGCAGATGTTTGTTAAGCAATGTTCTACTATGAGAGCAAGAAAATGATTAACTATTTCTGGGTAATCCAAAGAAGATATGAACTGCTGACGAAGGTGCTGAACTTACTCTGCTGCTGTGGGCAATGGGGTCATGTTTAGTAGACCCCAAATTTAAAAAAAAATTTAGTGCTCTGCCTGTAAAAGATTTCTGAAAACAGGACAAGGTAATGCTGTTCTCCCCACCAAATACTGCTATCACCTTGCCCTTCAATTAAATGTCTAGTTTACACAAACTTCAATCCCCAAACTATTCAAAAACTGTCCCTTGTCACTCCTTCTTTCATATCACAGATATTTAACACTGCTAGACTCTCTGGTAAGGTGATGGGGATGTAGCATTTGTCTTCACATAACTTGCAGTCTAGTGGCAGGGAAAGACATAAACCTGATGTTCGCAAAAGTAACTCAGACTTACGGAGTCAATTCTGACTCATGGTGATGGGACTGAAAATCTTTATGGGAGTAGAAATCCTCATCTCTCTCCCATGGAGTGGCTAGTGGTTTTGAACTGCTGACTTTGTGATTAGCTGCCCAACAAGTAACCACAATGCCACAAGGGCTCCTCAAAAATAAGTAGGGACTACAATCGTCATCAGGGTAATGAAAGAGAGATACGTGGGGTAATAATATATCACTGTATGTAGGGATCAACCTAATGAAGAGGTCAGGAGAGAGTAAACAAAGTCTGTAAATTATATTGACCCCAAAAGTAAATCATGAGTAGACAATTCTTGGAAAGGACAGGGCAGACAGGATTCTGGGCCATTGAAGTGATGTGTAAAGCAGCCCTAAAATAGGAAGGAGTTTGACAAAGAAAGGAGAGAATCAGCATAGCAGTAAGAGCAGGTGCTCTCTCTAGTTCAAAGAGAGAGCAAGTTCAAAGAGATTTTATGAACTAAATGAGTGATTTTAGACTTCACTCTTAGGGCACTTAAAACAATCTAAAGTCCATCTGACAAACTCCTCCCTACATTCCAATGCTCAACTCTAATGTTCCGCCTCAATATTGAAGCCCTGAAATTCTTTCTTCTCACACACATCTTTAAATGTCCTCACCTTCCAGACACCTATTTCTCCCCTCTTTGTAGCCCACAGCTCCACTCTTTAAAATAATACCTTACACTGTGTTAGTTTTCAGTGTAACATCCTTGACTCTTTTATGGGATATAAAATTTCCTAAGTACAGGAACCAGAGATTCTTTGAGTTAGAAAACAACCTAGCAATCACCTAGTCCAAATATCCATGCAATTCAGGAATGACTTTGAAGCATTTATGAGAAGAGATTAATCTTTCTCTGCTTGAATACTTCTTGGTGATGGGGCACTTCCTACCTCTGTTATCTCTGACTAAAATACTTCCCTTGTAGTTTTATTACACTGGAAGTTTGGAGAGATCTACTTTGGATCCACTTTAATTCTTTCTCTGTACTGCTGGTAGTCTAATATTTCCTACATTCAGTTCTGATCATGAAACACATCTTTTAAACCCTTTTGTGGTAGACTTGTATTATGCCAACAACTAAAGTGGCATTACATTTCTCAGCTTCCCTTTCCTTAAATATTTCAGGATGAACATGGGTCACAGGACACATTGTATGTGGCTTGGACGGGAGAAGTGAAGAAACACCCATAATCCTTTTACGTTTGCAAGATCCTTGTAGCGGCTGCAAATTGCTTTTGCTCATTGATGTGGAGTTCATAACTAGGCTCACCTGCTTCTCTAGCCTTGTTTGCTTTTTTTT
>NW_022111310.1:24126157-24150548 GCF_000313985.2 Echinops telfairi
TACAAATAAGGAATCCTACTTCGCGGAATTTCATTTATCACGGTAGGGTCTAGAACCGATTAACCGCGATAAACGAGGGTTCACTGTATATATTCTCAAATAACAATCTCCCAATAATAATTGCCTTTTGTTTCAATTAATTTCATCCTCTTATCAAATTGCTGAAATTTTTTGCTTACCAGAAAACAACATTTTGGTAAGTAATTCAATCCAGCCTGCTCCTTAAGAGAAAGAGGGGCTTTCTACTCTGGTAAAGAGTTACAGTCTTGGGGCAGTTCTACCTGGCCTAAAGGGTGCTGTGAGGTGGTGTGGTCTCAATGGCAGTGAGGGGTGTGTGTGTGTGTGTGTGTGTGTGTGTGTTTAACTTAAAATTCATTGGCCACTCTGCCAAGCAGAATCAAAATACATACAATTCCACTTACATGACCTTGCACAGTAATTATGTTGATTTCATCAGGATTGTTGTGGCAATATTATTACTGTATTGCCTACTTTTCTGGTAATTCAAAAATGCCTTTATGGGACAGTATGTAAGAAATATGACTTTTACTTCATTAGCTACCATTTAAATAGCATATCATTATTCATAACAATGAATTCATGTTTCTTTTATTTCATGTTTTAATTAAGATCTCCAATTGAATGCCTGAATTTCATATAGTTTAAATTATTTTCACTTTGAGAATTCTACTGGAAGGATATAAGTGAGAAGAACGTTTTTGGCCGCGGACATTTTGAAAGGATGGAGTGTATAACATTTTCAACAGGTCTTCCATTTCCTGTTTTCTCCACACCTCGATGTCTTCTACCCACGTTTCAAGGGATATCTTGGGGGTGCTAAAAAAAATTAAAAATCAATTGCTTTCTAGACCTTAACCATTGGGGAGTTTTGAAAACACCATCCAGATGGGAAATATATATATGAAAAAGCTCCCGTCAGTGAAAAGAAATCCTCCAAATGGAAGCATATAATGGAGCACCTAATTCACTCCAACTATGCTGGTCATACTGCTGCAATATTATAATGCCAGACGACTTTTTCAGCACCACGGACAACAGCTGGTCTTCCATCAGGAATGTCTACAAATGAATGCAGTGTGATCCCTTTCCAATAGAAATTTGGCTAGTACTTGAAGTCCATTGCATGATACACTCCTCATATCCATGCTAAGCAATTAGTGATTTTTAATAAGAATTTTTGTAAGATATTTTATTGTATTTATCCTCCAGAAATTTGGATGGCTACGTGACACCCTTGAATACTAAAACAGTTCCTTAAAGAGTCATCCAATTACATCACAAATCATTCTTTCCATCTTTATCTTTGTGGCTTCTCTGACACTAACGATTATGCCTCTGATAGTAGACTATTTCTTCTTTGACTCTTTTCCCTGACAACCATACTATACCATGGTTCATCTAAAATCTCTTTCCCATGACTTCACCTCTTTCCATAACTGATCATCTCTTTTGCCCCTTAATAGCATGTATTACCCCTACAATAGATTACATTCCTTATTGTACATATATTTTTATTGATCACTCTCTTACACTTTCAGTTGCTGTCGTCATTTCTGTACTGATAACTTGAGAATCTTTTATAAACTCTACCCATGCTCCCAAGCTCCACTGTGACATTTCCAACAACCCACTGGATCTGGTGCATTAGGTGTGGTTGATACCTCAATTATTTCTAAAATGGAACTTATGACAATATTTCCTCCAAAAGAAACGGCACCTATTTCTCTGGATGCCAGTTAAATATGTTGTTTGTGCTTTTCTCTTGTAAGTTAACTAAAAGCTTACATTTACATCCTCATGTCACACCCTGACTGCTGAGTCTGCCTCATGTGACTCTGTGATAAGATTGTCCATTGTCACACAACAGTTCATGATTTTGTTGTTGTTGTGAGATGTCATTGAGTCGGTTATGACTGAAGCAGCCCCCTGTGCAACAGAAGGAAACACTGTCCGTCTCTGCACCACCATCACCAGTGTGGTGATGTTGCAGTCACTGGGTCAATCTATGCTGTCGGGGGTCTTCCTTTTTAAGGACCTTCTAATTTTCAAAGCTTGATATCCTTTGCAAGGGACTCCTCTCTCCTGTTCACATGTCCAAAGTCTGCGGGATGCAGTTCTTCTTGCTAAGTAGGATTCTGACTGTTTTGGCTGTCCATGGTACTTTCCGTACTCTGTGCCAGAACCATAATCCAATGTATCAATTCTTATTTGGTTTTTCTTATTCAATGTCCAACTTTCACATACGTATGGAGTAATTTAAAATACTATGACTTGGGTCAGACATACCTTAGTCCTCAAACTAACATTTTGGCTTGTAACACTTCAAAGAAGTCTTGTGCAGCCGATTTAACCAATGCAATGTGTCCTTTGGTGGCTTGACTGCTGCTTCCATGAACAATTCATGACTTACCTAAGTTTTAATGTCCAGAGAAGAAAGCAAACATACTTCCCTTTACCAAATGGCATCAATCACTGGAGGTAGTTTCTGGCTTCAAGATCAAGGAGCACATCCACGTAACGGAGGAAATTCCATGCCCCACTTCAATTCTTCTCCCTGATTTCAGAATCAGTTACTCTCACTTGTTGTCTTATAACAAGCAAGGCAGTGCAAGGAATGCACGCTCAGACACTAGAGAGATACTACTGAGCATACGGTGACCAAAGAGAATGAGTAAGGTGCTGTTAAGTTACTGCTGGGTGACCCAGTCCCACTGTTATAAGAAAGGAAGCCAACATTCAAGGAAAGTGCTCCAACAAGGTTACATTTCTGAAAATATATGCTTTTCTGGATCTTGACTGACAGTGCAACTTCATGACTAAAAAATGAGTTCCTGAGACCATCTGCTAAAAGTTGAGTTATGAATCTGTCGCTAATTTTCTAGGTGGCTTCGGTCAAGTCATTTGTTCTCTCTGTGCCTCAGTATCCTCAGGTATAAAATGGAAATAACAACCAACTTGTGGAACTTACCACAAAGATTAAGGTCAAACATTTAAAGCACTTGGGCCAATGTCTGGTCCTTAGTAAATTCCATGAAAGTGTTTCCTTTTGTTAGCTATTTCCTTGCTTAGGATTCCTTGATGGTTATTGGTTGGGGTTCAGAAAAATTGCGGCCTAAAACAATGCTGCGGTCGAAATCCTCATTACATTTGAATTATCCTTACTCTTCCTTGTATGATGGAGCATGGGTCTCCTGTGGAAAACAAACAACTCCGACTCACAGCCCTCGAGTTAATTCTGACTCATGGTGACTTTTCAAGACAGAGTAGAACTGCCTCTGTAGGTTTCCAAGACAGTAACTTTTCACAGATGACAGCAGAAATAAAACCTCATCTTTCTCCCTTGGAGGGCTGATGGTTTCAAATTGTCCACCTTCCTGTTAGCATCCTGACTCCTGACCCACTATACCATGATATCAGGGCTCCTCTCCTGCAGGTTTATTAAATCGGGATGTATTTGCAATTTTTTTAGGCTTTTCTATGCATTTTGCATTTTACTTAATACAAGGTAAGAGACATGTTGTATAAGCTCACTTGCAACCAACACCCATTAAATGATGATCCTTGAAAAGAAACCTGTCACCCGACCCCTCCCACTTAGATTGGAAACAGCCCATTCATTCTGTGGACATATGGACTTTAGTTGCAATCTATTTCTTGGAAAGTGATTATAATTAATACCATTTAAAATTGCCTAGGATATATTTCAGCTGGTGCTGACATGGGATGCAATATTTGGAAAGTACCACTTTAAAAACAAGCCATGCTGTGTTCATGTGAATCCAAGTTTACCTGCCATAAAGCAACAGAGGGGTGGGGTGGACAATTGAACCGAGGGAGTGGTTAGTTTTACCATTTAGTAACACCTTTAAGATACCTAAATCCACATTTCCTTAAGTATCATGATAACGCAGGCCAGTCTCTGGATTTAGGCAAAATGAGGTGGGTAATGGTGAGGAGCCTTTTCCTGAGGGCAGACTTACCCTCTCATTTTGGCAGAATCAACTATTTGCTTTGTGATTGTGGAAACATTTGGAGAGAAACATTAATTTTCCATCCATTAACTTTTGGTGGATATGAACACCCCAGAGGGAAAAATGTGTGAAGCTGCTTAACAACCTTTTGGCTGTTCAGAAGGTAAAAATATTTTGAAAGCATTTTTCTTTGCAAAGAAAAAACAGAAAGAAAAAAAAACTATTCAATCAGGGAATATTCTGTTTCCCAGAGATTTTTGTCCATGTTTTCACGAATCTAAAATGCACATTTTCTGTAGATGAGACCTATTTGGTCTATTCACTATCTGAGCATAAATTATCTGATTGTTGTTGGTAAGGTGCTTTAGAGGGATTTCCTCCTCACAGCCACCTTATATACAGCAAAACAAGACACTGCCAGTCCTGCATGGCACTCACAATTGTTGCTATGTTTGAGCCCATTGTTGCAGCCACAGTGTCAATTTGTGTTGTTGGATGTCTCCCTCTTTGTCACCGACCCTCCACTTTACCAAACATCACGTCTTTCTCCTGACCACAAACTTAACAACATCATGTCCTCTCAGGTCTCTCCTGATAACATGTCCAAAGAGCCTGAGACACAGTCTCACCATGCTGACATTAAAGGGACAATCTGGCTATCACTTCTTCTCAGACAAATGTATTCATTTTCGGTAAATGAATTCATTTTCTGTAATCTTTACACATAAAATAATTCAAACATATCTGTTCTTCTTCTTTCTCAACTCACTGCCATGTAGTCAAGACCAACTCATTAGGGACCCAGGGTCCACCTCTGACATATATAGGAGGCATTTGAAAACACCCTGGCTTGGGTCAGGTGCGTCAGTCCTCAAAGTGACACCTTTGCTCATTAACACACTTTAGAGAGATCTTTGGCAGCAGATTTGTCCAGTGCAATATGTCATCTGATTTCATGACTTCCACAGGCATTGATTGCAGATTCAAGTAAAATGAAATATTTGACAACTTCAAATTTTTCATTTATCATGATATTGCTGAATGGTCCAATTGTGAGAATTTGGATTTTCCTTACATTGAGTTGTAATCCATATAGAAGGTTCTTCATCAGTAAGTGCTTCAAATCCTTGCCTTTCAACAAGAAAAGTAATGTCATTGAATTTTAATTCTGATAGGATTTTAATTATCAAATTCTGATGTCTCATCCTTTCTCATAAACTCCAGTTTCTTAGATTATTTCCTCATTACACGTATTCTGGAAGTATGATGAAAGGATACAACCCTGATACACATCTTTCCTGATTTTAAACTGTTCAGTATCCTCTTGATTCTATTCAACTAACTACCTATTGGACTATGTATAGTTTCCTTGTAAACACTGGCAAGTGTTCTGGAATTCCCATTCTTCACAATGTAATCCATAGTTTATTGTGATACACATAATTGAACTTTTTTGCATAGTTAATAAAACAAAAATAAACATATTTCTGGTATTCTCTGACTTCAGCCACAATCCATCTGATCTCAACAGCTATATCCCTCAATAATGTCTCTTTTGAAACTTATTTGAATTTCTGGCATCTCCCTGTCAATGTGCTGCTGTAACTGTTTGGGGATTATCTTCAGCAAAAATTTACTTCCACATGATATTAATGATATTCTTCAATAGGTTCTGAATTTGGGTCGTTTTTCTTTAGGATAGATACAAACATGGATCTGTACCAGTTGATTGGCTAGGTCTTTTAAATTTCTTGGCATAGAGAAGTCAGTATAGATCGCTTCTTGGTCTTTTGGCTAAGATCAAGTGTAGAGAAGTCAGTATATCCAGCACTGCGTCAATTGATTGAAACATTTCAATTGATAATCTGCCAAGTCTTGGAGCATTTGTTTTGTTTCTGCTTTTTTGCCAAGGCCTTCAGTGCAGCTATAAATCTGCAGGGCAGTGAATTATTTAATATGGCTCTTCTAACCACACTCCCTATAACTCACACCGAATGAATTTTCCATGATGGAATTGAGGATAAGGTGGTGGGAGAAGACACTGATAGAATTTAGTTAGGAGTACTTGTTAACAGGATTCATTATGGGTGCCATCCTCAAAACAAAAATGAAATCCACTGCCATTGATTTGATTCTGACTTATGGCGACCCTATAGGACAAGATAGACCTGCCCCTGTGGGTTTAAGAGATTGTAACTCTACAGGGGTGGAAAATCTCATCTTTCTCCTGTGGAGGGACTGATTGTATTGCACTGTTGGCCTGTAACCACTATGCCACCAAAGCTGGGTATAAAATTAGTCATTGCAGAAGTAGGATAGGGTGATTTCACTACCAACAAGAGCTAGGAGTGGAGTGCATCCTCTAGACCATGAGATCCCTGCACAGTCAGCCTTCTTGATCCAGAAGACAGCTGTACAGCAGAGGAGTGGCAGAACAAGGAGCCAGAGAATGAGTCCAAGTGGTGGACTTCACAGCAAGTACAGGTGATGGCTGTGGGGCAACAAGCTGGCTTGGGAGTGCAGTGCCTCTGGGCACTTAATTTGGAGTGGTGGATTCACTGACTGTGGAAACTGAGCTGAATCCCTTGAGTCGAGGCTTACAGCAAAGAAGCATGTCCCTTGGGCATACTGGAGGTCCTACAGAAACTTTGTAATATGTCTGACTGAACAATTGTATCCTGAGCATTTCTCACCTGTGATGTAGCCTATGAATATTCTTAAGAAACCCCTTATTCATGAATATTGCCTGTGGGTTTTGTGCACTCGTTGCAATAGATTCTAGAACTTAGCAATAAAAGAAGAGAGTGTTGTGTGAACAAACCCAAACTTCTTCCCTCAATAGCATTGGTTCTTGGTCATATGCTACCCCTTGAAGTGGCCGACCAATCCTTTTGAGACAACGACTCTGTATTCTTTCCATTTTCTTTCGTGGCTTCTTATATCATTCAATATTTTGCCTATAGAATCATTTAGTATTCAATATTGCAACTGTGACTTTAATTTTTTTCAGCTTGTAAAATGCCCAATATGCCTTTTCCTTTTTTGTTTTCTAGCTCTAAGTCTTATCACATTTCTTTCAAATACTTTACCTTGTCTTCTTAGCCACCCTTTGAAATTTTCTGTGCAGCTCTTTTATGCCATCGTTTCTTCCATTTGCTTTAGTTTCTATACATTCAAGAGCAAGTTTCACAGTGCCTTCTGACATCCATTTTGATCTTTTCTTAATTTCCTGTCTTATCAATAACTTTTTAGCTTTATTTACATATAATGTTTGTGATGTCATTATACAGCTTGCCTAGTTATTGGTGTTCAATTGTCAATTTTGTTCCTGAGATGGTTTCTAAATTTAGGTGGGGTATATTGAAGGTCATGTTTTGACTCTCATGGATTTTTTCTTGTTTTCTTCAGTTCAAACCTGTACTTATATGTAAGCAATTGATGTGAGTTCTACGGTTAGTTCTTGACTTTGGTTTGACTAATTATACTGAGTTTCTCCATCTTATCTTCACAAAAATGTGGTTTATTGGATTCCTATGTACTACATTTTGCAAAATCCATGTAAATAATGTTGAATTTGTGTTATTGAAAAATGGTGTTCACACTGAATAAGTCGTTAGTGTTGGAAAACTCTACAATGTGATCTCCAGTGTCATTTCTGTCACCACCACTGTATTTTCCAACCATCAATCCTTCCTATTTTTATTTTCAAGCTTTATATTCCAAACACCAGTAGTTACCAAAGCATTTTGATGGCATGTTTGATCAATTTCAGAATGAAAAATATAGTAGAACTCTTCAATTTCTTCATCATTTTCTTTAGTGGGCGGCGTGCAAATTTAAATAATAGTTTTACTAACTGGTCTTCCTAGAAGGGATATAACAATTATCCTATAATGAACAGCATTGTACTTCAAAACAAAAATTCTTGAAATGCTACTATTGGCAATAAGTGTGGTATCAGGCCTCTTGAATTTGTCCTTCCTGGCCTAGTAACCCATGTGGTTCAAACTAGCCAATGCGAGGCCATTTCTGATCACTAATATCTAAGATACTGATTTGTAGGTGGTCAATTTTATCCTTCATGTCTTCCAATTTCCCTAGAGTCATGTTTTGTACTCCACGTTCTGATTATTAATTGAAGTTTACAACTATTTCTTCTCATGTTGAGTTCTGCCCTGTCAGTAATTAAAATTCGCCAAAGCTTTGCTCCATCTATATTATCAAGGTCAACTTTACTTTGCTGATATAGGCCTTACCTAGTAGTCATACTAAGAATGCCTCCCACCAGAGGAGCTCATCTCCTGGCATTGTTTCTGACAATGTTCTACTGCTGTTCATAAAGTGTTCAGTGACCAGCCTTCAGAAGTGGTCCATTTGTTCTTTCTTCCTAGTCTGCCTGAGTCTGGAAGCTCCTTTAAAGCCCGTTCACCATGGCTTGTATTTGGAATTTGAAATACCAGTGGCCATAGCTTCCAGCATCACAGTAACGAGCAAATACCACAGACAAGTAGTAGAAATTATCTGGTAGTCTAAAAACATTTTAAGCACAATTTCTCTTTTTAATTACATGTTTTCTCCTAATAGACCAGATACAGTGTGCTCATAATATTGGGCCAAAGAAAATACTGGAGGCTTAGAAGAGAGAAGAAAAGTAAAAGGATGAAGTAATAAAAAGATTTTGTTTTCGTGATAAATATTTTGTGCTACAATCAAGTCCAAATCAGTAGCGTCTTAGAATTAAATATGTATATATTGAAAGATAAGGTGTTCTGATAAGAGGAGATGGATGATGGAGCCAGGTACCGTGATCTCTGTTATAGGATGGAATTAACAAAAAAAAGGTACATAACCTTAAGTCATTTAATTCAGCCAGCAAATAAATACAGCATCATTGAGCAGTTTTCTATACTAAGTTCTATGCCAAACATGAAGGATACTTCGCTGAAGAAGACAAACGGCATCTCTTGCCCCATTACAGTTTATAGTTCAGTGAGGAAAACGAAAATGAAACAGTCCAACACAAGGCAATCATCACAATGACAAGGAATGCTGCAGAGGAGGGAAGATGCCATCTGAGAATGTAGACAAGAAGACTGACTTGACCTTGGAGATGGGAATGCTTCTCTGAAGGAGGGGTGCCTAATTTGAGATCCAAGTGTTCTTAGATGAGACCGGGAGAGTGGATGTATTGCAGGGTTGTGAGAGTGGAATAGATTGATGAAAAGGGAAGAATCTGAAGGCTCTAGAGGAAGGGGGCTCCTGGGCAAAAGGGAATTTGGCACATGAGATATCCAGCGGGTAGAGAGAAGAGAATGAAGGGAGGAGAGGGAGATAAGGGTTGGGTTTGACCGGGAAGTGGAGCCTGGGAACATCAGATGCTACTGGTCAATCTGGATGAGGATTTAGGTCAGGGATAGGAACAGGAACATTTGGAGGGGTTTCAGCCAGAGAGAGACATGATTGTATCTGTGTCATGAAAATACTCTTTTAGTACTTGTCACAGCATCAATTAGTAATGAATTGAATTAGTGATGAATTGGAGGGGATGATCATTGGTACAAGAAAGTCCTTTAGGAAACTGGTGCATGGTTCAGGAGAGAGACAAGGAAAGTGACAGTGGGGATGGAGAGAAATAAATAGAGATTTAGGAGTAATTGGGGACCAAGTCAGATACAAACCATTGCTGTTGAGTGGATTCCAACTCAGAGCAAGCCTACAAGACAGAGCACAAGTGCCCCACAGATCTTCAAGATTGTACATCTTTAAAGAACCAGATGACCACACCTTTCTCCTGCAGGTAGCCTGATGCATGTGAACCCCCAACCTTTGACTTAGCAGTTGAGAGATTAACCACTGAACCACTAGGCTTGCAGTGCTAAGAAAGGTGATGTGAAAATCCTACCTCCAGTTATGAGTCCTTCTTACAGGAATATGCAAAATAGTTTCCTATGAATTTTGGCTAAGTGAAGCATATTAATGACTTTTACCCAAGTCTATTTCTCTCCAAGTTATCCTGCATTTCTGGAACCACAACACACCAGGTGGCAGACACCCCACACACTGAATGAGAATTTACTTCCCCTCTCCCTTTGCCTTCCAGGTTTGTGTGGAATGAAAAGTAAACTCTTTTATTACCAGGAATAAAAAGAGAATACAATCTTCCTGGACTTGAAAAGTCCAGCCTTGCCATTTATAAGGCACGGGAGCTTGAGCCTGCTCCCTAACCTCTTGAGCCTTGGTTAGTACATCTATGAAACGGACATCAGATGAGTCTGCTGCATGCTCATCACACCAGGAAGGAAGAGCACTCTTGTCAAGGGCTGACCCACGGCAACTTAGTGTTAGCAGTTACGCTTCCAGGAAACTTTCTTCTCTCATCGAACACTGGAGAGGACAATGCTTTTCCTACTTCAGGGAATGCCCCCAAGGAGCATAAAAGTGAATGTGGGTGAAACCTTTGGTAATTTTAAAAGAAATAACGAGAGGTTTGTCCTTATTAGCATTTTCATGCTATTATTTTGGCAGTAAATTCTGGAAGTGTATCTCCTCAGATTTCTTTTGAAGAGTGAGCAAGCTTTCCAGAAGTGAGGGGTTTCTTCCTCTCTTCATTGATACTATGGTGTACAAGTGACTACAGAAGGCTTGTGGAGTTGGCTTGAAACCCCACTAACCCCTAGGCAGATCTTGAGATCTAGTTTCTCAAGATAAATCCAGGATATCAGTTTGTGGACTTATAATTTACGCCCCCCCCCCCTTTCTCTTAGTGTTGCATAACAAACTGTGCAAATGCAGACTTGCCAGGTAATAAAGGGTTTGGGATGTGGAATGGCAGGCGAGCTGGCTTTCACTGTATTGCTCCTATGCAATTATGGTCTGTAAAACAACTCCACTTGATGTGTACGTCTGCATATGGACATGTCTAATGTAGGATTCAGTCAATCTGAAGACTGGTTGAAGGGCCTTTCTTAACAATTAGGCAGAGTTGTAGGTCACAGTCGAGACTGATTTGAATGGCACTGGCCATGCCTCCCAATTACCCTTCCCACAGCCACACAGTGCCTGGAATCCAACCATTAAAATTAGTTCCTAAGGACCTTGATAGAGGGTTTCAGTGACAGAAATCTTGTGAGAGGAAATGAGACACCACGTTGCTTAATGTTCAACAGTGAGAGAGGAAAATTATGAACCATTTCTGGGCTGTCCAAGAAAGATATGAACTGAGGCTCTACAGGAGGACACTCCCTACTCTCCAAGGTCAAATGAATTAGAACAGAGCCCTGTCTATGCGTCTCATCCCTGGGCATTCTGTCTGGTGAGGATCCTCCTGACCAAACAAATTTCCTGAGGCTCTGAGGTCCCCAGAACCAGAAGGAAGCCTCGGCCAACATTCAGGTCAGAACTTCAGCTGAGTGCAGGACTATTTTTGGTGCCCCGGCTGTCCTCCGGATGGAGTAAGAGATGCTGATGTTTTACGTTTCTTTAAAAGAGAGAGCTCAACTTGCTGAAACATAAAAATTAAAAAATCACAAATATAACAGCTTTTATAAAGAAGACTATCTGGCAGAAATGTCATTCCCCTGAAGGGGAAATGGGATTAAACAAGTGATGAGGCAAAGGCATGAATCAGCAATGATCATTTTTAAACTGAGCAGTGGATGGGTTTGTGCTCTGCAGAACGAAATGGCAGGTTAACTGTTATCAAATGTAAAAACATATTTCCTCTGTGAGTGCAGAAACTTTGCCGTGTCTGCATGCCTACGATGAAGTGGAGCAAGACAGTGGATTCATCGGTAATTGAGTGGAGTGGGGAGGGAGGGCAGCGCCATGTAACTGTAGCTATGGTATGGCGCACCTACTATGGGCTAAGCAAGACCTCTGCATTCGGGGACTTTAGTTCTCACAGCTCGAGGGTGCCCGCATCCTTGGTATACCCATTTCACAGAGGAGACCAAAATGCTGAGAAACTTGAGCTAAATTACAGAGCTATTGGATGGAATAAGAGAAGCAAGGGTCAAGTTAATATGAATTCTAAAGCCCCAGCAATTTGTACTGCATTGAGAGTCATAGGCATGCACCCCCACCTCTTCTAGCCATCAGTCCTGGTTCTAACAAACCATTCTAGCCCTTGTCTGTGCCTCAATAACTTCTCTGTACTTTAGTTACCTCATCTCTTACATAGGTACTGAGGGTAAAAATGAGACTATGGATGAAGAAACGTTTATAATAGATTAAATGTTTTACTAATTATTGTCATCATAGTATGATATTGATGGTCACATCCACCCTGAAATTGATTGATATAGGGAAAATCATGTGTGTGTGTGTGTGTGTGTGTGTGTCTACACATTTTAAGAGTAAGTTATAAAATCCTTTGAGAGGTTTTGATGTAATGTGCTTTATTAAAGACTGTGAGTAAGGGTTTCTTTAGGAATAGAAGGTACATTAGGGTATTAGGAAATAAAGGTCTTAAACTCACAGAAAAATACCCAATTTGTAAGTGAGATGTGATGGCATTAAGGGAAGCTTTGTGCTTTCCTTGGTTATAAAACTAATCAGGAACATGCAGAGGAGAGGTGACGACATGGCAGGCCCCCAGGGCAGAGGTTTGCACTGATTCTGGGCCCCGCCAGCTAAGTGACTTGGAGCAAAGTCTTTGTCTCCCCAAACCTCACCCTTTCATTTTAGGTTAAATGCTTACTCTGGTCTGTGCAAACTGAAGTTCTACCAAACACCCGGCTCAGTCTACCACTCTCCACTTTGCCTGAAAAAGTAGCAGGCAGGCCGTCACGCTCATTTAACACACTTCAATTTGTCACCACTGCAAAACAGCCACCATGCCAGGCTCAGAAGGGGTCCCCAAGATAAAGAAGGCAGTGTTGAGCTGGGCTGATTGGTGGTGCAGAAGGATTATAAAGCCCCACAAGAGAGCCATTGACTTGGAAAAGTTTCTTGTTCATGGTCATTTTCAGTAAAAATATAAAAGAACTCAATTGATCTTCTCTCTTATTATTTCTTTTTTTTTTTTCCCAAAGAATTTTAAGGTCAGAACAAGAACCAATATTTCCAGGGGCGAGTTGTAAGGCAAGCAAGAAAGAAGAAAGACGGGGCTCCTGTTTGTTCCTACATCGCTGTCATCCCAGCAGGCACAGGGGGTGCCTGCAGGTGAGCGGAGCACAGTTGGACCCTCTGGCTTTGAAAAATCACTGCTGAATCATCAGTCGGGTTGAGCCGGCAGACCACAGGCCAACGCAACAAATCCCTGACCCTCCTTTCCGCCTCTGCCTACTGGCCTTCTTTACCATTGTCTCCTTCAGCTCCCTGCTCTGCCTGCTTCTAAGGGTTCCCTTCTCGCCATCCCTCACTCTCTTCCTGTTTCTCCTTCTCCCTGTTTTATTCCTCCTCTTTAGTCTCTCTCCATCTCCCACTTTCCTTTCCTCTTTTCTCTCTCTCGGCTTTCATTCTCCATTCTTTCTCCCTTTACATCTGGCTCGCCTCATGTTCTGCGGACCATCCTGAATGCGTTCCTCTCCCCTCCCTAATGGGCCTTGTCTCCCTGAATAGAGTTGCCATTCTGTTATAGTCTTGCACTTCTGCCAGTGATGTCAGCGATGGCCATCAGTGCATTAACATGGAATCCATCCGAAATCGCTTCCTTTATGATCAGTCCTTTCGTTCTCACTGCCACGGGGCCCAATCCAACCCAGAGCAGCCCTATTGGATGGGGCAGGGTGGGCCCTGAGGCTTTCCTGCACTGTGACTCTTTCCGGGAGTAAAAGCAATGCCACAAGATCAAAATTCTAGAAGCCAAGAGCCACTCTGCTGTCTCTTACAAATCATTTCTCTCACGTTTTGTATGAACCTGACAGGCTGGATGATGCAAGCACGCCTTCCGATACGGCCACAGCGAATCTCATCAACCAAGGAAAAGTCCAGGTGTGCCCAACTCCGGAACGATTAACCTGATTTATGATGACTACTGTGACCCTGAGCTTTGGCCTGCAGGGGCATGTGTGAGTGTGCAGGGACAAGAGTTAATGCTCCACACATGGCTGCTGCAGCCGTCGGGCCCACCTGGATGACAGCTTTCCCCCACAGAGAGCCAGGAGCACAGCACAGCCCAAGTCTTTGTAAATACTTCCCACTGCCTCCCTGTATCCGAGCTTCTGAAGTCTTCATAATGGCTGCTTTCTGGTGCTAGTAAGCACACTCGTTTCTGGTGGCCCACCTCACTCCAAATATGATACATAAGTCCTCACGCTTATTTGGCCCAAAGCCTCCTTTTCAGGAAAAAAAAAAAGTCCATGGCCCACTAATGAGCATGGTGCACTATAGCCCATAACCCGGAACAAAGGGTAGACGTCTGCTTTTGCAGCCCCTTGGATCGTTTCCAGGCACCCTGGTGGCACAGTGGCTGTGTGTGGGGCTGCAATTGGAAACCAGCTGTGAATCAGCGGGAGAACGATGAGGCTTTCTACCCAGTACAGAGTGACCATCTCAGAAACCCAGGGGCCTGGTTCTACCTTGTCCCAAAGGGTTGCCATGAGTCAAAATCGACTCGGTGGCAGTGAGCTGGGTTTTTTGTTTGTTCATTTGTTTGTCTAATGTCTTAATTATCCCAGGACCCCCAAGGGGTGGTATCCCCTACGGAGGGAACTCTGTCGCTGCCAGGGAGTGAAGTCCTGCTCGTGGCGACCCTCGTAGACGAAGCAGAGCTAATCCTCTTGTCAGAGTAAATCTACTCCAGAGTAAATCTACTCCAAGTGAATCTTTACAGAGGTAGAAAGCCTCATCTCTCTTTGGAGGACCAGCTGGTGGTTCCAAACTGCTGACCTTGTATTTAGCCCTCCAGTGCAAAATCCCCATGGCCCCCAAGGCTTCTCCCACCTTGGGAAACCCTGCTATAGAAGGATCCCCCAGAGTCAACACCCCCTGAGCAGAAACTTCTCTGTCCGGTCTTCAGTCCCTGCAGGAAGCAGTACTGCATCCCTGTCTGTAAGAGAGAACCTCTTGGATTGGCTCCGCCTCTGTGTGTGAAGAGTCTCTTCTGCCCTTGGCATGGAGCAGACCACAGAGGATGCCTGCTGTTTCCTTTCTGCGCAGTTTGTTGTTTTCGCTCCACAATTTGGGAAAAGATAAATTGACGCAGAAAAGGTCAAAGAGCACATGCGGATGTTAGCCTGTGGGTCCCAGCCTCCCAAGGAACCATAATCACGTGCTCGGTCACATCACTATGGCCCCCACCAAAGCAGGTCCCTTGGAGCCCACGCCAGGAGAAGGCAAGACAGCCGTAGTGCTGGAAGATGAGGAGATGGGGTCATAGGGGGCTCTCAGGGAGCAAGCAGCAAAGGAAGCAACATAGAGGCTGGCCCCGGGAAAGCTAGAACAGTATTAAAATGGAGTCCAATACCCTGCTTCCCCATGAGTCCTGCATCCTAAGTATCTATATGGCTGGATACTGTTACAGGGCGCTAGTCTCTCATGTTGGGCCGAGTCACTATTTTTCATTAGCAACCCGGAGAAAAGAGAGTTTATCCCACCCTCCCCTCAACAGACAGCTTTATAAACAAAAGCTGGAAGTGCTAGCTGTTGGCACATGGCCTTAGATTGCAAGAGGTCCCTTCCTTTGCTCGGGCCAGCTGGGCATGCATATCTTAGTTGACCACCATCTCACCCTTTCCTTCTACTTTGTGTGTTGGGGTGGGGGTGGGAGGGAGGTGGGGGTGGGGGGTCAGTGAGTCTGTTTAATATATTTTCCGGCATTCCGGACTTTCAATGATCAAACTGGATACCACTTATTCAATGATACACAATTCCATTATCACATGGTATCATGTAGTAAGCATTATTACATCCTTCTCCCCAATTTCTCAATGATGAAACTGAGCTGGAGAGATGGAGAAGTTCTCCTCCGGGGAAATAGATCACCAGCAAGTCCCAGACCGAGCCTCTGGTGCCTGTCTTCGCCGGGGCCCCAGCGGAGTGGGAGCACCCTCCTGATCACCCTTCCTCATTCTCTGTGTGTCCTTGTCTTTTGAATCCTGGGCTGTGGAATCCAGGGAGGTTAACTGAATGTCTACAGTCCTTGCAGAAAGATAGGGCCAGGGTTTTTGCCCAACCCCCTCTAATACTAGTTTGATTTGGGCTGGAGAGAAAGGCAAGGGAGATGGAAAACAAGCCTTGGTCATTTTTAATTTATCATCTCTGAGAATTTTTACATAACATTGAAATAGCCCCCCTGCCCCCACCCGCCTGCTCATGCCCACACCCAGAATGGCAAACCAAAAGCAGGAAAATGGGAGAAAAATCTGTTAAAACCAGATCCTTGCTACTTTATGGTAATTAAAAGCAATAAATATTCTTGGCCACAATGCTAAAATCCTCGAATAGCCAGTGGGTCAATACTGTTTCCCTAGTTAGGATGGTAATAAATCTTTATTCCTTCTGAGTCAAAAATAAGGAAGGGGTTTTATTCATGAATCCCATGACCTGGTGCTGCGACATTTTCAAAACAAACATGCCTGGAATGAAGAATTTCTCCAAGTGTGTTTATGTCCTGCTTCCAACCAGCTTCCCCAGCCACCAAAGCACCTGTCCTTGCACGGCCGTTTTATTCATGCAGCAGCAGAAATCTTCTCCTGAGCCAGGAAGACAAGAGGGTGTGGGGCATCCACTCGCCTCCCCACGCTCACAACAGCTTGGTGCTTTCTCTTCCCGTTGAAAACGCAAGGCTCGTACCTGGTCCTCTCCGTCTCAGCACTTTTCTCAAAGGCACCAAAGGGCTCCAAGACCAATTGTTTTGTTTTCTTCCCCTTGTAAATCCAGGGCAAAATTCTTCATTCTTTTCTGAACCTGCGTGGTTTCCCACGTCCAGCTTTAGCAGTGGCTTCCTGCGCACCCACCACTGAGACTGTTTGCTGAGCTAGTGCGATGGGTCAGGTCCCTTCGTGGGGTGGAGAGAGTCAGACTTTCCGACAAACTCGGAAAGGCAGTGCCTGTGTGAAGCCTTTCTCTTTGGGAGGTCATTGTTGAGAGCAGCCCTGGAGGCACTGTGGGTTAAGTGCTGGACTGCTAAGTGGAAGGTTGGCAGTTCAAACCCACCAGTTGCCCTAAGAGAGAGAGCTTGGGCTGTCTGCTTCTGCAAAGTTCTACAATCCCATCCACCCTATGAGGGCATTTCTGTCCTGTCCTACAGCCGAATCAGCTGGATGGCAGTGAGTTTTAGTGCGTGTGACTGTCAGAGTCCCTAGGTGGTATAAATATTTATGCTTGACTATTAACAGGTGACAGCTCAAAGACCCCTAGAGGCGTCACGGAACAAAGATCTGGCAGCCTGTTTTGGTGAGATTACATCCACAAATACCCTTTGAGTTCTACTCTGACACATACAGGGCCACCATAAATCACAAATGACTGTCCAGGAACCATGTAGGTGTGACCTTCAAGAAACCAGACCCTTCCCAGTGCCTCCAGTTTCTCAGCTACAACTGTGTGGGGTTTAGTGTGACTTGAAGCTCTCTTCACACTTGGCCCTCCAGGATTCCATGGATATGCAGTGTGTATCAAGCCCTTCTTGGTAATCAGTCCTGGGGGAGAGCAGGAGCCAGAGAAAGCAGCAGCTTCTCTCAGGTTGAGCTGCTCTGCTAAGCCTACTCTCCTTCCTTTGCCAAGAAGCGGGGCTCTGCCTCTGCCTCCTTGGAATTGATTTTTTATACACAGCTTATTCTAAGTCCAAGTTGCCTCAAAATCACCACTCTTGTTGGGGTGACCCAGGGGTGACTCTAACATTTAGCTAACGCAGCACAATGTGTAGCAGCTCACTCAGAGATAAATGCATGAATGTTCATAAGGCCCTCTACAAAACAGTAACATTCCCAAAGCCTTCTGGTCCCATTGACGCCAATGCAACAATGCGTGTTTTCTTTTCTATGGGGGTGGGTGGGGTGGGGGGAGCAATACACCGCAGAGAATAGGTTTGCTGAATGAGATAGACCCTTTTCTTCTACTTATTTATTGAGTCGCAGGTAGGCTGTGGGATGCTTTATGCTAAAGTGGGTTCAGAGTAAATAGTAAGGAATGTCAAAAGCAACTGCTTCTCTGTGAAGAATGCTATAGAAAATTGCTGGCTCAAACGAGGACTAGATAGTTCACCATGTTGCTCTGGATGTCACCATGGTCCCAATTCATTATTCAACTGCCACTTGTCAATTTGCGCCTCTTTGCATTTTTCTTTCCTTTGGGACAACGAGGCTATGTAAGAAGAAAGGCTCACATTGAATCTGTGGTTCAGGAACAATGGTGGGCCTGAAAAACGGAGAGAAAGCCGAGCTGGGCCCCAGACGCAATGCCAGGCCCTGCTCTGGTGGCCGTGGAGCAGCTCGCCCTGGCTTAGAGGATGCAGGATTAGTCACAGTGGCAGGATCACAGACCTGGTGGACAGTGATGAGACGCATCAACTATAAATAAGTCCCAGCCACAGGCCTGACTGCCGAAGTAAGCCCTCTGGTCCTTCGATTTACGGAAGGGGAGAGAGAAGAGACAGGTGAGAGAGAGGCAGATGCGAGTAGTGTGAATGATGCACAACCCACTTTGTCACCCCGTTTTTGGTTCTGTGACTCCATCAAGATGGGGGAAGAGCCCCAGTTCACAATCTGGATTCAATGCTGATGAGAATCTACCATATGCTAAAGGATCAATAAAAGCATACATACACGGTATATGATAATATGGATACAGTATCATCTCGGGTTCTGGTTGAGTTTAGAGTGCAAGAAACACACATTTCAGGATCTGGGTGATTGAAGTGGTTCATGATCGAAAGTTTGGCACTTCAAACTCACCCAGCCACTTTGCTAAAGAAAGGCATGGGGAGTCGCTTCCATACAGACTGTAGCTAAGCTAACCCTGTGGAGAAGTTCGGCTCTGACACACCTGGGGTTTCCAGTAGGGGGCGACTTGATGGCAGTGAGTAACAACACAGCAAAAACAATACATACCAAGCACACACACACACACACACACACACACACACTAATTTGTGCGTGTAAAACTAATGAGAGCTCCATAAGGTTGGTAAACAGCACCCACGCCGCTTCCCTGAATGTGATATTGTGGCATAGTTAAGCTCTAGTGTTACTATTAGGAAAACTGAACGAAGGGTAACTGAGGTCTTCTTGTATCATTTCCTATAACTGGAGGCGCCTTTAAAGTGATTGGAAACTAAATGATTAAGTTTGTGAAATCCTAGTATTGTCCTACACCCTTTATCTTATAGAGGAAGAACCTGGAGTCCAGGGCACATAGCAGGTCAGAGGACTAGAAGGAGAACCTACAGTGACTTGTATCTTTACACTATAGTGTGCTGCAAAAAACCCTCCAATCAGGGTCCAGGGGGCACTTAGTTCCCCTATGTTTAATAAACAGTTAAGCTCTAGTGTCTAGCAAAGTTCTTCATCCCTAGCAGATGCTCAATGCCTACATATTTGTATGTCTGTATACTTGTGGATGGAAGGAAAAGAAGGAGGAAGAAGAGCAAGGAAAGGAAGAGGATTATTGATAGGGTTTCCTCTTGGTGGGAGGGGGGTTTCCTCTACTGGTGGCCAGCTGGGAACTTGAGAGAAGGGAGAGTTCTAAGGGCCATCTGGATCATACCCTGGAAAAGTGGCCTGTGGCAGTCATGAGAAAGGAAAGGGGTCGTCTAAGCCGATGGTGTGAATTCCAATGGTTGAGGACATTCCCTTAGAATGGGCTAAAGCTCTAAATCCTGCATCCATTGCCATGAGACACAGAGTGGAGCAGTACATTCCAAATAATAGTTATTGCTACCCTGGCACCAGATTCCTGGCTTATGTATATTTTACCTGTAATATCACACAGCCATCGACTTTGTTTAAGTTGATTCAGGTCTAACATAATAAACAAATATTTGCATAAAATAGAAATTCTGCCTGTGTACTACCTAAAGCTGTCTGGTGCCTCAGCGGTAGTACACATGACACACTTTGTTTAAAAAAGAGAAAAGAGACCAGGAGTATCCTGGGCACAGGGAAGTGCCTGAACTAGGGCACAACAGCGTGAAGGGGCATGATCCCTTCTGAGCCCTGTGTGACTAGAACGCGCGGGTTGCTTACAGGAGGACAGGGTGGGGAATGCAAATGCTGGGGCTGGAAGAAAAGGTCAGAGGCGGATTGTGAAGGAAGGGATTGGAATAATCAAAGTCCACTCCAGTACCTTTGTTATCTCTCGCCCAGGCAGAAGGAGTGGGCAAGTGTCCTGGGGACTGCATGTTCTCATTCTCTCCCTCAACCGCAGAAGTGTGAGCAGTCATGTGTGGCTATATTAACACTACATGACTAAAACCAATCCCCTAGTCCCTTCCTATTGCACACCTCACTGCCTCCACCAGTTCCATACACTGATTTGCATCCAGGCAGGTTGTGTAAACAAGGCTGTAAGGGGAATATAAATAACCGCAGCCTGGGTTGTGGTTCAATATTCTGGTCTATGGAAGTCAGAATTTCCACTTATCTCCCAGGGCAGCATGGAGGCTCTTAGCTGCTCACATGCTTTCTCACACTCTCCCTCCCAAGATGCTGGTGCTGATCCATAGTGCTGGAGGGCTTCCTCCCAGCCAGCTTCACCTGGACGCCTGCCTTCCTCGGCACAGATGCTAACTTGCTGAGCAGGACCAAGCTCTATACGCAGCTCACCTGAGAGGGCTGTGCCAACAAACAGGGATCCGAAGAACTCCGCTCCATAAACGAGATTGCTCCATCTACCCTTCTCAAGGTCATTGGCTTGGTGATCTAGCGCTGATGTAACAGAAATGCCCCAAGTAGATGGCTTTAGCTACCAGAAATGTCTCTCCCTCACATTTGAGGAGGTTAGAAGTCTGAATGCAAGGGACCTGCTCTAAAGAAAGGCTTGTATCCCTTTGTGAATTCAGTTAGAGATATTCATGAAGCATGGCATCTATCATTCCCATCTCTATTCCCTTTGTTTCTTACTCAATTTGTTGTTTAAAGCATCAAAAGATATTGAGCTAAGTAAACCCAACATTAACATGGTCTCATTAACATAACAAAGACAACCCTACCCTATCTCATTGGGATTATAACCACAAGTATAGGGATTAGGATGCACAGCATATTTAGGGGAACAGAATTCAATTCATGGTAGTCCGCAAGTCAGTGAGCTCCTGGATGATTTTCTGTCACCTAGCCTTTACAAATTTTCTGCATACTACTTAGTCTGTGAAGCTGTCGAGCTTCTTCATTTGGTTCATTATTTCATCTGTCTCCTCACCCTTGAAAGTTAAGCTTCTTGAGGGCAATGCCTTTGTCTGCTCCTGCTCAATTCCTAAGTCAGACTGGATGATCCAAATATGGATGATGAAGAGACGAAGTTGGGCACAAAAGGAAACAGATGAGAAGCCATTATCCTTTTACCGCTGAAGCTTGACATCTCCACGTGACTAGGATGTCCTCAAACTGGAGCCGGCCCACTGCAGTAGCTCAGGCGTCATGTTTGCCTGAGAGTTTGGATCTTGCAGAGCTGCCGTAGCCACCCAGAGTGTCTGTGTCAGAAAGGCAAAGGCTCAAGAAAAGACAGAGACCTTTCTATAGGTGGGGCTACTCAAACCTGGTTCTTTAAGGGCATATAAGAAGAGGAGGAGGAGGAAGGGGAAAGGAACGGGAGACTTCACCCTCTGCCGCGGAGTTCATTCCGACTGACTCAGAACAACCAACAAGTTCACCTTTTTTGCAAGCAGGGAGTCAGAGCCTGAAGTATTAAATTAAAAGTGGCACGGGGGAGTAGGGAAGCCAGCCCCCACCGCTAATACTCCTATTGCTACTGCTCGGATTCAGGAAGTACAATTGTACGGTTGAGATATATAAGTATTATATTAAAGTCATCGAGAGCATAAGAGATAATACAATAATACAGTCAGGCATATTACATGGTAGCATTGCTCACCTCCACCCCGCTTGGTGGTTCTTGTGGGTGGAACCCGGCTGCCAGAGCAAGAGCGGCCTCCCTCGTGGGAGCTGCCCTCTCGTCCACCGCCCTCATGGGAGCAGCCCCTCACGGGAAGCAGCCCTCCTTCCTCAGCCGCCCTCTGCCAGTCACCTTCGGTCAGCCACCCTCTCCAGCCACCCTCGGCCAGCCACCTTCTCCAGCCACCCTCTCAAAAGTCAGGTAGCCTCCTTATTTATTGCTAACCACGCATCATATTACTTTAGGGGGATACATCACAACATTATGCGTCACAGAGAAGGGCGGTACAATACATCCTTGAACAGGTTTGATCCTTCTGGTGTCTTATACAATAAAGCAGGCAATAACTATCCTGGGAGGCATGCAAGCCCCCTGATAGCAGATAACAACCTACATCATCGAGAGGGGTTGTAACATAGGCAATACAAGCAATAGGAGGGGGATGACCTAGGGGTGAACGTGCAATAGTAAGAGGAGGGAATAGGGGGGCATGTGTGGCAAGATAGTAGCCGAAGCTTAGTCATCTTAGAGTGGTCCCAGGCTTGCCTATGGGCACTGCTTCGAGGGAACAATAACAGAAAGGAATGGGCCCTATTTGTTGTGAGATGAACAGTGGTGTCTGCTTGATCTAGACAGCTGATACCTCTCAGTGAGAATGACTCCCAGTCCACTCTTGGTGGCTGATGTTAGGGAGAATAACCTCTGACCTACTTTCACTGCCTAGTGAACAATCATTCTCAAGCTAAGTCTGGCATATATTTTGGGGAGACAACTTAAGAGAAATCCTTCTGTTCCCCACAAGAGCCCTCCTGTTTTGGGACTAACCCTTATTGAACAATTGCTCAGCTGAGCATTTACATTTTTCATTTCATCTTAGTCCTCGCAGTGTCTCCATTTGGAAGATATAAAGTGCTAAAACCCTTCTCTCAATCATTAGTCTGCACTATTTCTCCTACCTCACTGAGACCCTCCCCCGGTCTACCCTCATTGTCTGGATCTTTGGCTACAATCTAACTTTCACATACACACATATATCAATCAGACACATTTATCTTAGGAAAAGGCAGAAACGTTTATTACTGTTATTTACTTCAAATTTCTTATATAACAATCCATAAATTCCTCAATGTTTTGCAATAGAGTAAGCTTGTTTTCTTTAGTCATATAAAAGGAACTACAATGTGTACCATATTTCACTTTTCCCCTTAGCTACCAGGGAACTCATAAATAAATTCAATATCTTATCCTTGTAGATGTATTCATTAAATCCTGCATTTGTTTAACAATAACAAAAAAAACATAAAAATCAGCCTGTATGAGAATGCTTCAAAAAATTAATAGAAAAATAGAATGAAGAAATAATGAAAATTTTCCATAAATTTTGAAGCACCTTCATATAAGTGAAGATATAGATGTAGATTTGAATTACAGACAATTTGCTAGGCACTGTTTAATCAAAATAGCCCAACTCAGATGTCTGGCAAACATGTATTCTCTGCTCATAGTCATTTCTTCAATGATGCTTTTACATTTAATTTACATGTCCTTTATTTCTTTAAAAAAATCCCCTAAACTATTTTGAGAAGTAGTTGTAACATAAATCTTAAATGGATAAAATAGAGAAAACTAACGTAAAGTTAGTTAGACCTCAAATTGCTGTGTGGATAGCATTATACAGGTGGTTTTATTTTACCCCAAGAATCATTCTCAACAGCCGTCTTATGCTGTTCAAGAGATGGAGCCATTCCTATTTCCCAGTAAAGTGAGAATGTTAAGTAATTACCTACCAATCTTTACAAGCATATTTGCTGAGATTCAGTTTGTGGCTGAGAATGTAGAGATGTATATTTCATCCCTAGGCGATAATAGGTCGCTCAATCCATTTTAAATGTTTGCCAAGTCCTATCAATTCTGCCATGGTCGATTCTCCAATCATTTCATCTCCATCACCACAACATCGGTCTGAGCCCCCCGAACTTATACTTCGGCCTCCTGTACCTGTTTACTGCAGTTTCCTCTTCCACAATGCCAAGCTCTGCCCTGTGATGCCTTTCATACCCTCCCCTTCCTCAAACAACCCTTTGGTTCCATTTTCCAAATCATGACATCCAGATTTATTAGTTGAGTGATCAACATCCCCCAAGGTCAGAACAAACAAGTTGACTGTGCTTCAACCCACCTCTTCTTTGTGGACCAGGCAGTGTCCGGTTTCTCAGGTCGAGAGAGGGAAGAGGTGGCTGGGATTCTCAAGCCCAGACTCTTCTAGCAACTGCCTCATGGTGCTTATGATTTCAGGGAAAGATGCACAGGAGGTTAGCATTCAGACTGCAGCGTCCCAGAGTCTCACTATCCTCCTGCTGGGTAAGTCTTAGGCTGACTCACCTCTCAGAATCTCTATTTCCTCT
>NW_022111310.1:24152950-24154419 GCF_000313985.2 Echinops telfairi
AAAAAAAAAAGGAGTAAAGGGCCAGAGGAGTTACTCTTAAGATTTTAGAGTCATCACTCCCGAACAAAAACACATCTCAGCAAGGAGAAGCATCAAGTCAGACTTTCCATGTCAGATGCTTGAACCAAATAGAGTGAATTAAAACACAAACAAGTGTTTTGTAAAAACTAAGAGTTTATTATCTCTACTTGCCCCCCATGTGAATGCAACCTAATAATGCCTGTAATCTTGCCCACATTGGCTTTTCCCTCTTCCTGTGTGAGGAAGGGACTTGAACTACTACTAACATACACACCACTCAGGTGTATGGGAATAAGCCTTTGATCAAATTTTTCAATCAACCTAAAATGTGCTTATTTCTTTCTTCATTCACTTAAAAAATTATTATTGTGCCTCTTTCGAATGCAAGATGCTGACTGAGACATGGAATTGAGCACAAAACAAAGCTAACCTGTTACTGGTCTCACAGGGGTTTCACCACAAAGTAGAAGAAAGATAAATGCACATATAAACAAATGCACAAGGGAAAACTATAGTATCTTCTATGGGTAAAATTATCAAAGGAACATAGGAAAGAACAATGTAGGAGAATTTACATTCCAGAGGAGAAGAAGGAAAAAAGTACTGAGAAAAATATGAAGATTTATTGATAAAAAATGTCCTAGTACACTGAAAGAGATGTTGGTTTTCGTCCAAGAAGTTCAACCATAGACATCACCAAGACAGATCATAATCAAACTTTCGAAAACCGAAGACAAAAGGATGTTTCTGAGAGGAGCTCATAAAAAAAATGAAGGATCACGGATAAAGGTTACCAGTAAGAATAAGCTTTGTTCTCTCAGCAGAAATAATGCAGGCAAGAAGACAGTGGGATAACATATACAAAAACTCTGAAAGAAAAGAATTGCCAACCAAAAATCAAACACCTAGCAAAAAATGGCTTTCATGTAGAATAGTGAAATCAGGACTTCCCTAGACCAGCAGATAGTAAGGGAATTTGTAAAGTCTAGTCCAACATTATAAGAAATACTAAAGGGAGTCCCTGAATATAAGAAATATTAAAGGGAGTCCTTGTTCTTCAGACAAAGAACAAAGAGAGTCTGACAACCACCTGAGAAGAAGACATGCAAGAGCAGCATCCAGGTACCAATCAAGAGAAAGTATTCTCAAAAGTACACAGGCAAAAATTGAAAACAGAGAACCAGAAACAGCAACTTGTAAGTGATGTCAACTCCAAAATCATAAGGGGCGATAGATGGTATAGACAAAGAATCCGCATATAAAGAGGAAGAAAGGTGATACTTTATCAAGATATTCTAAACTGGGTGAGACAGCGTACCAGAAAAGGAATCTCTGAGGAGTGACATTTAAGCTGAAACCTGCACGGAAATAGATTCAGCCATGTCGAGGGTAGGAGACAAGGGTTCAGGCAGGTGGAAGAGCATTTGCCAAGTCCCTGAGGAGGGAAG
>NW_022111310.1:24155881-24157650 GCF_000313985.2 Echinops telfairi
GAAAGGCCTTTTAAAAAGTGTAAACACCTTATAATCTTTGTTTTTATTATTAATAAAGTTCAATATAAAGACTAAGCATCCAGAGGAAGATAATGGCAAGCTGCCCAGAGTAGGGAGATTTAAGGTAGAAACTAGGAAATCCACAAGGCAGTGTTAGGACCGAGAGCACCTCGACTCATATGTGCTATAAATGTCAGCACCAGGGAGAGCTCCATCTGCTGCTATTGCTCTCTTGGCCACATGATACATCTGCTGGCTTCTCCCCTAAGATGGCTCACACTTACCTACTTACTTCACTGTTTTGGCCTTCAAGGGAGCTGACATTTTCCCAACAAAGGACATCCATAGTTGACCTGGAAAAACAGGCCTATCTAAAATAATACAATGTTTAGAAGACCTGTCAGAAGCCTGGAAGAGTCTGACTGAGTCCAGTGATAGCTGTCCACACCAGGTACTTGGACCTATAGCCACACACCATATTTTTACACAGATAAATAACATGTACCATAAGATTTTCTGAAAACAATATAACTTAAGCATTCATTTCCTATATATCCTATATGGGCCATATGCATGTACATATTGTTTACATGGGTACACTATATGCAAAAAAGTATATGTCACCATCATATCTGGCTCCCCTGGGTCATTTTTTATGAGGATTCTAAGAAAAAATCACTTATTATTTAGCATCACCTTGAATATAAATGACTTTTTTTCTCTTCCTTACTAGGAAAATTATAATCTTGTATCTTCTTTTTGACTATGTATTGCTTGTTGTCATTAGATGTTCTTGAGACAGTTATGATCCATAGCAACCCCATGCACAACAGAAGAAAACACTCTCAGTCTTGTGTCTTCCTCACAATTGTCCCTGCCCATTGTTGCAGCCATTGTGCCAATCCATCTTGTTGAGGGCTCTCCTCTTTCCCGCTGTTCCTCTGATTTCCCAAGTATTGTGCCCTTTTCCAGGCACTGGACCTCCTGACAGCATGGCCAAAGCATGGAAGATGAAGTATCACCACCCTTCCCTCTAAGAAGTACTCTGGAAAATACTTCTTCCAAGACAGATCAGTTTGTCCTTTTGGCAGGCCATGGTGTTTTTAAAGTTCTTCTCCAGCATGACAATTCAAAGACATATGCATCTGTTTTTCTTATTCAGTGTTCAAGTTTCACATGTATATAAGGCAACTGAAAATACCCTGCTTGGGTCACGAGCACCTGGATCCTTGAAATACTTTCTGTACTCTAGCTTCATATGAACACCCTGGGTGAAGACAAGCAGATTGATGGCAAGATCGCCTCGTGCCTTAATAAGTCACGTCAGTAATAACACTTGACCTGGCAGACATAGATCCTTAAGAAAACTTTAGGAAGATGGCTCAGCTTCCTTATTCTTTTTCTTACTGGTGCTGTTTGTTTCCTTAAAATATCTTCATAGACATCCCGATAATCACTCTGAGTCCTTGAAGGAAACTCTATCAAGATTATGCCTTTGGAATCTGTGTTAGTCTGGGTAAACTAGGGAAACAAATCCACAGAAACTCATAAGTATATAAGAGGGAGTTTTAAACAAAGGTAAGTGTACATTAAGCATCCCAATGCAGCACTGTCAAAGCCCACAAGTCCAACATTAACTCACGTCTGACACCAATCCATAAAGTCCTCCTCCATCTCACAGACCACACACAGTGATGCAGACTGCAGGAGGAAAGCCAAATCAGTGAAAGTGTAAGCATCTCAGTGCTGGCAGGGGTCTCCACATGGCT
>NW_022111310.1:24158813-24180613 GCF_000313985.2 Echinops telfairi
ATAGAGTATTCAACTTGTACAATTATTGTCCATAATTTATGGCCAATTTCCTCCTCACATAGAGCAGTAACTCACTTCATTCCGAATAATGGCTCCACTGATCCTTCCCTACCACTCCTGGTGACCAACCATAAATTTGTTTTTATACATTTGTGTATACTTGTCATTTCATACAATGATGCCCTTAAATATTTGTCCTTTATCTACGTAATTGAGCGAATGAATTTAGCTTCCAGACTCAGCAGCATTTTTAGAGAGTTCCAAATTCTCAGAACCTTCTCCAGCCTTTATTTATTTATTAAACTTTGGCAAACCTCACCTTTATTTATTTAACAATGTTTATTGTAAATTAGGTGGGGTTCCATTTCAGATCATCAACTTTGCATTCAACAGTTTAAACTGCTAATCAAGGCCTAGTAGTTTGCCCATCTCCATCTCCTTGATTTCCCTTCTCTGTCTTGTGGGCTCGCTTCCATTTCACCCAAGTGAAAATGTCTCAACAGTCTAGCCCATTGCTTTACCTCCTCTTTCCTGCCCTCCCCACCTTGACAATCTCCAAAATCGGTTTTCTCTGAAAGTTTTATCTTGGTTTTTCATCCTGATAGCAGTGGTCTCGTATTATATTTGTTCTTTTATGATAGGCTAGCCTCTTTCATAAACTCATACATATATGCATTGGAAACCTAGGAGCTCTATTTTTTACTTAGCCTTATACTTAATATTAACATGATACAATATAGGTTTTCAAAGTTTGTCTCTCTTCCCTTCCTTTATCCTTACTAAACCATCCAATTGATAATTTTTTTTGGGGGGTGGGTGGGTCATGCTAGCTGAAATTTAACCATTGTCCATACTACTCTAAGTTTACACTGCTGTCCCTTTATCAAGATTCAGGGGTAGTTTTCGCTCTGTACTAGTTATTATGCTGCAGATTCTAATCTTTATATTTTAAACATTATCTTCCTTTGTGGTTATGATAACACTGGAGTCTTTTCCAGGAGAGTGACTAATGTAACTCAATGCAATATGGAAACACTTCCGCAATTTTCTCATTTCACTGATGAGACTCTTACTCGGTTTGTCTTCCCCACCCCCTTCCCCCATTATAAGAACCTCCGAGGGGCCTTTCCTAATGGCATCCCTGCAGATGTGCTGTTCTCTAGGGGCTCTCCCTAGCACTTCACAAATAATGCAATATTGGGTGAACAGCTCAGCTTTTCCTGGTCATTAAACATTGCTTAACTATTTTTCAAATGTTTTGGCATCAATAAAAATCTGAAATGCTTTTGGGGTCAGGCACTGGTTCCATTAATATTTTACACCCTGCACATTTTAAAGGACTCATTTATTCTGAAGTCATTTGTAGACTTTTCTCTAAGAGCTTCTGGATGTCCCACCAGCTTCTCCAAAGTCTCTAAGAAAATAACTCTATTTTTGTATCCCCTCCCACCTACGCCATGGCTTCAGACTGTAGAAATAATCCTAGGAGTGGAAGGCACAGATATAAGACTAAGTAGGATGAACTCATGGCAAAACTGCTAAGACTATTGTTGAGATTTTTGCAAATGGGCCGTTGTGAATTCTGTATGATTTTCCAGACTAGCAGAGATGGAACAAATGGACTGTTTTCATGATCAGATGTTATCTTTATAGGTAGGGATGCTTTTTATATACCAGAAAGACCTTGGGTCTGAGCCCAGAAGATCCTACTTCTGAGAGCACCCAAGAAAATAAAAAATCTGAACAATGAACTCAAGGTGGCCTAGAGGTATCCTTCCCCCACCCCCCAATGAAGATGTAATTTGAGATCACATGCAAGTAGGTTCTCCTGGAGTATCAGAGATAAAGACTACTTAGAAGACCCTAAACCCACTGCCATCTTGCCAGTTCCAACTCACATAAACCCTGTGTAAGTTTTCTGAGCTGGTGGGTTTGTATTACTGACCTGTCAGTTAGCTGCTCAATACTCAACCACAACACTACCAGGACTCCTTAGAAGAACCTGTCCAAGTAAAAGCAGTCAATGCTCTGTGGAATCACTCTCAACCACTTTGTATATTCCTTGAAGAAGACGATGATGAAAAACAAAATAAAAAGCTTCCTCTTCTCTTGTATTCTCCCTTTAAATGAGAATATTACAAACACACACACACACACACACACAGCTTGTACAGACACAGATTTTCAAAGACCTCACGCAGCCATCACCTAACTTTCATCCTGTCTAAATTGCCTTCATGCGATTAGAACATACATGTCCCTAGAAAGTTGATCAAGATGGAACACTAGCTGTAGAAATGTCCAAACCCCAAAAACAGAAATGTACAAACCAAGGGCAGAATGAGAAGAAATTTAAAAAAAGAAGAATGTACTTCTTAAAAGTACAGCATGCAGACGCTCTCTGTCAGGAAAAGCACTCGCTCAGGGACCAAAAGACCTGGGTTCTACTTCCAGCTCCATGATTTTCTAGATGTGTGACCTGGAGCATGTCACGGAACTCCACTGAGTCTTAGAATATTCATGGGGAAGATCATATCTGAACCAAATTAAATGAGGGAGGCTATAGGGATTTGAATAATCCTGTGACATAGATCAATTATTCTAAAGTTTGGAAAAACTGAAGGTCAGATAGACAAAATTATTCTTGTGTGGCTCCAGAGCTAGCAAGAAGCAAAACTGAAACTTATACTCACACATTCTGAATCCTTTTAGAGCAGTGGTTCTCGACCTTCCTCATGCTGCGACCCTTTCATGCAGTTCCTCATGCTGTGGTGACCCCCCCCCTCCCCAACCATAATACTTTCCTTGCTACTTCATGACTGTCATTTTGCTGCTCTTATGAATTGGGCGACCCCTGTGAAAGGATCTTTCGACCCCAAAGAGGTCACGACCTACAGGTTGAGAACCGCTGTTTTAGAAAATCTTTGCAATCTAGTGAGGAGGGTGGCATACTGGGGAAGCTTTGAGTTGCTAACTGCAAGGTCAGCAGTCGGAATCATCTGGTGCTTCAAAGGAAAAGCAGGCTTTCTCCCCCTGTAAACACTTACAGTCCTAGAAGCCTACAGGAGCAGACCTGCTCTGTCCCACAGGGCTACTGTAAGTCGGGGTCAACTCAATGGCAATGAGTTTAGTCTTGTGGTTTTGCATTAGAGCAAGCTGCCTCCACCCCACCTACACACACACACAGCTGATTTTCCTGCAATGTGACACATGGCTTTCTTGTTGATACTTGCCTTTCAAGGGTTACTGCATGTTCACAGATAGGACAACTTGGTTGAATTGGAGAGTAAAAGGCATGGAGAATTTTTTATTGAACAGATTCAGCTCAACAGGGCTATAAAAAAACTCCCTCTGCTTACACAGGTGTTAACTTCCTACATGGAACTTTTTGGCATGACCAGTGAAGGGTTTGGCAGCGACAGACTTAGAGGGATGAACCAAGACACAAGGATAGGGGGAGGCCTGAAGACAGAATGGAAAGCAGGGGAAGTTTCAGGTCTAGGTTGAGGCTTGAGGACTAGCCCGGGACCACGGAGGGACGGCGGACGTCTTCTGCTCACTTACTTGAAAATGGAGATAAAAGCAGAAGGTTTCGAGGTTTCTGTTTCAGGCCGCAACAAAATGCCTGCAAACTCGTAACATCAAAATGGTCACATCAAAGGGTCCTAGTTCCATTTTTCAGCCCTTCTCCTGAATGTTCCATTTTATAGCTCTCCATAGATCTTATGACACCACCAGTCTCCGTTTCATACCCCCTGAGACTTGTATGGATGGCCTGGATTTTCTGGGCCTCTGGCTTCTGTTTTTCTTTCTTTTAAATCATTTTATTGGGGCTCATACAACTCTTATCACAATCCATCCATCCATTGTGTCAAGCACATTTGTACATTTGTTGCCAACATCATTCTTAAAACATTTTCTTTCTGCTTGAGCACTTGGTATAAGCTTCTCATTTTTCCCCTCCCTCCCCACCCCACCCCATCAAGAACCCTTGATAATTTATAATTATTATTATTTTGTTATGTCTTACACTGTCTGACATCTCACCTCACCCACTTTTCTGTTGTCTGTCCCCCAAGGAGGGGGTTATATGTAGATCCCTGAGATCAGTTCCCCCTTTCTCCCCCAACTTCCCCTTACCTTGAATGCATTGCAAAAATCTATCTTTTCTGTCTCTATTCTACTCATTCATGACCCCACTTAAGCCAGGACAATATCTTCACACACACACACACACACACACACACACATACACACACAGAGTTTTTCCAGGGGCCCCCATGAAGTTAAGCACCCAACTTTCATCCTCTTTCAAATGCCTTAATCCGATAATAACACACATACTCCCAGAAAGCAGATCAATATGTGACACTAGCATGATTTATCCATGCTTCCCTACGTATCTATATTAATTATTATATGGAAATATCTATTCAATATATGCGCTTTCTTCTCATCCAAAAATACAAAATAAAAATAATATGCTCTGAACATGCAGTCAGCTGGTATTGGGCTAAAGCTAAACCAAAAAGAATTGCAAGATATGCCCTCATCACAAAAATAGCTCTGCTCTTGCAACATCTGCCTGGGTCTCCCCTGGACTCCATAGTCCTTTCAGGCCACAACTATATACAAACACATGCCACGTACTCGTTTAGGAGAACACAAGCTGCGCATGAGTGTGTCTGGGGAAGCTTATTTCCACGACTCACAAAACATCAAAATAGTTTTAGAATTCACTGCACCAGGGGCTTCTGCTGCAAGATAAAGAACAGGCAGGCAAAAGGAAGAAACGAGATTTGGGGTAGAGGTGGGTGGGAGGTAACATGAGAGAAAGAAGAGACCAAGGATTATGCAGGAAGATGGAAAGAGAGGAGACTCCCTGGGTTCCTACATCTGAGCAGGCAGCAGAGGTTGGCAAGGAAAGAAGGCAGCTCAAATACATAAATCAAAATTACAACTTGGAGCGCTTGTGCTCAAAAGTGATTAATATGATTGTGTTTAAAAGACATGAAATGGTTTCTTCTCTTAGAAGTAGAAATTCCAGAGAAGCCCACATCTAATGTTGGCACAACCTGGCAGTCAAAGTTGATGGGCAAGGGGACCAGCTGTCTGCTGTTCCGCCAGACAGACCTTGGGCAAAGCCACAGTGAGTCCTCCCTAAACCCGCCTGTCTCAGTTCCCCCAGCACTAAAACAAAGATAGCACGTCTACCTCCGAGGATAGATGCCAACATTATATGAGATTTTGCAAAGCCAAACACTCAAAAAATAAATAATATCTTAAAGGGGGGGGTGGGTATTGATCTAAGAACATCCTAGGGCCTTATACAGAGCTGAGGAGGAGACTAATATGATAATCTCCATCTGTGGATGGAGATTTGGGGTAGAGGTGGGTAGGAGGTAACATGAGAGAAAGAAGAGACTAAAAGAAGCTCACTGATATTTAGTCCTTATAACAGCCTTGTAAAACAGATACTGAGGCCCATACTATCATGGAAATTATGAGCAAAGGTTCAAAGCTGGTCTGTGGCTAGAACTCAAAGCCCAAGCTTGATGCCTACAAACTGTGGGACTTTGATGAAACTCTTCGACCGTTCAGTCCTTCATAGGGCAAGTGTGGGTAACCGGAGTTCCCACCTCATAAGATTTTTGAGGGACTAATGGAATTAATAGTATAAACATAGGAGAGTTCATTAAATATATTTAAGAGCTACATGAATATTAACTATTATTATCAGAGGTGGCCTGGCTGTGCTCTTGCACTGGACTGCTAACTATGAGGTTAAGCCCTGGACTGCTAACTATGAGGTTGGCAGTTTAAACCTGCCAGTTGCTCCTTTGCAGAAAAATGAGGGTGTCTGGTCCTGTAAAGGTGTACAGCCTCAGAAATCCCATAGAGAGTTTAAAACAACAATCAACTCAATAGGGTTTGGTTTGGGTTATTATTATCATTCTCATTTTATAGAATAAAAAGCCCCAGGCCTAAAAAAGCCTTAGCTACTTGCCCGAGGAAGAGGTATGGGCCCAGCACACTGGCCTCCAAGCTACCCACGGGGCTTTCTGCCTGCACAGGGATCTCCCCATACTCTGTCCCCATTGGTTCACTTGGGGCTGGAGAGAGCTGTCAGGATGATAGCAGAGGAAGTGCTTTGGGGAATTCCCAGAGCCGAACCAGGAACCCTGAGAGGGATCATGTTGGGAGCTGAGAAATAGTGAGCCGGGTTGTGACTCAGGCTGGTCCCCTTTCTTCCTGGGACCACTTTCCTCAACTTCTTCACCCGCTAACCACCAGGAATCCTGTCTGTCGGTGTGCACGCAGACGTCCTTTCCCGAACGTGCCGGCTCAAGACCTCCTACTGTATTTCCATGACAGCCTACCGTTCTCCACCTTAATGTGTGTTAGCATATGCATCATATGATCATCTACATACTTGCTTAAGGTGTAGATAGGAACTGCTTCAGGACTCATGGAGCCTAGCACAGTGCCTGGCTCGCAGGGCGCACACACATTTGACTAAATGCACGAAAGTTCTGTACGGGAGGAGGTAGCCACTTACCAATACATGCAGGAGGTGCTTATTCTAAAACTTTTTTTTTTTAATAACTCACTCATTGCCTTCCAAAAATTCTATGAAACAGATTGAGGAAATTTTATTTCCTTTTTAGAAGAAAAAGGGCAAAAAACAAAAAAAAAAGTGCTGGCCAGTGTTTTCTTCCCTGCACGCATGGGAAGCTTGGCCTTTGGGGAGTTATCCGAGCGTGATAAGAGGGGTGGTGTCAAAGTCTGGAGAGAAATGTTCAGACATGGTTTTTCTTTCTTTTTTCCCCTCTGCACTTGGATAACTCCTCTTCACATATTTATTGCCTGATTGGTTTCTTTGTTCCCTGGACATTTTTAGATCCTCAGTTCAGACCAAGGCCTTGTTGGTATCAATGTCAGCTGGGCCTGAGTCAGTGATTGGTACAAGTTTGGGGAAACGTTTAATCCTGACTTTCTGTGGGAATGGCTGAACTGTGCTGTTCGCAGTGCTCGGAGTGCTGTCTCTTTGGGCTTCAGGGAGTAGAAGCCACAGATGTGAGGGCACCTCACCACGAATTGAATTGAGGAACGAACAGGAATGAGGCAGGAGACACAAGGGTTATTCAATTGAAAGTGAGTTTGGGTGAATTGCCATTCATTGAAGGCCCAGCCAAACGTATAGATGTATCCGTTGATTCTAGATGCTTAGTATGGGAGATAAGATTTCACAGGTATGATTAGCAGCTGGTGCCACAACATCTGAGGAGGACACAAATGCTTCTTTATAAAAGAGAGAAAATATGAATTTCTACGAAGACATGGGTGTTGAAAAATGAAGAGGAAAGAAAACAGGGTAGAAAGATAATATCGAGAGGCCTTCTCCCTGGTAGGAAGCTGAAAGTTCCCCTTGTACACTCACCTAATGGCCTCTCCACCTGCAGAGACACCTGAACTCTCTTTAAGTCATGGGAAACATTTCACAAGTGCCTTCATGGAGGAGTATGGTGGTTGTTTAGAAAATCGCGGAAGAAACTGAGCAGCACATTAAAGTCAACGTGACGCAAAGAGGGTCCGTTCTCAAGGAGGCAAGAGCCCAGAGGTCCAAGCCATGTTGGGACGCGGTAGGGCTCCAAGTAGCATCATCAGACTCTTTGTTGTCATCTTTCTCCTAATGACAAGCAGGGGTGTGGACAAAAGCATGAGTGGTAGTCACCCAGCTCGTTAAAGGCAGACCCAGGGTGAGAAGCTAGACTGTGTGACCACCAATCTTACCATAAAAACAATTTCATACAGGCCACACACTGTTCTAAGTGTTCTGACTCATGACCTGGTTTCTTTTGCCTCTATTTCTGTATGGGGAACTGGCTGGGAGCAGGGAGCAGTTAAGTGGCTTGCCCTGGGGCATGCAGCTAGGAAGTACTAGAACCGGATTCAAAAGCACGCTGTCTGCCCAGCGTTCATGAGTTTAACCACCAGGGAGCTCCACCTCTGTCTGTCCACCATATTTTTCTGCCTCCAACTTACCATTCTTTTGCTTGTTTCCTTGCCAATATAAAACAGCACCCCTGCTATCTCCTTGCAGCGGTTATCCATTTATATCTCTCTGCTGCTGGCTGTTCGTATATTATTACACGTGCCTATCTCACATCTCCTTACACTCAGTTATGATATGCGTCCAGTTCATGAGAGGCCAGCCCGATGGCTTGTGCTTTGTATTTCAAAAATATTTGCGTTAGGGATCCCAAAACGCCAACCAGAGGCAAATAAATTAGCAAGCAAAAAACACCTTAGGTGGCATGTCAACAGCTTCTGAAAGATACTAAACATGGCTCTTTGCAGTTTTTATTAGAAACTCATCCATCCGTTCATCTGTTGATTTATTCATTCAACAAACTTTTATTGAGCTTCTGCCCTGAGAAGAGGCAGCCGATGAGATGCAGGAATGATAAGCACCCACAGTTTTGCCCTGAATGGGTTCGCTTTGTCCTAGCAGAGACAGAAACCGACCTAACATGGAGAAGTTTCTCAGAAAGAAGCTGCCTCATGAGGAAGTGAGCTCTCTGGCAATGGAGGTGTTTGAGGAGTCCAGGTGACCCTTCGTAAAAGATTCAAAGAAGAAGAGGAAACCTGATGGCATCAAGTTGATGCCAACTCACTGCTGCTCTGTATCCGGTGTCCGCGCTTTTGTCTTGCCTTGCGGCAGCTTCTTTCTCCCTTAGAGGGGCTGTGGGTTTGAAGCAACAACCTTGCAGTGAGTAGCCCAATACTTACCCAGCAGTTCTACCAAGTCTCCTTTGTAAAAGGGTTGTTTGTTTCTAAGAAACCGTGCCTGTGCACCCTGTAGGACACAGCAGAACTGCCTGAGTGTTGTCCAGGATGGAAGTCTTTACATGTTCAGAGAGCCTCATCTTTGTCCCTTGGAGCGACTGGTGGTTTTGAACTGCTGACCTTGTGGTTAGCAGCCTACTATGCCTCCAAGGTTCCTGTTTGTAAAGCGTAGTGTAGATTATGATTTGTATTTGACTCAATGACAATGAGTTTGGTTTAGTTGGTTTGTTTAGTATAGATTAAATTGAAACCTCAGATGTCTCTTCAAAGGAGTGTTGGCAATGCTTCAGTTAAATGTTCAGCTGCTAACTGTAAGGTCAGCAGTTCAAACCCACCAATGGCTCTGCAGGAGGGAAGACTTGGCGATCAGCTGCCATAAAGATATCAGACTATGTGTCAGTTCTATTTTATCCAATAGGGTTCCTACGAGTCAGCATTGACTCAACAGCTCCTGCCACCACCGCCAACAGGTCTGTTGGGACCAGATTAATTTAAATTCTCTAAAAGTGTTGAAATTCTGTAAAAATAAAATAGAATGAGCCAAACATTAAATTAATGGAGTCTCTTGCATATACTGGAACCCAGGTTATGAAAGAATTCATTCCAACCAGTGGAAGCCCATGAAGGTACAGAGGGCACACGGGGGTGGTGGAGGTGGGGGGTTGGAGGGGCAGTGAACAAAGGGGGGGTTATTTGAAACCAAACACTCATGACTTTCTGGGCCCTCTTAACTTCCCAGTCATTTAACCTTTCTGAGCTTCATTCTCCTAATCTCCACCAGGGTTAATTATTCTTGCCCTGCCCAACTCTCAAGGTTGCTGTGAGGATTAAATGAGATAATGCTCACAGAAACTTGCACACTGAAAGTAACTGCAAATGTAATGATAAATTAGAAACTTGATGCGAAAAGGATCAAACTTTAATGTTGGAATTTCAGGAATCAAGGCAGGGGGGCAAGTTTTAGTTGAAAACTTTTCTTGGAATCTCAAACCATAGCAAGTAACATTGCTAACAGAACATCATTCTTGAGTGATTTGAAATTCACTTTTTGCACTGTTATGATCACTACTACAATCTTGGTGGCCTCAAACCCAGCCAAACTCACTGCTATCAAATAGATTTGGCCTCATAGTGACACTCTGTAGGGTTCCAAGGCTGTAAGTCTTTATGGAAACAGACCACCTCATCTTTCTGCCTCAGAAGGACTGGTGGGTTTGAACCACTGGCTTTGCAAGTAGTAGTCCAGTAGTCCACTGCTTACCCAGCAGTGCCACAGGGCTCTGTCAGGACTTTGGACAAGATCATTTAATTACTTCTTTTAGTTTACCCTATTAACTTAAATGGGTAGTAATCCTCCATAACCTTCTTTTAATTCTGTCATATATAAATATTTCCTTGCTCAGTGAGATTAAGTAGCAAGTGTCTCCATTGATAGAAATGTCTGTATTACCCGAAGTAGATCCAGTAGAAAGAACATGTATCAAAAGTAGATTTATTTAGACCTATGCTGCAATGCAGTAGAGAGAAGAGAAAACTTCTCAAGGACCAGAGACAGACAAATCCACATGGCATATGTAAGCCAGTCCAGCTGGCATTAACTAAGCCCCTACTAGGCACCAAACTTTATGGTAGGCAATGCCTAGGGGCACAGAGATGAAGGCATCCTAGCCTCTGCCCTCGAGGAGTCCACAGATTTGAAAGCAATAGAGAGAATGGCCTAGATTAAATGGACTGTGAATCAAGGATAATGGCCCCAGTCCCAGCACTGCCACTGATTTGCCACTTGACCTTTGGTCAGACACTGCACTGCTTATGTCCAGTCTTGTTGACACTAAATGAAAACCAATAAAACATTATTGTAAGACTTGTTGGCAATGTTTGCCACCCACCAACTAGGGACAAACAAGAAAGAAAGAAGCCCCGTTCTACTTCTCAGACGAGCCACTTCGGCACTAATTATATAGCAATTTCATTCTGCAGCTATCGTAATGAAAAGGAAATACTTGAAAATTTTGTACTATTATATCTAAAATAAACTAATTTCTTCTTGTTGACCTTGTTTGAATTTGAAGTAACTGTCTTTCTGAAACTGCAGAATGGGGAGATCTGGGGATTTGTTACTAATAATTTTCTGGTGGGATTTCCATTGTATTTGCAATAACTAAACAATATGCCATTGTCACTGTACGGCTTAAGTATGTTTCATTTAATATTTCCAGCAGCAGTGTTTCCTCTATCACACACAGAAACACACACACACACACACAGCAACAAGACTGAAGGGCTCATATAGGGAAGACTGGAAAGATTTATTTATTCCTGGTTGATTCAGACAGGGACCCAGCCATTGGTCAGCTGTCAGCAGGAATACACCTGAGGAGTCCCTGTTGATTGCCAAGCAATTATCCCTATCATCTCTTCCAACCTCTTAACCACATCCATCATACAACCACGGGTTTCACGAAGTTGACCTCACCCCAATCCTAGTTGTTACTTATTTAGCTGGAGTTTAGCATTCCCCTTGCTCTTGATTGGGTAACAATAGTATGATGATAGATGAGAAGAATGCTCTGTGCCCTGCCTGCCAGCATAGGATACTTACCCTCAGAAGGAAACAGTAGAGGGTGGTACCTTTATGCCCCCGGACATGGCTTGTCCGAATGAGACAACTGGAACATCAGTGGCATTTGCTCGCATCCCGAGAATGAAACCTACACATGGACCCAAATGAATCCTAGAAAAGTCTTTCAGGAGCACAGGCATACAGCACCTACTACCTACCCTGTCACTGGACTTCTCACCATTTGAAATAAGACATTTCCTTTGAGTTCATGCCATTTCTATCTGTGCTATCCATGACTTGTAATCATACCTTACAAACTAATAGACCACCACATGACTTTAGTGAGTGCACTCATTAATCATTTCAAACTCAAATTTTCAATAAGAAAACAAGCACAGGCTTTCCACTAGTTTCACAGTAGAGTTTAACAAGAACCAGGACAAAGGGAACCATTTAAGATGGTTGGATTATATTATATCCTGATTGTGCCAATATTTATAAAAATTTGTATGTGTGCGCATTAACATATCATAGAATTCTACACGACAGAATGAAACAGCCAATGCTTTATTTCACAGGGGGGGAAATCGCACTTGGGTGGAGCATGAATCAAGCCTAGACTTTCCTGATCCAAGGCCACCCGGCTTCCTGAGTGCTTGTCAAGTCCAATACAAATAGCCCAGCAGGTAGACTCAGGAGATCAGTTTACATCCTAGCTCTGCTGCTTGATGACGACGGTGACCTTACATCTTTTGCTTCATCATCCAAGTTTATTTTCTCAACTGCCAAATGCAGATGATGACCATCTCTTCCCATTCCATACTTTCTCCGAAGAACCAACTAAGAAAATGATTCAGGGAAGCATTTGCAGAGTGTAGAGAAAAGCACAAATATATTACTATCATAGTCTGAAAAGATATACTCCTCTTAGTACTCAAACTGAAATCTCATCGCTCACCAAGCTTTAACCCCTGGTCTACGTGCTCCCCAGCACCATGAATTTGCACCCATGCTGATTTTCCTTTACGGGTGGCCTTCATTTGTGGCTCGAGTGGCCTACTAAACTCTCTTCGTCAGATAGTTTTTATAAATTACTAGATTTGGTTTAAAATTTCTTAGCAATTATTGAATTGGAGTATCTCCCAGTTGTCTTCACCATTGTAGCCTAACCTACTTGTTCCTTTTTTTTTTTTTTTAGTAAAAGAGCCCCAACTCTGTCAGCTTAGTACATTGGCACTCAGAATGAAAATAAATCCTTCTCAGACTCCCACACAAAGAGGGGTAGTTGTGTGACCACCTTACAGCTAACGGGCTAGCCCTCATGTGAGGCTTCCAGGAAGGCTGCTTTAAAGCATACTGACTCACCCTCAGGGTTGCCCTTTCAACCCTTTAACCTTTTTTTTTCTTACAACTAACATTGCAGATCCAGGGACTGAAGATACAGGTACCCTCATTGACCATGGAAGGGCCTGAGGATAAAAACAACACCTTAGAATAGTAAAGGAGAAGAAAGAAAACTATATACTTGATGATATCAGAAAGCCATCATATCAGTCATGAAAAATAATAATTCCCAGAATTATTTAGCATGAAAGAGACTCAAAATGCAGCACTAATTTGGGGATATCTGTTACTGATAGCTAAATTCAATTCTTGGTTCATACACAACTCAACACAGTCTGCTTTCCTTGTGGGATAAAGAAATGAAGATGTGTAAAGTGGACTATATGCTGGTATTCAGACTGAAGCATTTAATACACAGTATTTTCCTAAAATATCTTGAAGATGCTTTAAGCAAATGTCTGTGTAATTGTTTGTGGTGTAAAGCTTATAATATTTAGCTATCTCAGTATTCCTCTTTATAGGGTCTAAATAAAAGAACTATATAAACTCATTATTAACTGAGGGACCAGCCCTAGTGGTCTTGAGTGGAGTGGTTACAGGTTGGTCATTGAACAAAAAGATCTGAAGTTCGAAACCACCAGCCACTCTGTGGGAGAAAGATGAGGCTTTCTGCTTCCATAAAGAGTTGCAGTCTTGGAAACGCCCAGGGGCAGTTCTACCCGGTCCTATAGGGTCACTATAAGTTAGAATCAACTCAAGACAGTGAGCTAGGTTTTATTAACCGAGTGTCTATCAGGTGGTGTCAGTGACTATTAATTATCCAACATCTTACATAAATCTAGGAGGATGTATATCATCCCCCCTTTTTAATTTGGATTCTCATGTATTCTTTTATTTTTTAACATTAAATCATTTTATTGGGGCCTCTTACAGTAATATAACAATCCATAGATCAATTATATCAAGCAATGTTGCCACCATCATTTCAAAACATTGCCTTTCTACTTGTGCCCTTTATCAGAAGCAACACCAAGGCTGAATGGGGTGAAGTAAATGGCTCAATGCCAAATGGATTCCAGGCAAGTTTGTCTAATGCCAAACGCTTTGGCTTTTCATGACACCATAGCAACTGAGTTATTTTCAACCAACGGAGCAACCAGCTAGCTAAACATCCCAGAAACTGCTGGGAAAACAAACGAACAGAAGCACCAGGGCAGTTGGTAAGTAGGCTATTCTTTGCCTACGTGATGATTGTTTAGGGTTGCATTTGAAGAGCGAGGAACACATGAGTCATGGTTCTTAGGGAACAGATGGCTAGTCATCTATATCATTTCAGCGACAGTGCTTTGAGAACACAAATTCACTACCATCAAGTCAATTTTGATTCATAGTGACTGTCTAGGACAGAGTAGAAGAGGCCCTGGTTGTTTCTGAAACTGTAACTCTTCACAAGAACAGAGAGCCTCATTGTTCACCACAGGAGCAGTTGGTGGTTTACATCTGCTGACCTTGAGATTGCAGCCCACCATATAACCCACTAGACCACCAGGACCAAGGATAATAATGAAGTGTCTCAATGATATGCTTCACAGCCAACTCTTCCTTATAGCTGCTGTTATAGCTTCTCTTCTCCAAGATCACAATCGCCTTGTCATTCCTCTAGATTTCGCTTTCCATCATATTGTTTTTATGAAAAGTACCACAGGTCATTTCTACATTAATCAGCAATCCCTGGATTTCTTGCAGTCTGTATTCTAAAGTATTCCATCAGTACTCTGGGGACACTTTTTAAGGCTTTCCTCATGAAAATCATTAGTACAGAATCTCAGGACTGGAATGACAGTGGAAATCATAATCAAAGTAGAGTTTATCCTGTGCTCATTCTGGCCAGGAATTTTGCACGGTTTATCTCATTTAACCCTTAATAAAGGGCAGGAACTTAAGGATACTTTTATCTCTATTTGGAAATTGAGGAAAGCAAGCAGGAGGGAAAAGTGCAGCGGAAGGGGAAAGCGGTAGATTAGGAGTTTGTGCCCAAATCGAGACCCTTGAAAGCAATCGGGGAAGCTGAGTAGATGTAATTATTTAGGGAAGGCTGAAAGCCTTTGGATATTGGCTGGTAAATTCATTGAACAAAGAAGTGCCCGTTGTTCCTGAGAAAGGGAGACCTGGTTGCATAATGGTTAGGGGCTAGGCTGTAAACTGCAAGGACAACAGTTCGAAATTACCAGCTCCTCTGCAGGAGAAAGATGAGGAATTCTACTACCATGAAAAAAAGGGGATCAAAATGACAACCTGGACTGGAAGAGCTAACACCGTGTCAGTTTATACCCCCTCTGGTTCACTTTGGGCCTGATCCAGTTTTCAACATTTTCTGTGTTTTTCACTTTTGTTTTTCATATTAGGGTGAACCTCAGATGTATTTTGTCATTGGGGCTAACCCTCTTGAACTTTTGTTATATGTTCTTTGATATATGAAACCCAGGATTGATCATGCTATTGAGGCAGCAAGTAGAATATGGGTTCCTGAGAGGGCACAGAGGGAGGGGTGAGAGGGTCAAGGGGAGCTGATGTCAAGGAGTTCAAGAAAGAAGAGATTGCTTTGAAACTGATTGTTGTAGCAATTGCACAACACTGCTTGTTGTGATTGAACTATGGAACTGTATTCACTCCCATTAAAATGGATTTGAGGGGGCAAAAGTTACAATCATGCAAACTCACAGCAGCAGTTCTACCCTTTCCTATAGGGTCATTCTGACCCAGAATTCACTCCATGGCTAGGAGTTCATCCCTGAGAAATAGTTTTGAGGCAGAGAGTTTATATATTAATATGACTTAGATCCCAACTCATGAAACCCCAACATGAAAATCCTGCTCTTCCTCGTTTTCCCAATATCAATAAAAGTGGGTGAAGGGAGACATCAGACAGTGTAAGATATGACAAAAGAATAATATATAAATTATCAAGGGTTCATGATGGAGGGGGTGCAAGAGGGAGGGGGGAAAATAAGGAGCTGATGCCAGGTCCTTACATGGAGAGCAAATGTTTTGAGAATGATGAGGGTAACAAATGTACAAATATGCGTTATAGAATTGATGTATGTGTGGATTGTGATAAGAGATGTATGAGCCCCCAATAAAGTGATTTAAAAAAAATAAGTGATAAATAGCAATGTTCACGTGGTTGTCAAGCCAGAAAACTGGGAGTCGTATTTAATTCATCTCCCTCATTCAGCTCTCACTTATAATTAATCAGCAAGTTCTGTTGATTCAACTACCTGAAGAAGCTATCAAAATCAAACTGTTTTTATTCTCAATGTTACTCTTCAAACAGAGGTTAAATCGTCTCCTCCATGACTACAAGTCCCTGAGTAGGCTCCTTGGGTGTTGTCTTGCCTTCACCTATTCCCCCCACCCCCACCCCCACCTGCGTTGCAACCAGAGCACCACAAAAAATATATTTTGATGACTTCTATTTCTTAAAAATACAAACAACTCCTTTTTAAGAAAGGTCATATCTGTCTTGAGAAGCATGTGTAGAGATAATGGAAAAGATTTCCAGGGCAAAATATGGCCCCACGTAAAAGTAAAAGCAAAACTGAGGAAAGAACCAAAGACTAGGCTCTAGAGACAGACAATTTACATTGAGAGGATAGTCCGCTCAGGCTTAAGCTCTCTGGCAAGATCGCCCCAATCCTCATTGTTGCAGTAGTGGGAACGGAGATGTGGCTTTAAAATATTTAGGGTTTCAATTAGAAGTTGATTTCATTTCACTCATTCCACCATTAATTAATGCACTCACTGATTCTCAAGATGATGCTGAGTACCAACTGTGAACCAGGCACTGTGTTAGGAATACCCAGTCCTGAAGAGTCTTCAGGAGATGGAGACATGTATTAATATGCACATATGATACTCTAAAATTTCAAAACAGACATTCCAACACTAATTTTACACAAATATCCATAGCAGCATTTAAGGGATATTTTTGGTTTAAGGTTTAAAGATTATCCCAGGACATGATTCCTTAGTTTCTATATGGTTCATTCTAACCCAATGGCTCCAGAAATTCTGGAGTCCATGAGAATTTTAAATCCTGTTCTGTATTTTCCCCCTTTTGAGCTGGATTCTTTTGTGGACGTTTGGATTGAAGTGTTCAGCGATGGTAACAGGGCATCCTCCAGTTCTTCTTGTCTCATGGCAAAGGGATCAGTTGGTCAAGGAGGCCATGTATTCCACATTCCGTATCTTCATCTTAACCCCGACTCTCCTTCCTCCTGTTTTTCTCTGGAATAGAGTCTGACTGCTGTGCCTTGGACGGTCACTTGGAAGGCTGTAAGACCCCAGACCCCACGCATCGAACTAGAAGTTAGAACAGAAGTACCAAGCATGCATTACTGTTTTCTTTCTAACTCCCAGTAACTTTCATTCCACTGTCCAGTTAACTGGGGTGTCTCATGAAAGCATGCCCCTAAGCCTCCAAACCAAGAAACCAAATTCCATGAGATGGTAGGTTGTGCATAAGTCGCCTCAGCAGCTACGCTTTTGTATGTGTGTGTCATTGCAAGCCTATCACACAACTGCCTACATATCTACAACTGGAGTATGAATAATGTTCCCTCCCAACACTCTTGGTTGTTGGAAGGTCCTAATAAAATGTAAGTGTCTGTAATTCTGTGCTATTAAAAAGTTTCCAATGCAACCCAGTTAGTATCAATTATTTGACCAATATGCACATATGCCTTCCCACATAGCACAAAGAAAGATGGGTAAGGGTTGCACTACCATCTGGAAGCCATGCCAGCACTGCTAGACACACCCTAGAAACTGGGCCAGCCTTCAATTTGCTATCTAACTTCAACTGACCTAACGTCCCTGGACTATAGGCTTTGTTTCGTCAAATGTTGCTCAAATTTTTCCTTGGGCTTTTTTCAAAGAGATTGGCTAAAAATTGTAAACTCAAACCCTGCACAAACAGTAAAGAGCATCACTGTGATCCACTAGTCAATATGGCATAGTAGTGAGATGCAGACCTTCTTAAACCACGAAGCTCACTTTGAAGCAGCACATCTAATAAAGTGGGAGAAAAGAAGGTCCCCAAATTGAAAAACAGCATTTGAAATCTAATCAGATAGTCTCTTAATTTACTCACCACCCCTGTGGTGTCGTGCAACTTTATTAGGATGTTATTTTGTATTCAATTTTCAAATGACATTTACATTAATTTACAGCACTGACACAAAATTCTATTAAAAAGGAAAGAACTTTCATAACTTTCTTTTTTTCTTGGTAACTGTCCCTAGTTTTCAACCCATTAATAAGGAATCTTTTGTTTTATTTCACGTCTGGGAGAAGACTAAGTCGCTTCAAGACTACTCCCTGCTGAGTTGTTAGACGCAGTAAGGACACCCAACTAGAGGGCCCATACTGTAATTGGCTCATACGGCCAGGATGCTGAATTGTCTTATTCTTGCTCAATCTCCTTTTATCCTAAGTGTCTTGCAGGCTTATAATCATCCCCTAGTTTGGCTTCAACTTCAAAAGGACAATGAGAAATCAGCTCCGAGGAAGTGGAAATGCTGGGTCATCCATGTCTCCCAACTTTGATGACCTCATGCTCCATTTTCCCAGAAAGAGACATTGCAGCACTCCCCATTGCGTCGAGCCAGCTGTGAATCCAGGGATGAGTCATGGTCTATATGAGAGAGCAGATCACTTATGGATCACAACAGCCCCTGCATTTTACACGTGAGGGAACCTAGGCCTAGGGGAGAACATTATTTATTCAAGACACAGAGAAAGAATGTGACTGAGTCAAGAATGAGATTCAATTATTTTTCAAGCAAACTAATGTTGATTTTTCTTTGCAGTTTGTCAGTCCTAAGAGTTCTTTCAGGAGCTGAGATCAACCCAGTCAATATGTCTTAGCCAAACCAAGTGCCAATTCTATCTACTCATTCATGCCGACAGAGACCAGATTCCTGAAACACAATTTTCTCTCTACATGTAGAGGTATATACATGTGCATGTGTATGTTGTCTTCCTATATTAACACATACTCATTTCTAACTAGCATAATGAATTGCATACGGTATCCATGTTTACTTCCTTGCGTGAGTTTCATAGCAGCTGCATTGCTTATCAGTTCAGCATGCTTAACACAGATGCTAGTTCTGTGGATGAAGCAGTCAGTTCTTTCCTTCAATCATCTACCCTGATTATCCCAAACCAATCCATTCAAACACCACATTGCCCCTAATACTGAATTGTCAAATGCCAAAAGGCAAATAAGAGATCTAAGACAGACTTTTATTACCTAACCTGTGCATTACTGTTAATGATTTGAGAACATTCATTTTAAAAAAATCATTTTTAAAATTCGTTTTAATATATCACAGAGTGATATATTAGTACAGTTGTATTGTTATCTCATTAGCATCTCTTATCTGACTTGCTTTCTTTGGACACACAATTAGGAAGGCTCAGTCACTAGAGAAGGACATCATATTTGGTGAATGAGGACCAAGCAGGGCTGGGAGACTCCATGAGAGAGGCTGGTATAACTGCTGCAAAGATAGACTCAATCTGTCGATCACTAGGATGCTGCAGGGCTTGACAATGCTTGGGTTGTATATAAGGCTTTCATGTGTCGGGTCAACCCAGTAGCAGTATTGGCAAACAATAAGAAAGCATCTGGTAGGATGCCGGGTACGTGGAGAAACAACACAGAGACTCTAACCGTGAGGGGTCCATGCCCTGATGGGACACACAAGGTTTCAAGAACTCTGTGGGATATGAGATTTAAAGATAATGGAGTGTTTCCATGAACCTTTCAAAGCCCCTTCATATAATAATAATGCATGACACATAGCTTTAGATAAATAGCAAAGACAAAAAGTTTAAGTTGACCTGAGAGACCAGAAAATCAATTATATATGTATACATTAATTATTATATAAAATATATATATATATATACCAAGAAAGTGACTAGTGGGAACGAGAAAACATGATCCCATTTTGCAGATCAAGAACCCGAAACCCAAGAAGCTCATGCAACTTGGACACAGTGACCTTGCCAATGATGTAAAATATTTCCATACTCAAAAGAAGCAGCACCTTCCAAATATGCCAATAAAGTAAAAAATAAAAAAATAAACAAAAAACATTCAGTAGAAATTCTCTAGGGTACAAGATTGATTGAGATCTTAAGTAACCCTTGCTCAGTTAAAAAAAAAAAAAACCATCTACCTCCCCACTCAGCTGTGTTCCCATCAACAGGGGAAAATTGTTGAAGTCTAATGCATTTATGTGTTTGGGTTTTCTTAATTTATTTCAGGCACCTCATTTTCCTGGAACAAGTGCTGTTATTTATGACGCAGCAGCAAACACTTTACATTTATAGAGGTTATGAATTTCAGTAATGGTTTTGGTGGCAATTTAATCTGTCCTAACTATGAGGCATTTTACAATGACAATTAAATTATTATTAAAAAAATAAACCTCAAATGACATCCTTATCACTTATCAACATATCAAAAGTTTCATTGAATTGCATTCTGGGTAGGTCATAAATATCCCAATGTAGTCTTAGTGAATCCCTGCAATAAACTTGAGTGAACTTAATTAACTTCTACAGTATATTTAAAAGAAAACTCCTCACACATTTTGATGTCGGGGAATGAAACATTATTTGAAAAGTGGGTTTATTACATTCCATGGTGCACACTGATATTTAATATTTAAAGACTCTTAAATGTGACGGACTGTGCCAGGAGCTGAAGAGTTTAATCCCTCAGTGTGGGAGGGTGAGATGGGGAATGTCTGTCTTTCTCTCTCTCTCTCTCCATCTCATGGAAGAGATTTTTATTTTACTGGCCAAGCCACCCACCCCCTAGCCTCCATACACTGATCTATTAAAATCTATGCTCTGAGAGTGTCAAATATGTTAATGTATACTTTATCAAATTAATTTTAATGTAGGCTTGCTGAATAGCTAATTTCTGAGCTATGTTCTAAATTGTTGCAAAACAACTCCAGTCCAAATTAGCCAGGGTACTGCACTGATTGCAGCAGATAGCATGTCGGCAAAGTATCATTCGATAGAAATTAAAAATGAGGGCTTTTATTTTTTCTGCCCATAGAGAATCTAATGTGGAACATAAAAGTCACTCTTAAACCGCTTCCTGATCTGAAGCTAGAGAACACTGCCTAAAATAAAATTAGTTTGTCCAGATCCACATTTTGATATTACCTCACATAGCAATGGGGGCTTCCACTTCAAAAATTAGTGTTGGCATTTGACTTAAACACAGACTTCTCTTTTGAGACTAAGCTCACAGGCACTTAAATGTCAATGGCCAAATATCGATAGCAGCTGATTATTTTTTGAAAGTTTGAGATAGGGACAATTTTATCAGAACAACTGAACGCTGAGCGCTCTGGTAGAGAAACATAGGGGTTTGCCTATTCTGCGTCACTTCCCCCAATACACTCAAACCTACTGTGAAAAGATAGGAGAGCCTAGGGATCTCTGGCCAGGGGACATATAAAGAGATCTAGCTCCATCTCGCTGTATGATTTACTCCAAGCTTCTTCCGGGGAGGTCAGATCATTGGCACGGGGGCTTGCATTGCTGTCTAGGTACACACCATGTGTGTGCACATAATGTTACATAAGCGCTGCAGTTCGAACCCACCAGCTGCGAAGAATGTGACTTCAATGAGAGACAGGCAGTCTTGGGCAGGTTTACGCTGTCTGCAAGGCTGTTCTGAATGGAAACCAACTTGATAGTAATGGCTTTGTTCCTTGTTTGTTTTAAGAGTTTATCAGAGCCTAAATTACAGACTTTTTTTTGTAACATTTTTTTTCCTTTTTTTAAATTTTATTATTATTATTTTTTCTCTTTTTTTAACATTTTATTTGGGGCTCATACAACTGTTATCCCGATCCATACACACATCAATTATGTAAAGCGCATTTGTACATCGTTTCTCAAAACATTTTCTCTCCATTTAAACCCCCGACATTAGGTCCTCATTTTT
>NW_022111310.1:24181799-24191108 GCF_000313985.2 Echinops telfairi
TCTATACATTTGTTGCCCTCATCACTCCCGAAATTCGCTTGCCTCTTGGGTTCCCGGAATCAGCTCATTTTCCTTTTTTCCCCCCTCTGGTTCCGTTGCTTACTATTGTTATAATCCACCTATAGCAATAACTCAACAAGTGAGAACCTTTTCCCTCCTCTGTGTCCTCAGAGAATTAAACTCCATCATTGATGGAGTACTTATTATAATTGGTAACAAGTAAAATACTATATTTCCATCCATGTTGCTAACAGAAAAAAATATTTGATGAATAGTATCTATGTCCCAGGTCCTATGGTAATACTGTTTCTAAGTTGTGAACGTAGTAACCAAATCTGATGCTCTCATAGACTAAACTTTATTTCTTTCGTACTTGCTAGAGTTTTTAAAATGTTGTCGCCTTTGATCTGTATTAAAGTAGCTCATTTGACATTCTTTCATTTCGATGTCTGAGGAAAGCAATCCAGGCAAAACTTCCCTTTTGTCTAGTGCTCTACTCTCCCCAACCCTTTAAATCCCAACAGGTTATTTCTTGAATAGTTTCCAGAGCTCCTTCACAAATGAAAAGGCAGCACACCTTCCCCTGACTAGATAGGGGGATGGTTTCTAAGTAGGAAATGGAAGGACACCTAACAGATGTGGGCTAGAAAAGCATTCCAATGTTAAGCTTATGATTCATCTCTCCTATTCCCAAATTCATTTTGCTTTCCCAGATTTGAAACATTTATCAGAACTGTGGTCTCTTCCTGTATGCTTGAGGACAAGAAATCCTCAGAAATTCTATTCTGGGGCCCTAACTACCCAATTCTGTGTGAAGAGACACATTCGCATTTAAATGCAATTAGATACTCTGCAAAAACAAAATGTCTGAATGAACCAACCCTATAGATTTTACCCCAGAGCGTTTAGGAGAAGATTTCTACTTCCGGCTATGGTGGACTAGCCTGTTTTAGATCCACAGTCCCACAACATAATGAACAATTTGAAAAGTTGCATCAATTATAAAAATAAAAATAATTCAAAGATTTCTGAGACCTACCAAGGTGAGAGAGGACAAAACTACGGGCAGAAGGGCTTTCCAAACAGATAAGCCTGTCCATGGGTACTGCTTGACTCCTAGAGGCAACTGACTTGAAAGAGGGTGAGGAGGGGAACAGAGGATGTAGCAGTCTTAGGAGGTTGCAGTAATACAAGTTGAATTGTAGTTCATATCCTGACAAGGAAGAGGGGTCTTCTCTTAGAATTTTTGCAAGACTATACAGTCGGCTAACAGAAAGGTCTGAAATTGGAACCCACAAGAGACACTGAGGGTGAACTAGGTGACAGCCTGCTTCCATACAAATGGCAGTCTTGGAAACCCTGGGCCTAGTTTGACTCCAGCCTAGACTCCACAGCGTTGGGTCTGTTTGGCTATTGCCCTAAGTAAGGTGATCAGATTTAACAGCGGGACACCATTGACCAGGGGGGCAGCGGTGGGGGGAGGGGTGTTCTTGATTAAAAATTTGGTCTATATGGACCAAATAGACCATTTCCTAGCTTGTTGTGCATTCTTTCCAAAAATCGAGACTTTTTAAAAATGCCAAAAATCAGGACTGTCCCACCAAAAGCGGGACATCTGGTCACCTTACCTAAGAGTAAAGATTAAAAAACCCAACTAAACACTGAACACACTGCCATCAGGTTGCTTCTGATTCACAGAAACCCTGTACAGTTTCCTCTTTCTTCTACGGAGGGGTTGGCAGATTTGAGCTGCTGGCCGGTCCGATGCATTATTGGACAGTGTTCCAAGAACTAAATAAGCCCTTGAAAAGACGAAAGCCAGCTTCAAGCTAGAATAAACTCAGATGCAATGTTTAAATCTGTCCCGACTATATCAGAAGCAAATGTAAATCCTCTCGAGAGGATCAGTATATTCAAGAAATGGAATGTCAAGATGAATAATTTCAGGAGACTGAAACCCTAAAAGAGAATCCAATGAAAATTCTAGAATGGGAAAACATAATCGAATGGGGAAAATGTGAACATAATAGATGGATAAACAGGAGATTAGATAAAGCAGAAGAGACGATTAACAAATTGAAAGATAAGCAAAATAAAATCCATCCTGGGATATAAAGAGATGAAGAAAGAAGATAGAAAGGAAATACAGCAAAGAGAGTGAGAGACATTGCGACCATAGCTGACAAATTATCTACATTGAGAATACCAGGAGGAGAGGAAGGAGAAACTGTTTCAGGAATAATATCTGAAGCGATAATGGCTAAGACGTGTAGCTAACCTAACCAGAAAGGTAAGAGAGACCAAAAGAAATGGGATATTTATTCAAAGGCTGACTCAAAAGGACTCTGCCAACCTAAAATTCTATGCCCAGTGAGTCATGAAGAAAATCAAAGTAAAGACCATTGCCGGCAAACAGAACGAGCTCACTGCTAGCAAATCCCAGAAAGTCCCAACTAGAGAACATACGAAGAGTCTTATTCAGGCTAAAAGAAACGTATGTCAGCGTCAGCCGCAGGGATGCAGAACTTGACTGTTGTTGTTGTTGGAGATTGTGGAGTTGGTTCCAACTCATACCCGTCCTATGTGCCACAGAACGGACTGCTGCCTGGTCTAGGGCCATATGCTCTGTCTTTCTTCCAGTTAGGCACATGGTTGCAGCCACTATGTCGATCCATCTCCTTAAGGTTCTTCCTCTTTTTCAGTGACAATGTACCTCACTCAGTATAATGTTCCTCTCTAAGGACTGGTCCCTCCTGAGACGCTGGTCAAAGTACGAGAGATGAAGTCCAGGCACCCTCACTTCTAAAGGGCATTCTGGCTGTGCTTTTTTCCAACACAGTTGCTCATTCTTCCGTGGTACTTTCACTATTCTCCAGCCTTTCCTAGTAAGGGTCTAGCTTGCACAGGAGACCATGGAAAGCGCCAGGGCTTGGCTCAGGTGCACCTTATTCCCCAAAGCGACATCTTTGCTCTTTAACTCTTTAAAGAGGTCTTTCGCAATCAATTTGTCCGATGCAATCGCTTTTTGATTTCTTGACTGCTGCTTTCATTGGGGTTAATTGTGGATCCAAATGAAATGAAATAGTTGACAACTTCGATCTTTTGATAATGTGCTCACTGGCCCAATTGTGAACAGTTGTGTTTTCATTATGTCCAGGTGGAATCTAGACGGACTGATCTTCATCGGTAAGTGTGCCATATCTTCTTCATTTTTAGCAAGCACGGTTGAGTCACCAGTTTATTGAAGATTGTTAATGACTCTTGCTCCAATCCTGATTGATTAAATTAGCCCTGGGTTTTAGAATGCAGATAATTTGAAATGAGCTCTCCTGCTGTCAGGGGGCAGTTTTGCCGTCTGGCTAACTTCATGTCACTCTGAGAATATGATGAAAGAGCACTGAAGCCACAGACAGACAGTCTGATTTTGGATCCAGAAGAGACACTCGTCTTCGGAGTCATTTTGGACAATCTTCTTTGAGCTAGAACTGCTGCATCTGTACTTTCAGCAGCACAACACTCTCCTGCTCTTTCTAAAGGGATGTTGGGAGATCAGAGGAGAAAAGAAAGCCTGCCATAAAGAGAAAAGGGGTAGGGGAGTTATCTCAAGAAAATGCCTCAGATGATTATATAGGGCTCCTGACTCACATAACTGCAAGGACTGATGAACCCAAGATTGGTAGGTCAGATGCAACTGGCTGCAGAAACAAATGAATTCAAGGATAGCAGGTAAATGGACAAACAGCTGACACATTCCAAGATCAGCAGGTCGCTAGCTCAAGTCCAAAGAACTGGAAGTAAAGTGTCAAGCCAGATGCAGGATCCAAATCCAACAAAAAGCAAGCAAGCTTCCACATACCCCAAAAGCAGGCCACTTTCTGGAGGAAACTCTCCTTTCAGTGTATTGGTTGCTTATAGCATATTTCATCATGGAAATGATTACATTATATCTCATCACCTGTGCTGACTACTTAGCTGCAAAACCACTGGGAATCCTGGCCCAGCCAAACTTTGCAACCTTAACTAGCAAAATCACCAAGAAGAGGATAAGAGAGAGAAGATAATTACACGGTAGATTTTAAAATCAAGTTTAAAACAAACAAACAAAAAGATTAGGAATTGAATACAAGCACTTCCACCCATATCATATTGTCCAGAACCACGTCACACTGCCACAAAGCATCTCCAAGGGAGGTGGAGAAAAGTAATCTTCCTTTATATCCAGGAATAAGTGAAATGTGTTAACATTAAGCCTACACCTGCCAAATTATTAATGTCCAAGTTGTGCCCATCAGAGTATACTTGGAAATGGAGAAGATGGTGGTATTTTTTCTTATCCTTTTACTTTCATAAATGATAAGTTATTAAAACATATTAACTAGCATATCGCTCCCAAAGAATTAGATCAGCAATGCAGTCTCTGAAAGAATACTTTGTTCAGACAAACAAAAACTTCTGTGAATTCAGTACAAATACAAGATGCAGATAAATAAATAGATGAGACAGAAATAAAGCCCTCATTTCTCAAGCCTATTTTTTAAATCATACAGTCTCAATATAGACTGATTAGAGAAGATTACTCCAGCAACTCAGATAGTCATAACTCATAAATAGCTGTATTCATACATGTTCTGATGGTCTTTAAAATCCATTTTCACAACAGAGGCCCAAGCCAGGTGTCTTAAAATGGGTTCTCTAGAGAGGCAAAACCAGATGTGTACACATCTGTGTATAGATAGCAAGAAAATGGCTCACATTTAGAAGTGGGCAAGCCCAAGTCTGGGCACTTTCTAAGTCCTTAGGCCAAATGTTAGGCTGGAGGCTTCTCCTGACTTATGGAAAGATGGCAGGCTGATGATTACAGAGGCAAATGAATCCAAGGTCAGGTGATCAGGCTTGTGGCTTGAGAGGTAAAAGAATCCAAGATTGGCAAGTCAAATGAAAGGCCACTGATGATTCCTAGTATGGGCAGGCACTATGGCAAGTCATTGGTTCAAGTCCAAAGATCCAGTGGTTGATGAGAAAGATGCAGGATCCAGACCCAGGAAAAAAAAAAGGCAAACAAGCTTTCCCTTAGCATCCAGTTGTATTGGAAGCAGGCCACACCCCTGAGGAAACTTCCATTTAATTGGTGGTATCAAGCTGCGACCTGAATAAGGATGTGGCATCCCACCCTAATCTTCTTCCATCCCACTGGCTATTCATCTCATTGGCATCAAGTGCCAACTCATAGTGACCCTAGAGGACTGGGTAACACTGCCCTGTGTTTCTATGTGGGTTTCCAAGTCTGGAACTCTTCACAGGATCAGAAAGCCCTGTCTTTCTCCTTGGGGCAGCTGGTGGTTTCAAATTGCAGACCTGGCAGATCTCAGCCCAACACATACCGCACCACTAGGCTACCAGGGCTCCTTGGCTATTCATGGGAGATTCTGTTATGAAGGTGATTGTGTTGTGGTAAGTCACTTCAGGGGACATTACTAGCCCTTCACTATCAAATCACTGAGGACTCCGGCCTGGTTAAGTTGACACAAAACCCAACAATAGCAGCAAGAGATATTAAACTTGGAATAAGTTTTACAGAAATTGCATCATCTCAGCACTGATCTTGGGTTTTAGTGAGAGCTCAAGTCATAACTATTTCTATGTTTCAGCAACCTCATTCATTTTAAGAATTTTTGGATTTTGGTTTTCTTATCTGATTACTAGAACAGTCCATTGAATATGCCCCAAAGTGGGCATTCTGTTTAACAAAATGAGGTGTAGGAGGGTCCTATGATCAATGAGAGACTTTGGGTTACACAGCCAGTTAAATACTTGGTACTTGGTACTTGGCTACTAGCTGAAAGGCTCCCAGAGGCTCCATGGAGGAATGGCTTAGTAATCTGTTTCTGAAAAATCAGTAATTAAAAATGCTAGGGAGCACCGGTCTACTTTAACACAGTTCTACTCTAACACACAGGTCTACTCTACCATGAATCAGAATTGATTCTGACTGTACTCTAATATCTAATTTGAATCCATAGCAAATAATTCACTTTCGTGATTTGAAAAACAAGTTAAATTTCTGGCTTTATTTTTTATTTCCCCAGTGTAGACTTTAATACCTCAGTGTGGTGTGAATGCTCAAGGCAAAAGCATGTTTGCATGTGTGTTTGCATGCATGTGTGCATGTGGGAAATTAGAAAGAGTTGAGGATTTCGGATGTAGCACCCCTGAGGAAACAACGCAGGGGCCAGATCTGACCTCCTTCTGCTACAGAAAGGAAAAGCAGAATCCAGCTCCACATCTGTCTGAAGATGATCCCTCTGAGGCAGGGGTAGGCATGACTCCAACCTCCAACCTTCCTCACCCTACTCTGACACCAAGCCTCACTCTACTTCATGCTGCGTTATACAACCTGTTGCAAGGACCACAAGGAACTCACAGACAGTATTCACTATTATGTGTCAAGATGAGAAAAACATCACAGTTATGGTTCTTTGGTCCACAGTGCTTTTTCTCAGCCACACAAGCTGGCTTGACTGGTCTTCCGTTCAGCCACAAGTTCCCTTAGCCTCCCACTAGTCCTACAAAGTTTCTGTAGCACTGGTAAAAGGACCCCTACTCTGCAAGGCAATGCCTGTCCTCACCAAGTTTTACCCCTTCCCTGGAGCACGAATCTTCCACTCAGTGTGCTGTTCCTCGTGTCCCACTGCCTCTCTGCAAGGGGACCTCGCATGCACTCCTCTAACGGTTCTTCTTTCTTGATGGTGATGAGATCCCCTGTTCCTACTTCTGACATGGTTCACTTTATACCTAGAAAACCTGACCAATCACTGAGTTACAATCCTTTGGACCTTGTTTGCATGCTCCCACTCAGTCATTTGGTGGGAGTTACAAAGACTATGGATAGAAGAGTCAAATTAAGTCATTCTACTTCACCATATACCCCACCCCCCTAAACTTAGTGGACCAGATGCTCTTTAACAGCAGGAGAGATGTTGGGCTATATGGACTCTGACCCCATTTATGTATTAGACAATGCGTGGTCCGTGAGTGGGGTTCAGCCAGACAATCTGAAAGACTCTCAGACTTGTCAAAACTTCCCATTCACATAGGTACAGCATCCAAGACCTGGGGGTACAGAGACTCTTCACCAAGGTTTCCTATGGAGATTTGGAATTTCAAATCCCTAAGGTGCCCTGCAAGCCTAAATGTCTATGAATTTATGAATCTAATCTCTTTGGTGATGAAAAGACACTTTGTTTTCATGTCTGTACTTGTAAACCTTTCCCTGAAATCTTAGAATCAAATAGACCCTCAGAAAAGGCAGAGTAAAAGTTAAAAGTGAGCAAAAGGAAAACATGCTTTTCTTTAGAAGAAATTCAAGGATAAGCTAGTAATATTGCTCCACTGATAGAAAGATTCATCTTCAATCCTTCCCATGTGCTTCCAATCAGTGTAATCTTTCAGAAACACAGATCAGAAAATATCAGTCCCTTTTTTAAAGATTAAAAAAACAAACATTTTTCATTCGATTTTCCATAAAAGTATAAACCTATTGGCATGCACACTAAGCCCCTCACAGTTTAATCCTTGCCATACTGACTCATCTCCTCAGAAGACACTAGATATCTCTATGCCCATCACCACTCAATCATTAGGTCTTTAGAGCTTTGCTGTGATCTGCATGGTCGGCAGTTCAAAACTACCAGCAGATCCCCAGGAGAAAGACTGGGCTTTCTACTTGTGACAGTTACATAATCTGCTGTCAACTTGAGACTATTAAGAGTGAAAGGGTGGAGGTTAGCCTGTCACTATGAAGATAAATCGCTCACTGGAGGCCAGGCCCACACTCTGCTACACATTCCTATTGACAAGCCACATGGAGTTACACCAAAGGAACAACGCTGATAGAACCAGAGCCCTGGAGCTGGAGAAGCCACGTGGAGACTCATGCCAGCTCTGAGATGCTTCCACAGCCACTGGATCCACAAGACCTTCCACCCACTGGCCTGTGATCTTCCTACATTTGGTGTCATTGAATGTTTTGCATGAGTCTAAAGAGGAATTCATATACTGGTATAGGACAGATGGGCTAATATAGGTCTTATGGACATGAACTGAACAGGGCTGGTATGTTGTCTTAAATAATTACTCTGTGATATAAAGCTTTCTTATAAACATAAGAGTCTCCCTGGATTTGTCTCTCTAGTCTACCCAGACTAACACACTACTCTTGTAAACAGTTACAATATTGGAAACCCAGGAGGTCGCTGTGAGTCAGCATTGGCTTGATGGCAATTCAAGATGTGATCAGTATGCCCATATCATCACCATTGCCACACACTGGGTAAACTGTAATAACTCCATATCCATCCTTTCATCTTTACCACAAAGTACCCTCTATCAACACTCCAACTACATTGCTATCCTTTCCCCAAAAACACCAATTAGGTTTATTTTACCATGGTTTGAGGCAAAGAGTTTTGCTGTCTGGAAATTTCTTTTATCTTTTCTACCTGAAAATATTTACATTCACCATCCAGATTTACCTCCCATGCTTCAGAGAAGTTTTACATTATCTCTTTCTGTAATAAAGTGGATCCAATCTATTCCTGGTTCCTTCCCCTGATGGATTTTGCACACAGTGCTCTGAAGCTTGCACATTATCATTAGTAGAAGCTATTGTTACTGTTTATACTAATAACAGCAACTACAATTGACCAAGTAATTATGATGTATACACTGTGTATTATCTTGGTTATTACTCATATTAATCCTCATGAAGTCGATACTATTTTTATCTTTATTTGACAGAGAGGAAACTAACCATCATAGACGTGGAGTAACTCGATGAGGCTTGCACAGGTAATATAGATTGGAGGTAAGACACAAATGAGGGTCTGGGGGACTCCAAACTCCTGCCCTGAATCGATTGAAGGCTGGATTTAACCCCAGCTCTGCCACTGAACAACTGATCTGAGACAGACCAGCTGACCTCCCATAACCTTGGCCTCCTTGTCTGAAAATCTGGACAACCCCTGCTTTGCTCCTCCCTAGGGTATTGTGACCATAAAATGAAATGATGAATCTGAAAGGATTTTGCAAATGCTAAAGGACTATGCAAATGTAAGCTAATTAATTAATGAACTCATTAACATGTTCCCCTGCTGGGCTGCAGTTAGGGCCAAATTATAAATAATCATTATCTTGCTGGGAATTTAACCAAGAAATGGAGGGTGGCAAGAGGGATGAAGAAGGCTTGGGACTCAAAGTCCAAAAATCCAGCAAATCATAAAAGAAGGAAGTTTAATTTAGAATCATTCCTGC
>NW_022111310.1:24192259-24194322 GCF_000313985.2 Echinops telfairi
TAATTTTACAGAAGCACTACAATAAGTAAGGTAAACCCAGGATTATTTGTGCGCACTTACTAATCTCTGCCACCCCTCGCCTGTCAGTTTCTCCTCCTGTGGTGGTTTGTGCGGTGCTGGGACGCTGAAAGCTCGGCCGCTGGTATCTCAGAGGGCACCAGGGAGCAGATTTCAGTGCAACTTCTGGACGAAGAACACTCAATGAGGGACTCGGCTCCCCGCTTAAGGGGAAAGAGCCCCTGAAAACATTTGTTTTGGTTTGTTTTTCAATAGTTTTATTGACACACAATGCACATATCATAGAACTGAATAGTTCAATCGTTCAAATTCATTAAGGGGGGATTGTGATTTGTCCCCCAAAATGTGCTGTGCAAACACGTTCACCTTCAGTGCTCCCTTCCCCCTCCTGCCTTCATTCCTAACTCCCAAACTCCCCTTTCCCTCCCTATAACCTACCCCCACCCCTACATTCTCTGTAACACCTTGTATCAGTTATTATCATTGTACATCCACTCCTCCTGCACTTCACAGCTGGGAAATCCCACAAAAGACAATGATAAACAAATCACACTAAGGTAGCCAGAATAAAATCACATTAGCATAAAGACAGAAATACAAGTAAAACGTGAGAGGGCATAGACCTCCCATCAACATTCAAGAAGCCAGATAAGAAGCTTTTGTCATAGAACATCTAAGAGATACCTGCCCCCAGAACAAATTTAGAACATGTCTATGGGGAGGTCAACTGGCCAAGTGTTGAGTTCTATCCAGCATCATCAAGGTTACAATGGTCTCTGCCTGTTAGTAGGGCTGTTCGGGACTCTTGCCTTTGGCTATAGCAGATCCGCCGGCTGCTCAGTTGGACTTTGCAGACGGGTTTTGGGCTTGCACTGTCCTTCATAGCCTTTTACAAATTGGGTATTGGTCATTTTAGCTCCGATACTTTTCTCTTCACCATATTTGAATTTTGTAATTGGCTTGGAAACATTGTCAGAAACTGAAGGCCTAGCGAGTGAAAGCAGAGCATTGTCAGAGATGGTGCCAGAGATGGAGCCTTCTGGTCAGAGGGCACTTGCACTGTGATTGCGGAGAAGGGGATTTCCAGGCGTAGAGTAGAGCATGGTGCCTTCAGTTGGGTAAAGCCTGTGGAAGTGAAGCCTTGGAGATCTTTATTTGCTGTGGGCAATGGCTCAAGGTAAGGAGAAGTTGCTTCCACATTCTGCTAATGATTAGAACTTGGAATGTGTGAAGTATGAATCTAGGAAAATTGGAACTGGTAAAAAACGAAACAGAACACAAAGATGGACATCCTAGGCAACGGTGAACTGAAATGGACTGTTATTGCCAGTTTTGAATCAGAAAGCTATGTGATTTGCTATGCTGGAAATTGCACAATTAAGAGGAATAGTGTGGCATTCGTTGTCTAAAAGAACATTGCAAAAGCAGTCATGTAGCACTTTGCTGAATAGTATTATATCTATTCACCTTCAAAGAAATCCAATCAATAAAACTGTTGTTCAAGTTTATGCACTGAGCACCAAAGTTAGTGATGAACAAATTGGAGATTTCTACCAACAACTTCAGTCTTAAATTGATCAAACCTGCAACGACAGAGCATGGATAATTCTTCATGGTTGGAATGCAAAAGTTGGAAACTAAGAGGAAGGAACAGTACTTGGGAAATATGGGCTTGGTGATAGAAATGAAGTTGGACAGCACATGATAGAATTTTGCAAGATCAAGAACTTGATCAAAGCAAATATATATTTCAACAACATACTATACATGTGGATATCTCCAGATTTAATGCAAAGAAATCAAATTGACTACATCTGTGGGAAGAGATGATGGAGAAGCTCATTATCAGCAGCTAAAACCAGGCCAAAGGTCGGTTGTGGAACAGATCATCCACTGCTCATAGGTAAATTCAGGAAAAAGCTCAGAAAATTAAAACAGGTCCACTAGAGTCAAAATATGACCTTACATAGATCCTACCTGAATCTCAAGATTATCGCAAGAACAGATTTGACATATTGAACCCTAATGACAGAATTCCTGATGAG
>NW_022111310.1:24196007-24197083 GCF_000313985.2 Echinops telfairi
ATATTGAATGGTGTAGGAAGCATTAAAAGAAGATGGAAAGAATACACAGAGTCACTGAACCAAAAAGAACTAGTTAACATTCCACCTTTTCAAGAGGTAGCATACAAGCAAGAACCAATAGTGCTGAGGGAAGAAGTGCAAGCTGCAGTGAAAGCATTAGCCAAAACCAAGGCTCCAGGAATTGATGGGATCGCAATTGAAGTGTTTCCACAGCTAATGAAGCACTAGAAACACTCCCTCGTCTATGCCACCATATTTGGAAGATAGCTACTTGGTCAACTGACTGGAAAAGATACCTATTTGTACCCATTCTGAAAAAAGGTGACCCAACAAAATGCTCAGTTTATAGAACAATATCATTGATGTCATATGCACCTAAAATGTTGTTGAAGATCATTCAACAGTGGTTGCTGCAGTGCATTGACAAGGAGATGCCATAGGTCCAGGTCAGACTCAGAAGAGGACATGAAACAAGAAATATCATTGCTGATGTCTCAGAGATATTGACTCCAAGCAAAGAAAACTAGAAAGATGTTTCCTTGTGTTTTATTGACTATATCAAGTCATTCAACTGTGTGGATCTAAAAAAATCTATGGAGAACCTTAAGAAGAATGGGAATTCCAGAACACTTCATTATGCTCATGTGAAACTTGTAAATGGATCAAGAGACAGTTGTGCACACAGAACAAGAGTGTACTGCATTGTTTAAAATCAGGAAAGGTGTGTGACAAGGTTGTATCGTCTCACCTTACTAGTTCAGTCTGAATAGAGAGCATATCATCAGAGAAACTGGCTTATATGAGGAAGAATGTGACATCAGGATTGGAGGAAGGCTTATTAACAACCTGTGGTATACGGATGACACAATCTTACTTGATAACAGTAAGGAAGGCTTAAAGCCGTTGCTGATAAAAGATAAAAAAAGAAAGATTGCAGCCTTCAGTATGGATTAGGAATCATTGTCAAGAAGATCAAAATCCTCACAGCTGGACTAATTGACAACATCATGATAAATGGAGAAAAGGTGAAGTTATCAAGAACGTTGTCTTGTTTGGATCCACAAGCAATGCCCATG
>NW_022111310.1:24197244-24200342 GCF_000313985.2 Echinops telfairi
TGTTACTTGAGAACTTCAATGCGGATGATCCAGGCCGAGGTACTTCCCATTGCCTCATATGCATGTGAAAGTTGGTCAATGAATAAAGAATACAGAAGTGACGCATTGAAATTGTGGTCCTGGAGAAGAATATTGAAAATACCATGGAACTGCTATAAGAACAAACTGATCTATCTTGGAAGAAGTACAGGCAATGATGGTAAGTGTTCGTCTTACAAACTTTGAATATCTTGTCAAGAGAGGCCAGTCCCCAGAGAAGGAAATCATGTTTGGTAAAACTGAGGGGCAGCAGAAAAGAGCAAGGCCCTCGAGGAGACAGATGGGCACGGTGCCTGCAAGCGTCAGCTCAAGCATAGCATCAGTTGTGAGGATGATGCGGGAAGGGGCAGTGTTTTGTTCTGTTGTGCATAAGGTCACTGTGGATTGAAAGGACTCAGCGACACCTAACAACAGCAATAACTAATCACTGGTCCACAATTTCACTTTTTTCCCCACCCCATCGAAGATTCTAGTTCAAGGTAAAGCCGGCATGTGTCTGTCTCCCAACCCCCAGCACTTTCCTACAGAATCAAAATTTATTTTTATATGTCCAATCCCTGACAGGGATAGTGTGCTTGGTAAGCAAGGTAAACAGGGGCTTACTTGTTTTAATTGACTAGTCTGTGATGAACCCACGTGAAACTGTTCCCGACAGATTAGTAAGTAAGCAAAAGTAAGCCATGCTTCATTGTTTATTGAGTACTCCTCCTCTGTGAAACACACTGTCACATCCTTCCTCCATGGAGTAACTGGTGGGCTCAAACCTCCCACCTTTATGACCACAGACACGTGCTTAACCACTACACCATCAGAAAGAGCATAGCCTTAGAAAGCAACGGTGCAACCCCACTCTGTCCTATAGGTAGCTCTGCATCCGAATGGATGCCGTGGCACACAACAATGACATGTACGTCGACTACAATGTCATGCTGTTGTGGTGTCAAGTAGAAATGGACCATAGAGTTTCCTACACAGTCACCTTTGGGGGAGCAGATATTCAGTTCTTTCCTCCACTGGAATAGCTGGTGGGTTTGAGCCAAGACTGTTTGGTTAGTGACTGAGCACATAACCACTGTACCACCGGGGCTCTTGTCTACTAGGTGAAGACCTAATATGTACAATCTCCTTGAGTATTCACAGACCAGCCACACGGAGATGAATTGTAGCACTTTACTCTTTACATGGGGAGAGCTCCCTCTCCTTTAGTTCTTTTGTAAAAGGAGATGGCTATTGTTAACACGGCCTGGTGTTAGGGCCTCTGTGCCCCACTCTTGCCTGGGGAAAGAGGAGGGTATATTAGGGAGAGGGATCTAGCTCCACTAGCCTTGTCTGTTTTGCTCTCTGTCAACTACCTGAAGGGAGGTTGAGCTCTGCTCCCGCTTCCTGTGAGCAGAGGAGCTGTGGCTCCTAAGTGGTGGTGCAGCACCCTCATGGTGCAGCAGGGAAGCTGTGTCCAGAAGCCCCTGGCTGCTGTCATGCATGTGACGTTTTCTAAATGGTTTTAAAGGAATAAAGGTCATATTCTGATCTCTATCTCTCTGGCTGCAGTGTTTCTTTCTTATTGGGTTCTGGAGCCAAGCAGGAAAAAGAGGAACGATCCTTATTAATAGCTCAAACTCCAGCAGATAGAAAACTTGAAGCTCAGAGAGTTCATTCATCCCACAAAGCTAGAGCATGAAAGAGCTAGGACTCAGACCTAGAAACCCTGGACTGCACTTTCTCCTGCTATATCTAGAGCAGGATTGCTTTGAGTTACAGCCAGTCAGGAGAGAACAAAGGTCAGATTCGGCAGCTTAGGAAATACTAGGTATTTTTACAATGATACAGTAGCTTCATTTGACGTGATTTGATTTTCAATGAAAATGTCAATGAAACTCATTGAGTTGATTCTGACTGATGGCGACCACACAGGACAGAGTAGAACTATCCTGTCTGTGACTTTTCATCTTTTCCAGCATAGACCAAAAAACTGCCCTTCTACAATCTAAATTCTGAAGATAAGATTTCTGCCCAAAGTCCTATATAAGGAACTAACAAAGATTGAAAGTCCAAATATAGGTTTATCTGTTTCTACAGTCCACTCTTTATAGCTATGTTAGTCTGGGTACATTAGAGAAACAAATCCACAGAAACTCTTATCTATAAGAGAGAGTTTTATGTAAAGGGTAAGCGCACATCAAGAAAACATCCCAACTCAACGCTGCCCAAGCTCACAAGTCCAACTTGGACCCAACATCAAGCCACAAAGTCCGCCTCCATCTTACAAAACACACACAATGACACCGACTGCAGGAGGAAAGCTGAATAGGTGAACCTGTAAGCATCTCAGTGCTGGCAGGGGTCTCCACACGGCTGCTCCAGCACCCAGGGCTGCATCAGGGTAGGTCCATGCAACTTCTCCTTGGGGATGTCTTGCAGGAAATGAGCCTTGTCAGCTGAAGCAGGAAACTGACTAAGGCAGCCGAACCCTGCTCCGACCATCAGAAAGCAAGAGACTCGAGAACTAGAAAGGCGAGGCTCAGCAAGCTTTTTATCTCTCCCCCCTTCAATTAACCCCACGTGTTTATTGGTCAGGTTGCAAGAATAAGCTAACTACCTCAATCCACCCTTTGCCAACTTGGCACGTGTATGTAATTCTTCAGCCTCACAATTGCAATTAAGTAACACCTATACCTTAATCCTATAATCCTGTGAATATTTTCCCCACTTATAAAAGTTTGTAAGCCAACCACTTCATGTCTTTATCCCCTCAATTTTAGGTATCCAATTTATATACTTCCCACTTACATCAACCCAGTGCTCTGAGAAAACAATCCAGTTGGAACCTTGTGAAGTCTGCATCCATAAGCAAAGTCAAATCCGAACAGGCCATCCATAAAGTCAGCAATAACATGCACCAGTTCACAGGCTCAAAAATCTCCATCTGGTCGGGTTCTGGTAAACTCAATGTGGGCTGCCTCACTCAGCCTCCACAGGATGCCCATTGGTCATCTTGCCTTTAGACCATGGGCTCTCACCAATACTCAACAAGCCTAGCCACCTCGTGCTAGGTCATGAAC
>NW_022111310.1:24201080-24206104 GCF_000313985.2 Echinops telfairi
TGCAGGAGGAAAGCTGAATCAGTGAACCTGTAAGCATCTCAGCTCAGGCAGGGGTCTCCACATGGCTGCTCCAGCACCAAGGGCTGCATTGGGGTAGGTCCATGCAGCTTCTCCTCGGAGATGTCTTGCAGGAAATGAGCCTTTCCAGCTGAAGCAGGGAACGGGCTACGGCAGCTGCACCCTCATCCGACTATCACAAAACAAGAGACTCAAGAATTCGAAAGGTGAGTCTCACTGAGCCATTTATCTCTCTGCCTTCAATTAACCCCACATGTGTTTATCTGCCAGGGTGGCACAATAAACTACCTCAATAGCATAAGAGTTCCTATGTCTTATCTATTAGATATGTGAGCCCTGGTGGTAAACATGGCTAAGTGCTGGGCTGCAACTGGAAGGTCTGCTCTTTGCAGCCACCACTTACTGGCCAGGAGAAAGACACTGCAGTCTGATGTATAGTTGTACTCTATCCTTTAGGGTCTCTATATGAGCGGGGACTCCTCGCCAAATGGAAAAAAGCTCCACTGGGTGGTGCTTTCATAGTACACATTTTCCACACTGGGAGAGTATCTAGCAGCCCACTCTGAGTTCATGCACCCAGTGGTGTCTCTTGAGAAGGTTCTGTTTGGTCACAGTGATATTTTTTCTTAAAAGTAGTTTCAATTGAACCTCATTTGTGTGATTGGCCAATTTAAGACCACTGCATGTGACTGTGAAATTTTATTTTCTGCTCTGGAAAAATGACACATAAAATATTGTAATGTTGAACACAGGTTACAGGGACATCACTATGGGGAAATCTCGAGTTATAAGTGGTTTTCTCGTTTCAAAAAAGGTGAAATGTCAATTAATAACAAACCTTGTTCTGGACATCTGTCAACTTCCCAAATGTCAACTCGTAGTGCATTTCACCAGGTCAGACTGTTAATCAAGCTTTATAGTTAGAGCTTCTGGAAAAACAGTGCCACAGTATGAGACAAAAAAAGGCCTGATTTGCGGCAGACAGGGGACTGATTTTGCCACCAAAGCAATGTACTTGCTCATGCAGCCATCTCAGTGCACCAGTTCTCCACATACCTTACTCACCTGACTTCAGTCCATGTGACTTCTTTTGTTTTGGGTAATGAAGAAGGACATGAATACACAGTGACTTGATGGTGTAGAAGAAGTGAAGGAAAAACAAGGGAGGTGCCATCAGCCATCCAAACAGAAGAATTTGAAAAATGTTTCCAAAATTGGAATTACAGTTTTGACAAATGTATTAAGTATAATAGAGAGTACTTTGAAAGTGATGAGGCTGTTTTGTTAAAAAAAAATTTAATGCATAATTGAAAAAAAAATTCCATTTCGGTGCATGGGGGTGCCCCCACTGTGGTAGTTAAAAAATCTGGATCAACTTGAGAAGGAGTGGAGTTTAGCCTGTCAATCAGGTCAAAGTTTGATGGCCTCATTTGGAGGCCACGTACACTCTGCTACACATTCCTGTTGACAAGCCGCATGGAACTAAGCTGATAGAGCCCTGGAACTGGAGGAGCAACATGGAGACCCATTCTGAGATGCTTCCACCGCCACTGGATCCACAAGACTTTCCACTCACTGGCCTGTGATCTTCCTGCATTTGGCATCATTTCATGGCTGCGTGAGTTTGAAGAGGAATTTACAGACTGGTAAAGGACAAGTAGGCTAATATTGGATTTACAGACATGATCTGGACTGCGCTGGGATATTTTTTTAATATGCAAGTACTCTTTGATATAATGTTATTTCTTACATATATGTGAGTGTCAATGAATTTGTTTGTATAGTCAACCCGGACTAACACACCCTCATGTGCTACAATTGACTTGACTGCAATGAGGGCATACAATGTTGTAACAAAATAACACAAATTGAAAGTAGGAAAATAAATATAATGTAGAATCCTACTCTCCAAGTACATAAAACCAAAAGAACCAAAGCCAAACTCCCTGCCATTGAGTCAATGCTGTCTCATAGTGCTTGCCTGGGGGATTCAGAGACTGTTTATTTTATATATTTATTTGTTTGTTTGCTTATGATAGATGAGCTTATTTATTCAAGGCTCTTAGATATCTGTTTTGCTTTGGACTAGACTCAGACTTAAAGGTAGAGCTCTCAGAGAGGACCGTCTCTGAGGCTTGGTAATGTCTCCCTGATGTTTTTCTCTGCCCTCCTTCATTCACTGGGCCAAAAACTTGGCAGATTCGGCAGCCTCCTCCTTGTTTTTCTTGGTGCACTGCTTCTTCAGGGTGATGTTCAGGTTCTTGTGCTGCAGGCCACGCTGAGTCAGGAGAAGGTTAATCTTGGGTGCTTCAGTATTGGGTTTCTTACCCTCCTTGTTCAGGGGCTTTCTCACAACATACTGGTGGACATCATCTTTTTTAGAGAGACAAGAGCGCAGATTTTGCTTGATCTTTTGGGCCCCAGGCAATGAGGCACAGTGTATCAGTCAGTCCTGGGCTATCTTTCTCCCCCCTTTTTTACAATAACCAAGTTGAGAACACTCAGATTGGCATCCGCAGTGAACCCGAGACAGATCTGTGCGTCCTCTTCCCAGTTCTCTTTGGTCTGTAACAGGAGTGCCCCTTACTCAGCAGCAGACAGATGTGGCCTTGGCTCAAGACACCTTGATGCAAGAGAAAACCTTGCTTGTTGTCCCTACCACTGATGCAAACAATATAACCCTTCTTTTCATCACCCCGCACATGGCAGCAACTTCTGGAACCATTCACTTCTCATAAAAGGTGTGAAGTTTGCCTTCATTGTCCACCTCAGTGAGTTTCTGGCAGCTAGTGGCTGGGGAGATGTTCCGCTTCGTCATGAAGCAGCCCATCACCTCCGCGAGGCCATGGAAAAGAAAGACTGTAACTGTTTGTGGCATAGAAAGGCCAGTCTTTCTCCCTAGGAGCTGGTGGTGGTTTCAAACTAGCAATCATGCGGATCCCAGCCCAATGGGTAATCACTACAGCACCAGGCCTCTTTTCATAAGCCACCACTATTTACCCATATTTCCTTTCCATCCTACCCTTGGGTAGTTGGAGTTTATGCAGTGATGGCCATGGTTTGCATTAAAGTCCGATGTCAGCCAGAACTGAAATGTCAATGACAGCATAAAGCTACTGCTCGGCAGTTGATGGGGGCTTGCTCTTTGTATTGCACAGAGTCTGTCTCGGCAGGACTGGATGCTTACCAATGACATGGCAAAGAACATCTTCCAACAAATGGCTTCGGCTTCTTTGTGATAACCTGCTGATCATCAGTTACAGTGCTGGGCTTTCTGGGTTAGATAGCTGTAACTCGGACCAAAGGAGAAACAGGATTGACATGAGCATTAGACGCCTCCCATAAGCCCCATGGCTCCACAGCTGTCGCACTGCCAAAGACCCAGAGAGAGCCCGGGAAGCACATCAGCTCGTGATTAGGCTAGTCAAACAAGTTTAAATAAAAAAGGAGTTTAGAATATTTAACAGGATCAAAAATGGAAGATTACAGAGATTTGGAGCCCTTTAATAAATATTAAAGATACATTCTCCCACTCCACTCCTGGCTGCACCTTAAGCGTGGAAGAGAATCAGACAGACATAGAATTCACAAGTCAAGGGCCTTTATCTTTGCTCCAGCATCATCGGACAGGCAGGGAAGAACATATCCAATTTTCAGCAGTGGGGGCATGGAGTGGAGTATAGTTACTTCCCTGAAAACATAAATGAGCAAATCTAAGAGTTGCAAAGAAGGTAGATTGTGAGATGTCAGACCCAGAAGAGAACTTTGATAAGTAAGCCCATTGCTTTTCACTGCAGAAACCAGACAAAGCTGGTCTCTAGTCATCAAGCATCTAGCAGAGTCCAGACCCTTCTGGCATGTCCAGTTTTCCTTCTAATTAGCCATGCTGCCTCAGATCAAAATAATGTAGACCCTGGCAGATGGCTACCACTGACAGACTTGAGGCACAGAATTACATTATACAGGCAGAACTTTGTCATCAATCCAAGCATCCCGGATAGTTCCAATGCATTTCCAGGAAACAATTTCCTTCTTCCCCCAAGGACAGTATGGCCACTTGGCTCTTCTCTTCCCACCTACCCAATGCCTCATAGTCTAAGAGTGAGAATTGGGTAGAGTGAACTCCAGTACCATGCAGTTGATACTTTCCCTGATTTCACATCAGTGTACACAACAACACAAATGGGCTGTTATCCATTCTGATTGGCCAATGTTCAGGCTGTGTGTTGCTAAACATTTTGAATGTCATCTATTGGCATTTGCCAATGTTTTTCTATGAATACTGGATTCACGAGATCAGAAAAGAAGAAAAACAATTTGCAACTTGAATGGATAGCCCAGGCTCTGAAGAGCCAGGTAAATAAGATACTATATAATAATGGCTAAATCAATATATGCCAAAGCTATTGGACCACACAAGAACAGACTTCACTTCCACCTGTTTCCCAATTTCAAGAGACACCACTTCTTATCCTGTGGACTCAGGGCTCTGGGACACAGTCTGAGGAAAAAATTAATTTCTACTACACACATGGGATAGTTAAATGTATCTGAAATTCCTCTCTTTCCAAGGAAGAAGGTACAAATGAAAACTGTCTTTGGAAGGGGAAGTCTTCGCAGAAGGAGGCCTTATACAGAAGCTCTGGTTCTTCCCTGGGTCATTGAGCAAAGGACTTACATTTGCAAAGCCTCAGTTTCTTCATCTGTAAAATGGATTGAACATTATCTCATAGGCAGGATTGCTGGGAGGCTCTTAAAAGGTAAAAGGTGGCCGATGGTGCCTGGCTATCAAAATATATAGCATCTGGGGTCTTAAAGGCTTGTAGGCAAACAAGCGGCCATCTAGCTTGGAAACAACAAAGCCCACAGAGAAGAAGCACATGAGCCTGTGTGAGCATGAGGTGTTGAAGCAATCAGGTAGGAGACACCAAAGAACAAAAACCATCATTGTGTGACCACCTTCTCCACATAAACGCTGAAGATGAATGTGTGCATAAGTAAGTGTG
>NW_022111310.1:24206969-24214986 GCF_000313985.2 Echinops telfairi
ACCATCCCGTGTTTTCGGAGACCTGAGCACCAAGAAAACAATGGCCAAGCCTCTGTCTTACAGGGCTCTCTACCCCATCTACAGACAAATGAGACAGGAGAACCACAGCCACCCTTAGTGACGGGGCTGAACTGGGGCTGGAGGGAAATGGTGAGGATAAAGGCTCTAGAAGAAGTGTCGTGAAACTAGTGCGATCTCTTTCCTCACCCTTTAGAAGCTTGGCCATTCCTGTTGGTGAGTGGTGCAGAAATTGGTTGGTCAAACTGATGTCCACCTGAATTGTAAAAAGGGGACAATGTTGGATTGGCAAGGGCTGTGTTCTACCGACTATTTTTACAAACGACCCAAAAGAAACAGCATCATAAAACGGAAAATAATAACAAGGGGCGGATGAGCTCACCCCACTCCAATCTGTGTACCTTCACAGCCCTGGTTGAGACTGCAGCTCTCAAAGCATGCCAGTCCCTTCTCAGCTTCGGGGTTCCGTTTCTTGTTCTTCTAGGGTTTCTCTTCTCTGCCAGCCAAGCCTCCAGATGGTATTTCGGTAACTCAGCCAAACACCTTCTGCCACAGTCTTTTCCCCTCTTCTCCCCCAGTTCACTTAAAAATAAATGGTCTTTTTTCGTTATTCCAGACAGAACATGAAGCTTTCTCTGTCTTTTACACTGCCACTGAATTCTAAGTATACAACTATGCAAGGAATGTCTTTAGATTCACCAGCTTGAGAACTTTTAAACATTAAACTCTGAATCAGATAACAGCTTTCATTTCAAGAACAGCTTTACACTATACCTAAGCTTAATGTGTGTATGTGTGTGTGTGTGTGTGTGTGTGTGTAAATGTTACCAGGGCTATAAAAATGTCAAGGCAATCTAATGAAAGAATGCAAAACTATCCCAAACAAATTTGTGCTGCCCGCCTCTGAAAGTGCTGCTTCAAAAAAAATTTTTTTCTTTTTCAAATGGACTAGGTAAACTCACAGCTCCCTCCCACCTACCTATTAATAAGACTTCACCATGTAAAACAAGCTAGACAATTACCGTGCCCTAGTTGGCTGTGGCTAAGTCTTAATTGGATGGCTGTGTTCAATTTTGAGCATCATGTTTCCAGAAAGGAAAGAAAAAAAGTGATAAATTGGATGTAGTTCAAAAGAAAGCAAGATGATGGATGAAAGTGGCTTGGAAAGTAAGACCCAGTTAGGAAGTGGAGGTAATTCTGCACATTTTCAGCTCAGCAAAAGAGATGACTGGGAGCTAATGGTAGGCTTCTGATGAGTTCATTCTGGCTTAGCCTCATGGAGAGGAAGGGAAAAAAGATGGAATCTTCCTTAGCTCCTTCTCTGCAGGTCACAGGGTCTCGCAGGTAGTCGATCACTAACTCACTGCTATGGAGTTGATGCTGACTTCAGAGTGATCCTGTAGGACAGGGTAGAACTTCCCCCAGGAAGCTTCCAAGACTATAACTATTTATGGGCGTAGAAAGCCTGCTCTTTCTCCAGCAGAGGGACAGATGGTTTCCAACTGCTGACCTTTCATACCAAGCCCAACACTTGACCGCTATGCCGCCAGGGCTCCTGGCACATAGTAAATGTGCAATAAAAATGCCTTCCTGAATGGCCCCTAAAGAAAATGACAACAACAACAACAACAAAAATTGGATTGATCAGCCTGCTCCTGCTAATGCTTACAAATGTCTTTTCTAGAAAGGGTTGAATTGTTGGATTTGATCCCCGGGAAGAATAATTTAGGAAAAGTAAAATCAATTTCCTCATTAGGCCAGTTTCAGATTGAATAACTCACCCCCAGGCTCCTGTCAACTGTGCTTACTCTTGATTCTCTGGACTTTGCCCCCATGCATCATAGCACTAAAAAATTATTTACAGATCTCTTTGGACCTCAGGCAAAGCTCAAAATCTCAAGGTACAATGGTGTTCCCAATCTAGAAGCTTCTAGTCTGAACATGCCTTTCTAATCTGGCTACCACCTCTTCCCTCTCCAAGTCCATAGAGTAAGCCCGATTGGTCTATATTCTACGTTCTCTGCCATGCCCCCTTTAAACATTTGCATCATCCTTCATTACTTATGTTACCTTGAGTGAATTGTCTATCCTCTCTTGTTCTATCATGTGTAATGCGGCAATAGCCAGAGCACCCACCTATGTAGTTCCTCTAAGTCTTAGATAAGATCATATGCATGACATACTTCACACATGAAAAATCTCCCGTCTTCCTGTCTTATGATGTTCCCGTTCCCGAATGTCCTTTGATGTGCTTTTTACCACTTCATTCAAGTGCATCCTATCCACTGAAGCCCGACTCAAATCCACCTTACTCACAAAGTTCTTCCCGATTGCCCTGCTGTATGAGATTTCACAGTCATTCGGCCAGTGTGTACCACTACGGCACTTGACTGGCTCATTGGACACTCAATCACATCTCCCACCAAGACATCTGCTGCCCTCTCATTAGCTTGCCCCTTGGGCTCAGCTCTGGCAATAGACAGTAGACAGTCGCAACCCTCAGGAGGAAGGTGGAGAGGAAGTGCTTAGATGTACTGATGTCCCCCTTCTCTACTAGGCACTTCCATGTGTCCTCTTGCTTTTAGTCCAAACACTAGTTTGGCGGCCCTGGAATGTGGCCACTTGGTGGACCCGCACAGACTGAATTGCACACATAGGCATGTCCTAGGCCCTCGTGCGGGTGTGGGTCATTGCCCTATAAGCCAGCTGATCCCATGACGGCTCCATGTGCATAGACTTGTTCCATAGGGTTTCCAAGGCTGTGACCTTGCCAAAGTGGATCACTAGTAGTCACAGATTTGATTGCACCCCCAAGGGATGCCTTCCCTGGTTCTGGCCAATTTAAGCAGAAATCCAGTGGCAGAGGGGCGGGGAGCATCTTATGTAAACTTTCCAGGTGACGTTCAAGAGCATTCAAAGTGAGACTCTCTGGCTTTTTGCCTAGTTTTGGAAAGCACACACGCTCACCTGCCAAATGTCCTCAATAATTGATCCTGGTGATACTGACCGGTTTTATAATACCTCCTCACACTCTCATCTATTTATTCACACATGGATTTGTCCAGCACATGTGAAGGGTCTTATATGTCCAAAGTGTTTTGCTTGGTTCTGAGAAAGACATAAAAATAATCCATACAGACCTTATGTACCTTGGGGAGCTTACATATTAATAAAAGAGAAACAAGTTTGTGTACTTATCTATGACATAATGCCATGCTCCTCCCCAAAGATACCAGCCACCACAAGGTGCTTTCAAATTCTGGAGCAGGGTAGGCACCATAGAGAAGGCACTGGCATGGGTGTTCTAGGTGGGAAGAACCATCTGACAGGAGAAACCAAACCAAACTCACTGCTATCATGTTGATGCTGCCTCATAGCAATGTACAGAACAGGGTAGAACTGCCCTGTTGGTTTCCATAACTACAACCCTTTATGGGAATAGAAAGCCCTATCTTTCACCCACAGAATGGCTGGTGGTTTTGAACTGCTGGCCTTGCAGTTAGCAGCCCAATGAGTAGCCACTATGCTACCAGGACTCCTGGAGCAGGAGCAAGGAGATGGGAAAATATTGCATACGCATAAAAGATGATGGGGATGGAAGCCCTGGGCTGGCTCTCCATCCTACACCTATACAAGCATTTGTGAACACATTCCTTACTCACTACAAGCAGCATGCCCACAAAAGCTGGGCATAAGCCTCTGCAGCAATTATAACCCAGCTCAGATCTTAAGTGCACTCTGCCATCTTATCTTCCCAGTGCTAATCCCTCTGAGGGTCTTAGAAGGAGTAAGAAGGTCCTTTGGGAGTCTTCTCTCCAATTTGAATATCCCCAAGGCAGTGTTCCCTGCCCAGCAGAGCCATTTACTAGCTGTTACATTCAGTGAGTGCATAAACACGTGGCCTCCTTATGGCTCTGGTGTGTTGAAAAGTCTCAGCAAGAAACCATGGCAGCATGGGTTCCAGAGAGGCAGGTAGGTTCAAGAAAAGAGTCATCTATTCAAAGATGTGCTGGTCACCTTGAGAAGTCCAGGCAGTGTCAGATAGTAGAACACTTTTAAGGTGAGTGAGCAATACATATAACATGGCAGGTGTTTGGAATCTCATCCTCAACTCTGTTCATGATAAGAGACTTCTGGAGAAGTTCTTCGCTCTCAGTGTTTCATATTCTCCCATCTTACACATGAAGGGTACGGATTAGATGATGAATCATACGTTTCACCCTAAGACTATCACTTCTTGGGCATTTGTGAGCATTTGCAAATAAGCATTCTTTTCTGCAGTCCCCACATAAGTATGTGAGAAGAGTATTGTGATTGTCCTGGGTTGCCATTGATTCTGACCCCGCCCCCAAGTGTGCAAAGGAGAATGGCTCTGTAGTGTTTTCAAGGCTGAGCCCTTCTGGAAGCATATTATTAGGCCTGTCTCTTGAGGCACCACTGTATTCCACCCAAGAACTCCTCTGCCGAGGATAGTGGTACTAAACCCATTTTAAAGACCAAGTAAGAGGCTCAGAGAGGTCTGCTATCGCAGACCTGTCATTGGGACCCAAGTGAGAACAATGTGTTTCAAACTTCAGGCCCTATCAACAAATTAGTGATTTGTAACCAGCATTCTTTTGTTAGTAGAAAGGAATGTCATCATGAATTACAATGAACTAGAATAAGAATATGACAAGAATAAGAACAACTAGAATAAAGAATATGGCAGTGAGATGCACAATGCAAGGATAAGTATTGCTTTGAGGAACTTCAGTTTCAGTTTGTTTTGTTTTTAATAATTTTATTGGGGGCTCATACAACTCTTATCACAATCCATACATCCATCCATTGTGTCAAGCACATTTGTATATTTTTTGCCCTCATCATTCTGAAAACATTTGCTTTCTACTTGAGCCCTTGATATCAACTCCTCGTTTTTTCCCCTCCCTCCCCACTCTCTCCTCCCTCCCCAATTTCCTCTCCCTCATGAATCCTTGATAACTTATAAATTATTATTATTTTGTCATATCATACACTGTCCGACATCTCCCTTCACCCACTTTCCTGTTGTCCATTCCCCAGAAAGGAGGTTATGTGTAGATCCTAGTAATCTGTTCCCCTTCCTACCCCACCTTCAATCTACCCTCCCAGTATCACCAATATCACCACTGGTCCTGAAGGGATCATCTGTCCTGGATTCCCTGTGTTTCCAGTTCCTATCTGTACCAGTGTACATCCTCTGGTCTAGCCGGATTTGTAAGGTAGAATTGGGATCATGATAGTGTTGGGCAGGGAGGGTGGCGGGGAGGAGGGGGCCATTTAGGAACTAAAGGAAAGTTGGATGTTTCATCAATGCTACACAGCACCCTGACTGGCTCGTCTCCTCCCTACAGTTTCAGTTTTATAAACACATACCCACATATGTAGGTCTTATATGTTCTCTATATTGCAGTGAAAAGGCTACCTGCACATACATCTGTGGCACAGTGGGTCACAGTATAGAATGCATTTCTCATGGAAAGATATGGACCCAAAGCTTTGAACAACACTGCTGTGAACCACCGCTCTTCCCTGGATCATTTCCACAGAACTCTCTCCTCTCTTCACCTTTTAGCATCAATGTGTTAAACATTAATGAATCCGTGCCTCTGCAGGATGCACTGGGCTGTGCTTAGTCCCTCGACGCTGAGTGTCTGCTTGTATGATTCCAAAGGAGCATGTTGTAAAGTGTGGGGCATTCTAGATTGGACTCTCCCCTTCCCTTGCTGCCTGGGCCATGCAGCCTCAGTCTGGGGGCCCAAGAAGACCAGGGTCTGGACGTGCAACTGCATCACAGTGGAGACACTGCTGGAATCCTACGGGGAAAGATGGGTCCTCTGGGATTCCCAATCCAGCTGGAGAACAGAGTTGCCATCTGGTAAATCACAAGATGATTTTTGTTCTTGCCAGACACATCCTATCAGTATGGAAGCTACAGACAGTCTTCAACACATAAACAGGTTATGTTGCCAAAAGTTCCTTTGTAACTCAGATGTTTGGCGTTATGAACATATTGCCCGATAGAAATAAGGATATAAATGAAGGGTAGACTTTCATGTTTTTAAACTCAGAGGCCGTGTGGTGTGGTGTGTATTTTTTGACATGAACTGGGTAGGAGCACACTAGAGAACTTGCGGATAAGTTCCTTATGCCTCTGAGTGCCTCGTTTTACAAAGGGATCCCAAAGAGACTTCCTTCCCGGGTGTGCTGGGGCTGCTGTGAGGTGCTGTCAGAACAGAGGGTCCAATACGATGTTGCAGTGACAATGAATATTTTTTAACATTAGGGTAGACCGACCACGTGTGACAGTCACCATGGCACCTAAGTACTCTGAGCCTCAGTTTCCCCCACTGTAAAATAAAATGACAATATACATCACAGGATGATGATAAACACAAAGGAGATGGTGTACACCGAGCGCTGAGTATAAAACCTGGCACAGAGTAGATGTTTAAGAAGGGAGGAAGTCCTTTGCCTTTTCAAGAATAGCTGGCCCTGCCTGCCCACGCTTTCTGGGCTGAGCTGAATCAATGCTTACTATTCTTATCTACCAGGAAATGACAACTAACGTGTGTTTAGCAAATACCTCTCCCATATGCAGCCCCATGCTTGACTCTGTGTGACATAAATGAGAGGCAGGTGCTAAGGTCCCTCATGCTAAGACATGGAGCGGAATCATTGTTAAGATCTGCATTGCAATGGAGTCAGAGGACAGCCGAGTGATGATACAGAAGCCAGAGAAGAAAGAGGCAGGGGTAGGGGCAGGGGCGTGTTTCACATTGATGTGTAGGCCTACTGGTCCAGCTGAACTGCCCCCATAGAAGAGAGAGAGTGATGCAGACACAAACAAGATCGGATGATAACCTTCAACCTCCACCCATCATCACTTGTTTCCAGAGCACGGCTCTGGCTGGAAGCCAGTGAGGCAACTGCCCCCGAGCCAGTGACTGAACTTTGCAAAGGTGGGGAGACTGATTGCTCCCATAATAAAGTTCCTTGTAAGGTCTCAAGTTTCACACAATCTTTACAACACGAGATGATCTCTCTGGGGAAGGTGAAAAGAATTATAATTACATCTGTGAAAAGGCTTGAGAAGGGGTGAAAAAATCCTGCCATATGGTGTGTGGAAAATGTTTTGGAACTGAATAAATAACATGGTGGGTGCCCCCCCCACACACACACACTCCTTTTTTTCCCCCTGTTTATATAGCTACGTTATGCAGACTGATGAGTGAATATGGATCAGTTTTTCTTTTGGAATAAAATGCACTGGGTAATTTAATTTTATGACCATTAATAATATGGGTCTCTCTCTGCAAGCAAAGACATTTACAAACTTATAATCAGATTTTGTGATTTGGGTGTAAACCAATCACCCACAAGAGGCTGGAAGATCTTTCCAGCTCACGTTCCCTCTGCAGTGGGTTGAATGAAACCCACAAAGGGCACGGGGAGAAAGGTTCAAGTTTCCAGAGGGAAATGGATGAGGGTGACAGGTTTTAAGGGACACTACACCCTACAGCAAGCAATGTCTACATGCCAAGAGATGGGTCTTAAGCACCAAATATGTTCCAGACTGTGCAAATGGGACTTGTGGGATTCCCCCTCCACTCTGTGCTACAGAGATTTGGCTTGTCTGTTCATGCCAAAGAGAAGCAAAGGGCAAAGAAGTAAAGGCCCTTGCTTCTGTTTGCATAGCTGGATAGTGACAGAGCTCAGATCTACCTTTGTATCTCCTTAACTCCTACCTTAGACTCCTACCATCCCATCCTACTCACAAGCAAGTGAGTTCAGGGTTCGTCACTATAAGGAATACAACTAGTATGGTCGATAAATGACCCTTTATACTGCAAGACAAACAGAGCCAAGAGCTCTAAGTGAGAGACAACAGCCAGACCTAAAGCAGGTAAATAAAAAAGTGTTCAATAGTATTAATAGTCAATGCTTACTGAGTGCTTGATCTACAAACCTGGGTGGCAAA
>NW_022111310.1:24227921-24234838 GCF_000313985.2 Echinops telfairi
AACTCTCATTGGTAGGTGAGGAAATTGAAACCTATCCAGAGAAGAAGACCTTCCCATAATTGTTTAGCAAGAGACAAATGAAGTTAAGACTAGCATAAGGTGACCTCATTTGGCAAACCATTTTTTTCTCTCTTTGCATATTTTCTTGACCCTGCTCTGCCTATCAACTTGTCTTTCTTTGTCTCATTTCAAATTATTTATTTATTTGATCTAAAAGGATTGTGGTCAAGATTTTTTTTTTCTTCCTAGAGCACACTTACCCAGCTGAACATTACCCCAAAGGCTATTTTCTCAACTTTGAGACTCACTTCAAGTCACCTGCTCTAAGCAGCCTACCTGGATGACCAGTCCTTTGAGGTGAGGCCATGTGCTGTTCTTCTTTCACTGCGGAGTCCATTTCTACTCATATAAGGTGGAGTAGAACTCCCCCTGTGGGTTTTCAAGACTGGAACTCTTTATGGGAGTAGAAGACCTCATCTGTCTCAAGGAGCAGCTGCTGGGTTTGAACTGGTTAATAGTAGCCCACCACGTAACCATTAAATCACCAGGACTTCTGAAAGTGGCAGAACCTTAACGGGGAGGGCATGGTGGCAGAGTGGGTAATGCTTTGGGCTGTTAACCACAAGGTCAGCAGTTTAAAACTGCCAGTCACTCTGTGGGAGAAAGAGGTAGCTTTCTACTCCAGTAAAGAGTTCCAGTCTCAGAAACCCACATGGGCCAGTTCTACTCTGTCCAATAGGGCTGCTATGAGAACACATTATTATCACATATCTTTCTGTCACACAAAGTTCATACCTCATATCATGCCTCGTATCCTACCTTTCCTAGCCTGCTGAAAGAAAGCTCTAATATAAATACTGGAGGAGAATAGGCCTGTCAGATATGTTCTAAAGTGAAGTTAATTTAAGGGAAAATCATGTACCTTACCCAAAACCATTGTTGTCTTAGCATCCAAAATCAGGCTGACACACTCCTCAGGTGTGAGCCAACTTCTGAGATGTGGCCCCTATACTCAGAAGTCCCTGGCCCCCAATCATCCATGGGAGGAGGAGAGGCCGGGGGTAGGGGGCATTGTGATTTCCTTTAAATTTGTAAAAGGCAAAGATATAACGTTGATGACTCAAGGCATGGAATCTTCAATCCACTCACAAGCATGTGAAAGCTGGCCAACAGAAAGAAGTAAAGGATTGACAGTACATTTGAATTGTGTCATTGGCTAAGAGTGCTGGATACACCACGGCCTGCCGGAAGAAGGAACCATCCCGGAGAAAGTACAGCCCGAACACTCTTTGGAAGCAAGGGTGACAAGACTTAATCTTGCTTACTTGAAATACATCATCTGGTAAGAGCCGCTAGAGCAGGGCATCATGTTTAGTAGGCTCAAGGGAAAGAGGAAAGCCTCAGTGAAGTGGGCAAATGCCCGTAACAGTGGCTCAAACATATCAGGGAGTGAGCTGATGGCACAACACTGCGCCAGGGTCATACATCTGTCACACAACAGGCCACTAGGAGTCTAAGCTGACTCAGTGACAATTAGCAAATATATGTAAATACGTTTCATCACGCGTGCGCGCGCGCGCGTGTGTGTGTGTGTGTGTGTGTGTGTGTGTACACATGCATGAACGAGGAGCTTTCCAAAAGTTCCTGGAAAAATTCCATTATCTTTTAATTCTATTTCTTCAAGAATGTTTTGAAGCTCCCTTCTATATTCCGAATAGTTCTTTTGCTCTGATGAACCCGAGCAGATACCGGCCCTAAACTTGGGAATTTTTCACACAAAACTCATGATTTCTATTCTTCTTCTGGAAATATCAGAGGATCTAACAACACTTGGCCTATATCCCTATCCATGTGAACGCTCTTGTCCTATAGGCACTTTAATCCAAATAGATATGTGTGTGTATAACTCACTATCGCTGCCGTCAAATCAAGGCTGACTCATAATGACCGTGTGGGTTTCCAAGACTGAAACCATTTACAGGAGTAGAAAGCCAGTCTTTCTCTCATTTTGCTGCTGGTAGTTTCAAACTGCTGACCATGGGGATCGCAGTTCAACATGTAACCAGTATACCACCTGGGCCCCTCCGTGTGTGTGTGTGTGTGTGTGTGTGTGTGTGTGTGTGTGTGTTTATTTTGTCAATCGATTGTGCATTAGATGAACAAGCACCCAAACACTTTGTGGAAATGATCTTTGTGCTGGGCAATTCCTGAGTTACTGATTTTCTAACACCTGGTGTATTTCTCGGCCCAGGAAATTTTGAGAGCAGGAAAGAGACGTTTCAAAATAAATGTTCCAATTTCATGTGACCCTCCTTCTGAAAACCTCAGACACCTGGTACATCTGCCCTGACATTGCTCTGGGGAAATTCTTCAGTTCTTCACTCTTAGACAGATCCAGATCAAAAAATCTGCTCAATACTTGGATATCCTAGAAAAAAGGAACGGAGGGCAGGAATCCAAACTTGGCGTGCCAGGTTCCATTTCCCCCTCCTTTCCTGGGAGTTATTAGGCAAACCCATTAAACGTCTGCCTTCAATTGAGTCTGTGGAGGCTGTTCAGTATGCCCCGGGTCTTATCCGAGGCGGGCTCTAAGTAATCTCTCTGGCTGCTGCACGGAGATGATGCAGATCAGGAGCAAGAATAGTCTTGAGATAACTGAGGTAGTCAAGGCAAGAGATGACGATGGTGTGCGGGTTACTTATCGCTACTACAACAAATTACCAGAACCATAGTGGTTGCAACCAGGCATGCATTACTTTATTTATTATCATAGCTAGTGTCTCATACTTCAGATCTCCAACGTGGGTCTCAGTGGGCTAAAGCCAAAATGTCAGTAGAGCTCATCATCCCTTCTGGAGGCACCGGGAGAGGCTCCACTTCTTTGTTGTTGTTGTTTCCCAGCCGTTAACTATTCCTTGTTCATGTCCCCTTCCTGTATCTTCAAAGCCAGCAGCCCAGTATCTTTGCATGTCACTGACTTCGGCACCCCTGGTTCCCTCTTTGCTTACATTGGACCCAACCAGACAATCAAGGATAATCTCCACATCACATCTTCCTTCATTTATACACCCCTGCAAAGCATGTGAACCAAGTCCATGAGTTCACATAGCACCTTTGGAGGACCATTATTCTGCTTACTACAGATAAAACAATGAAGTTGGGAAGGATATGTTGGGAGCGTCTTTTAGAGGTACATCCTCTGTGTACTAGAGATTCGGTGTGCTCTTCCAGATTGTCTGTTTCAAAAAAATTAAGCACTCCGTACATAAAATAAAAGTATTCTGGTGGCACATGACCCTCCTTTAAGGTGAGAGAAATTGCCATTGATAGCAAGTGAAAACAGAAATGGAAATGGTGTTTTTAAAGTTTTGTTTTGTTTTTTCAATTGAATACTTGGATTTTCATCCTGGTTCCAGTACCAGTGATCCAAGTGCTCTTGAACAGCCCCTCATCCTGACCTGTATCCCTAAGATCAGTCGTTTTCCTCATGAGGTTGTTTGCAGGTCAAACGAAATCATGCCCATGGTCAGACTTAGCAAAGAGCAGAGAAACAGGTGCAGGTACATAAAGAATTGTCTCTCACTCATTCACTGGGCCTTAGCGTATCGTGACCCCATCTACCTCTCATATCCCCCAAAAGAGGTTGTTCCACTCTGAGGCCCCTCAGAGAAGAGTCCCCAGAACCTTGAGAAGTTGGCCACTTGTCTGAGCGCATATCACTGGGTTAGAGTGGGATACAACAGAGATACGTGTCTGATTCTAAACCCTGAATCCTCCCAAACCAAGCAGCTGTGTCTTAGATAGGAGTTTCAGAAAATAGGCAACCTCATGTGTATATACACACATTTTAAGCTAGCTAACTAACATGATAAATCTTTTCAGAATTAAGTCCTATTGCAAACATTTTTAATGACTAGCAGTAAACCCATACCTGTGTCCAGCATTTGTTTTCTCCATTAATGAATTTGATCTCTGGGTGAGGATTTCACCCCCATTTCACAGATGCAAAACCTGAGGCTTAGATGGAAAACTTGGCCAAGGCTCCATAACTTGTCAATAGAGTCTGGATCTCAAAAGTAGGTCTTCTGACTTCAAGCCTATCTTAAGTTTGTAAGAACCATTAGGACCATCTACGTCAACTTTCTGTTTGCATTACAAGGAAATTGAGCCTCAGAGAGCAGAAGGGGCTACACTGAGGACACTCAAATGATCCAGTATAGTGCTTAAGAGAGTGGTTCTCAACCTGTGGGTCGCGACCCCCTTGGGGGTCGAATGACCCTTTCACACGGGTCGCCCCATTCATAACAGTAGCGAAATTGCAGTTATAAAGTAACAACGAAAATAATTTTATGGTTGGGGGGTCACCACAGCACGAGGAACTGTATTAAAGGGTTGTGGCATTAGGAAGGTTGAGAACCACTGGCTTAAGAGAAGGGACTCGGGGACTCAAGCAGGAATTTCACACACTGCTCGGTTCATATCTAGCTAAGTGTGTAATACCCAATTTTCTCATTTCATTGCTACATGTTCTTGAGAGACATTCTTAACATTCTCTACTAACTCACTGCCATGGAGGAGGGGAATACCATCCGCAGCGTTTTCTGAAGATTTAGCATACAATCCAAAGTGTCTGTCACGTAGTAGGTAGCTGCTTTTAGGGACAACAAAACCCAGAGTCCAGGACTCTGGTCTTACAGCTGACGTGTTTCAGCAAGAAACTCAGGTCTCTTTGCGACCATTGGTACTGTTTGCATCCATGGTGACTTAACATGGGCTAACCGAGTGTTCTCTTAAGTCTAAGTAGTGTGGTTTGTATAACTCGCTAAGCACACCAACTGTATTCTCTTAGAGCTTCAATCATCTGAGCCAATTTCCTTTTATTATAATCGGTGGGGCCAGGGTCACCTTTTGCAAACCCAAGTCTAATGATACCATCGCTCAAGTTCAGTAGATTCTGCTATTACTCGGTTTATAAGGCAAAAGTCCTATTTGTGGCTGGAGCATGTGCTGGAGGAAATTGGTGTGTCCGTGATCCGGGAGGATCGCTAATGTCTTTTTGTTTAAAATAAAATTTTTAGGAAAAAAAAGTTTAATCCTTTCATGTTTGAATGTGTTATTGTTTACATCAAGCTCTTTAAACTGCCCAAAAGTTCTCCTATCATTTAAGAAACCTTAAATCTGAGACATAAACTACCTGACAGTGTAGCTTCCTTTAAAGGTGATATATGCCCTGTCAGCAGAGAAATAAGGCCAGTCAAGTGTTCTAACCACAGGATGGTCGGTAAAAGTCATGGTCAGCTTAGAAGAATCAATTAGAGCGGGAACAAGGCTGTGTAAATTTCAGGACTCAGGTGGCCAAATATGAAGACAGGACTGAATTTAAAGCCTTGCCTGTTGTGATTGTATTTCATTTTCTGATTGGCAAGACACTACTAAATAGGGTGTTAAATGGGTTTAAGAAAGTATTTTTCTTCCTTTTTAAGACAATACAAAAGAGGGGGGGGGATGCAAGGAGGTAACAACAAATTTGAAGATTTATAGGGATAGTTGAGAAAAGACAGAAAGCCTTTTGGGGGGTGAGGGGTGGGCTGGGGGTGGAAATGAATCTGAAGTCAGGATTGGAGAGACTTTACATCTCAGCTTGCAGCAGCTGAACGGCTGTATTTATAGCAGGCGCGCGATGCGCTGCTGGGTCCCGGCCCTGACCTGGTGCAGCCAGTGCTCGGTGACACGCTGTGCGTCTGAGCTGTGCGTTGCATCAGCTGCACTTCTGATGTTTATAAGCAAACAACAGCTTGGGGGTCTTAAAATAGATGCCCAAAGGGGTCCATGGTTCCCAGCATGTCTGATCGTGGAACTAACAGAGGCAGAGGAGAAAACGAATGTTGTTTTAATGCAAATAACATGAGCTGTTAGCTGTTTTTAGCATTCTGCCTGGTTCCTAGTAAACACTCAATAAATGTGGATTAATATTTCCAAATTACGATTATTCAATGGAAAAATGATAGATTACTGACAAGAGAAGAGAAGGTGCTGGAATGGTTTAATTGCCAGACTTTACTCCTTACTGACTATGCTTGCCATTTCTTCCACTTGAATTATTCCTGCCCCACCCCACCCCCGTCTAACTTCACCTCTTTCTTTGTCTTATCCCCACCCATCACACCTCTAGTAATGGTGAAACCAGGAAGGGGGAAGATCGATGCGCTGGAAGACTAAAGACTTGGTGCTGACACTTAGAGAGTCAGGGAAGGCACAGAGAAATGGCCATCCTTCCCCACACCCCAGCCTTCCAAGCCTCCTCTCCTCTCTCCTGCCCCCTTCATACCCCTGGATGCAGTATCAGCACTGGCAGTTGCTCCTCGTTGCGGTGCAGTTGATCCTGACTCAGAGAGACCCCATGCAACCGGGCAGAACGGCCACATGGGATTGTCTTGGCTGTGAGTTTTATGGACTTGGATTGCCAAGTCTTTCTCCCATGGAGCCACCGGTGGTGCTTGAACCACCAACCTTTCAGTTAGCAGCTGAATGCTTAACCATTTGAACCAGCCATGTTCCTCGAAGGTCAGCTAACTCAATGAATATGTGGACGCTGTTAAATGGTAGTGCAATGGCAGGATATTGTGGGTAGCCTGACAATTACCACAGAAACCCACTTTGACCATAACTCCTCCCATTTAGACACACCCTTAAATAACACCCCTCTTACCTTTAGTCTAACCTAGCCTTCCCTCTTTGGAGCCCCAGCAGTGTAGTGGTTATGCATTGAGCAGCTAAGCAGAAGGTCAGCAGTTCAAAATCACCAGATGCTCAGAGGGAGAAAGATGAGCCTTTCTTTCTACTCCTAGAAAGAGTGACAGACTCAGGAGCCCGCAGGAGCAGTTCTATGTTGCCCTGTAGAATCACTGTGAGCTGGA
>NW_022111310.1:24235395-24236791 GCF_000313985.2 Echinops telfairi
GGGGAGTCCTTTAGGATATGAAAAAGATTAAATACTCCTATGGAGAGTTACAATCTTGAAAACCCAAAGGGGCAGTTCTAGCCTATCCTATAGGCTGTGATGAGTCACCATCGACCTCATGGCAGAGAGTGAGTGCTAGGTTTGAATCCCCTCACTGCTATTATTATTGTGTGATACTGGGAAAGTTGTGTCTCTCTTATAGCCCCCATTTCCATATTTAACGGGAGGGGGGAGTCCTTTAGGATATGAAAAAGATTAAATAGGTTCCTCTAGATCAGGGTTGAAATATTAGTAAGGGAAGAAAGAATGAATACTGAGCATAATAGGATCAACTCAAATCCATTGGAAACATTACAGAAGAAACATTTTCCTGAGAAGGTTAAAATAGAATCAAATGTCTGAGGTAGATTAAACTTTTTTCTCTCCCTCTCCTCATGTCAGATTTGTTTCCACGGGATTTCATCTGCATAATGGAATGTGCTGATTTTGAATAGATGGTGCGACAGGCATGGGAGCATTTTCCAGAGGATAAACAGCTGAAGGTTATTTATATGTCATTTATAAAACCATCTCTCTGATTGCTCAGTGTCTTTGCTCCCCCCCACAGAATCCCACATCAGTCACCTCTGCTTTCCCTTCCAGAGTGGACAGGAAGCCTGAAGGTCAAGGGGACTAAAGGAGAAGATGTAAACTGAATGCCTTTACTTAGAGACTCCCCGAAGCATATTCACCTCATGGAGGCTCTGAGATGGCCTGTGGTTAACATATATGTATTTTCCACAGCGTTGCTCCAATCTCCCTAACTACGGGAGCCTTTCTTTCAGGTGACCACCTTCCGGACATCCGCAGACTAATCACTGTTTGGAAAAGGCTATGCTGTTGCATTCCTAAAATGACCAATAAAGAGGAAATTAACGTGTGAATATTCACTGGGATGGTCAAGTGGTGCTGACCCAACGTACAAAACACAGGGTCCCTCAGGGAGCGATTACTTCCTCAGACCAGTTCTCCTGATATAAATATTAAAGCAGATGAAGCTCCTGGGATAATATTTTGGTTTAAAAACAAAGAAGAAAATCCTGGGACGCCAGCCCCTCCCCAATGACCACCCTGTGTGGCTTCCACTTGCAAAAGCAACTGTGAAGTGCTGCTACTCACCAGCTCCGTGTCCCGCCCTCCACCAGGACCAGGGCCAGTTGCTGTGGAGCCCATTGTGACTCATGGTGACACCATGTCATTAGAGCAGAAGAAGAGTGATCCAGAAAGTTTGCACCCCCCAACTGTGTTCCATAGGACTTTCAGTGCTGGCGCTTCTTCAGAAGTAGCTTGCCAAGCCTGTCATCCGAGGCACCTCCTTTGTTGCTAGTAGCTGTTACGCCAACTCTAACTCACGGTG
>NW_022111310.1:24236939-24245469 GCF_000313985.2 Echinops telfairi
CCAACTGTGTTCCATAGGACTTTCAGTGCTGGCGCTTCTTCAGAAGTAGCTTGCCAAGCCTGTCATCCGAGGCACCTCCTTTGTTGCTAGTAGCTGTTACGCCAACTCTAACTCACAGTGACCGCCTGTGTGCAGAGTAGAGCTGTTCGTGGGAGTCTCCAGAATATGACCTTTGACAATTGGCTATCCAAGCCTGTTTTCTGAGGGGTCTCTCAGTGGGCCAGAACTTCCAACCTTTAGCTAGCTAGGAATCAGCGTTTAACTATTTGTGCCACACAGGTCTGAGGAGCCCAAACCTTCAACTTTTGGGTTAGCAGCCAAGTGTGTTGACCATGTGCTCCGCCCAGGAATTCCTTCCAACCCAAAATGAACCCTACAGCTGTGGAGCCGATTCTAATGCATAGCCACCCTATAGGACAGAGTAGAAAAGTGTCCCGGGGGTTTCAGGGCTCTACATCTTTCTTTTTTATTATTAATCATTTTATTGGGGGGATGTTACAAATCTTATGACAGTCCATCATTCAGTCGTATTCAGCACACTGGTACCTATGTTACCATCAACGTTTCCAAAACATTTTCTTTCTACTAGCCAGCGTCTACATTAGTGGTTCTCAACTTTCCTAATGCCACAACCCTTTAATGCAGTTCCTCATGTCATGGTGACTCAAAACCATAAAATTATTTCCGTTGCTACTTCATAACAGTCATTGTGCTACCGTTATGAATCAGACAACCTCTGTGAAAGGGTCGGTCATTAAACCCCCAAAGGGGTCACGACCCACAGGTTGAGAACCGCTGCTAAAGGCTTCATACCCACAAGAGAATAAAGGCCTGGAGTTTTTACCATGGCCCACATGGCCTGGTCACCACTTTGACTTCATTTCTCCCCATGTCCCTTGTCCCTTGCTCACTCAGTGCCATCCTTGATAGCTTTCTTGATTTTTTTAGGAAGCCTGTTAGTATCTTGAAGATTTGGCATCTTCCGTGACCTCCACCATCAACAATTCTCTTTTTAATATCCACATGTCTGTGCCCTTTACTCCAGTCAATCCCTCAAATAGCACCTCTTCAGAGAATCCCCCCTTACCACTCTGTCAAAATGAACCCCCTCCCCATCACAAGCCACATGAACATCACGTGGCTTGTGAACGTGTGCCGGTGTATGTCCGTATATCTTACCCTTAGAATTGAATTTGGAGAAAAAGGCTTTGGCCAGCTTACCTTCTGCTGGATCCTGTGGGTCTCAGAATCTACTAGAACAGAAGTTCTCAACCTCTGGGTTGTGAGTCCTTTGGGGGTCGAGGGACACTTTCATGGGGGTCACCTGATTCATAGCAGTAGTAAAATGACAGAGGTAGCAACAAAAATAATTTTATGGTTGGGGAGTCACCCCAACATGAGGAACTGTATGAAAGGGCCGCAGCATTAGGAAGGTGGAGAACCAGTGCACTACTAAAAAATAATCGCTGAATGAATGACTTGATTCTTTCTGGAGGAGCCAAGAGGTAGGAGTGAAGATACAGAGAAAAATAATGTCAATTCATCATTCTCAATGTGAACCAGAAAAGGTTGAAGTGGAAACCGGGCCACTCCATAGCAAAGATTTTCTGGCAAAAGGGCCGTCTCTCCTATTGCAGAAAATACACAGCTTCTAAAATCACTTCCTATGCAATGCACTTAAACCTCCTTGGCCTCATTTCTCACCTATGAAATGTGAATGACAATTTTTCAAAGTCTATAGGTCCGAATCCACATGAAAGTATTGCGTACTGTGAGAAAGAAAGCCAAAGGAACCCACAATTTGTCACAGGCCTTCAAAGCATGTTCTCACATGAAATCTTTACAACCATCTTGTAATAACAACCAGGAGCCTTCATGGCGGGCTTGCTGCGTGATCGCGACCTTTCAGACATGATCTTCTTTAAACCTCCAGCATTCCCAGTGGAAGGTGTTGCCATCATCCTCATTTTGCAAATGGTGTAACTGTGGCTTAAGGAGATTAAGAAAGTTTCCCAGAGGCTGATGGCTAGTAAATATTGACACGGAGCCTTCACCTCAGACATGTTGTCATCACAGTCCACACCCTTGGCCAAAAATGCTGCCTTGGAGCGAGGTGACGTAATCACGGATAGGTAGCATTACTTCCATCTTGTTGAACAAAAAAACCTTAAACTCATAGAGGGGGCAGGGGCTGCCCAAAGTCACAGAACAAATTCAGCCCTCACTCAGGACCCCAGACTCTATTTCAGACTGACCTACAGCAAAAGGCCCCCAAGTAACAATGGGGTAGCATTTATGTCCCAGTGGGAGCAGCCGGTGATGAAAAAGGGGCCAGATAGGGACCAGGTCTCTGTGCACCCATGGGCCTTCTTCAAGACTGAGATATGTTCAGCTTCAGCGTATCCGAGCTGAGGCTCAGAAAGAGGGATTGGCCTGTCCGAGGTGACCCGGATGGTCAGTGATGGAGTCAGCTCTTCCCCCCACCTGCCGGAGGCAATGTGCCTTCGCTGGTGTCGCTGAGAAACCTTCCATCCACACAGTTAGCGGTCAGGTAAAGACACGTAGACTAATATCACCTTATACCGGAGGTGAGTTGCGCCGCGCATGTTTATGGGAGCCATGGTTGCAGTTCGGAAGAGCACGGGATGTTTTGTGGCTTGATTTTTTCCCCTAATTATTTGGTGGCTATTTCCACAGCATCTTTTGGAGATTAAGTCCAATTAGGAAACAGATGGCACCGAAATATTGTCAAACATATCAGATCAGCAGCAAATCACTTACTTAATTATGTAAATAATTAAAATGTATATTTACACCTGATCATCCAAACGAGGGTGAAAAGACCAATTTCAGGGTTGGTTATAAACTCCATGGGCTCTGGCAAAGAGTCAAGATAGAAGCAAGTCACGTTCAAGGGACTGCTTCAGGCCCCCTTCACATCCTGCCCTAGAAGGGCACTTGAGAGGCAGAAGCAAGGACCAGATGACAAGAAAAATACTTCCTCCAAGCATCCCAGCACTGTCAGGCTGGGCTTGATCAGTGGCATCCAGAAAAGGAAACTCTTTTCCTTCTTTCTAGACTCTAAGTCTGCCTCTCTTCTCTCCACGAGCATCCAAAGGCTCCATTGGCCATATTCCCACTTGTGATCCACCATTTAGTCTCACCAAGCTGGTGGCATAATGGGGTAAGTGTTAGATTGTCCATGAAAGGTCAGGGGTTCGAACCCACCAGAGGCTCTGCACGAGAAAATGAGGCTTTTGCCTCCTCCTGTAAATATTTATAGGCTCAGAAACTCTAGGGAGCTGTGCTAGTCTCCCCTGTAGGGGCACTATGAGTTATAATGGATTCAGTGGCTGTGAGTTTGGTTTTAGTTTTACTATACCTCTAAAATATGTGTTGGAGTCCCAAGCCCATGGGTATGAACCTGTTTGGGAATAAGGGGTTTGTTCTGTTAATCATGTCCTACACGAGGTGGGTTGGGCTTAAAGCTAATATAATTCTGAGTTATGAAGAAAGCAAATTGGACACAGAGGCATGAGCACGGGAGAAACAAGATGCCATGCGAGAATCATCTACAGGCCGCAGAACCAAGGAATGTCTGGATGCTGGCAAAGAAGGAATCAATAAGGCCAAGACCTTGATTTGGAGTTTAAGCCACCTGAACAGCGAGAAAATAAATTGATGTTCTTTAAAGCCATATTTTGTGGCATTTATTTACTGCAGAACTAGAAAACGACGACACCTATCTTTATAGCCAATGGCCCCTGCTGGCACAGTGGTTAGGTGCTCAGCTGTTAACTGAGCAGGGGGTGGCTTGAACCAGCCTGTTGCTTGGTGGGAGGAAGATGTGGCTCTTGGCTTGTGGAAAGAAGACAGCCATGGAAACCCTGAGAGGCTGTCCTTGTCTGGCCTGCAGAGACTGAGTCAGAATTGGCTGACAACAGCAAGGCCTCCCATTAAAGCCCGATTACAAGCTACTTAGGGGCACCGATGGCACAGTGACTAATGCATCTGGCTGCTAATCAGAAAAGGTTGGAAGTTCAAGCCCACTAGCCAGTCTGTGGGAGGAAGATGTGGTAGTCTGCACCCAGAAAAATTTAATCTTGGAAACACTATGGGGCAAGTCAACGCTGTAAGTTGAAATTGATTTGACGGCAATGAGTTAGAGGCCCAGTGTCTGACATTTACCAGAAGAATGGTCCATTATATGAAGATGATTAAGAGATTAGGGTTTTTAAATTTTTTTAAATTTGTTATTAATTGGGAGTTAATATATATATCATATCATTCTACAGTTCAATCACATTTGTACAATTATATAATTGCTACCACAGTTTCCAAACATTATTTTTCTTCCTAGACTCCTTGATATCATCTCCTTTATACCACCTCTCTCTCACCCAACCACTGTACTGCGCCCCGCCCACCACCACCACCCTTATTCTGCTTGCTGTCACTAGAGGGTCATCAATTCTGGAGTTCATACACCGAAACACAGGGAAACATAACTTCATGAGGGTGACCTCCAATAACATCACACCTCAGATACAAAAACAACACAAAATTATGGAAAATGTTGCAAACCACATCAGAGAGTATGTTTTAGGAAAGATCTATACTTAGGCCTTGGGCTCTGTCCCATGACACGTGTTAACTACGAGGAAATGGGGGTAATGCCTCAGAAGTGTGTGGAATGCTTCCAATGAAGCCAGTTTGTTGGCATGTGCTTTACATCCTTGATGTTATTAGGGCTCCTAAGATGTAATGACCCCCAAGTTGTAGACAAGCAACTAAAGCCTAGAGAAATGAAGCCGCTCCTTGGTATACCCTCAAGGTGCTTTTGCGTGTGTGTGTGTGTGTGTGTGTGTGTGTGTGTGTGTGTGTGTGTGTGTGTAGTGTGTCTCAAACTTAACTTTGTGGCTGAGTTCCCTGGTGACATTGTGTAAAATGCATAGTCTCAGGCCCACCTCAGCCCTATTCAATCAGAAGCATTAGCCATGTGTTCTGTGAATCTGTATCTTTCACCCTCCCAGGTGATTCTGATGGACTGCCAGGTTTGATAATCAAAAGCTTAATTGCCAAGAATTCAAGCATTAAATTGGGGTTGGAGCAAACCAATGATTTTTAAACTCAGCTCCTCCCTGGATCTCCTTTGGGACGGCTGGGTGATGGATATGAGGGCAAGGGGTGGGGGCCATTGGAGGGAGGGGTGGTGGGAAGGAGAGCCGAATGTCTGGACCCCACCTCCCTGTTTTAATCAGAGCAATCTGCTTTTATCTCCTTTATCCATTTATACTTCCATTCAAGATGCATTTGGACAAATGATGGCCTGGCTTTCAAAAGCTCGAAAGCAACTGAACTAGATGACCTTTAATTTGTTTAATCAATAAATAGTTACCTAGTGTCTGCTACATGCCAGTCTCTGTGAAAAATCAAAGCTGAGTAAAACATAGCCCTCTTCTCCGAGAGCTCACAATTGAGAAAATGTGTGAGTGCTTCATAGGCGCCCAGACACTTGCATTGGTAGAGGACTGCACGCAGAGACAGTACCCTGAGAGTTCCCCAGGGGGAAGAAAAGCAGGGGGATGGAATTGGCACAATATGCAAAGATGTGAAAGTATGGGATGGTTAGAGCATTTGTGTGTGGCCCAAGCTCAGGAGACATGGAATCATGTTGAGGAAGGAGGCTATAGAATGGCTGGATTCTTGGCCAAATCCTGTCCTCTAGGATTCCACTTATTATCAAATACCCTTGGAAATTAGAGGAGCATTGGGTTGAAGAGAATTCCGACTGACTCCCTAGCGTAGTGCCTCCTGATAAGAGGGGATCCTGCCCTCCAGGGGCCACTTAGCCATGTCTGGAGACAGTTTGGGTTGTACAAGGGTGGGGCCAGGGAAAGAGGAAGGTTACTAGTATTTATTGAGCATGGGTCATTCAAGAATGCTGCGAAACAATCTTACAATGTGTACGGCAGCCTCCCCTTACAATAATTGTTCATCTGAAAATGTCATTCGTGCTGAGGTTGACGAATTCTGAGCTGTAGAAAACCCCCAAGCTCTTCTTACAGCACCTCTGGTGCACGAAGTCATGAGAAACAGGGCGTCAGAACCAGATGGGGAGAACTTGCGAAGGGCTTCAGAGGCCAAAGGAGCCCTGGTGGTGCAGTGGGCGACTTGCTGGGCTGCTGCCTTCAAGGGAAACCCTTCAAAATCACCAGCTGCTCCATAGGAGAAAGATGAGACTTTCTATTCCGGGAAAGAGTTACAGTCTCAGAAACCCTCCGGGGCAGTTCTAGTCTGTGCTATGGGCTTGCTATGAGGTGGAATCGACTCGATGGAAGAGAGTTTGGCTTTTTGTTTGTTTTGTTTTTTGCTTTTTGTTTGTTTCCTGGAGTCAAACAGAAGCCCTGGGCTCACTGTCAGATAGTTGTTGGATGACCAACTGTATGGTCTGTGGTTCAAGCCCACCAGCTTCTTCATGAGAGAAAACTGAGGCTATCTGCACACATCAAGATTTATAGCCTCAGAAACCCTATGTAAGGTCACTCTGAGCTGGAATCAACTCAATAGCAATGAGTTTTTCAGTGGAAAACTGCTTCCCCATCACCACAGTGGATCAAAGGTCAAATGAGCAGAGCCCCCAACAGGTGTGATTCGTGCACATTCTCAGAACCAGTAAATAGGTAGAATTAACTTTTCCTGAATCCCAAAGCCAGAAGTTTGTAATGCTGGACTTCTAGATCACGGATGATGCCATGTCTCTGCCTGAGCCTCACAGACCTCCTTTCCCCAACTCAAACTGCCACAGCATCTGTGCTTTGCAACATCCTTGTGAGCTGAAGCACACCACGTGGGTGACTGGCTCTCTTACTCCATCCCTACCTGTTGGCTTAGAAACTCAAATCATTGTGCTTTAAGACTCTCCCAGGAAACCAATCCAGAGAAACTGGAAGATCCTCCCACACTGCAGCCACACAGCAGTGCTGGGCAAGCTGAGCCTGCCACTGGAGAAAGGCCGCGATGAACACAGTGGCCTGGGAAAAACACTGGGAGCTTTAGTTTCCTAATCCGAAAGTAGAGGCAACTTGGAATCCCTGTTCCTAGGGCTTTGAGATTATGCACGTAGAGTGCCCAGCACGATGCACGATAAGTGGGAGATGCTGTACAAATGTGTGGCTGTGATGATGGCCAAGAAGATGACCACCTCCTCAGGATGAATGGCAGAAATCTTCCCACCTGGAGACATCTTTTACCTCCACAATTAACCTCTTCCTCATTCTTCCTAAGTCCGTCTACTAAATTGACTCCAGCAGAAAAAATTCTTTCTGAATCTTGACTAGTGGGCTCACTGCTATCCTGGGAATAAGTAATGATTGGATTTTTGAAGTGGAAGAAGCTCCTGGAATGTTAAACATCAGCCTGTTCTTTAGTTCATGAAGAAAGCCATCCCAAGACCATGAGGTGACATGTTGCATAGTCGTTCAGTTATAGTAATTCCAGGTCAGAGTACAGCTGCGTGTGTCTGCGCACTGGCCACGCCAGGCTTCTCCCCTGTGTCAACTTCTTATAACAGATTAATAAGATGGAACGGCCAAGACCCCGGTGTCCTCTATGCCAGCCTCCTCCTCCACTTCCCTGGACTGATTTGCAAAATTCTTTACAGCTGGCTAGCCGTCAGCTATATATCCCTTCTCCCTTTCACACCCCCAATTTATACTTTCTAGATTATCACGCACCCATAGGCACACAAAGTAATAGCCCACATCCCTAACATACTTTCATCTGGCCCCAGAAGGGTTATTACAGAGGAAAATCTCCCAGTCTATTATCTCCAAATTGCAAGCAGATTCAGAAAATAAATAAATAAGTGAATAAACAAAAAAGTGCAAGCCCCTAAGGAAGTAGACCCCATGCTAGATGTTTAGAATATAAGGATGAACAGGTAAGCAAGGCCCTTGCCTGAAGCAGTTAATTTCTCTTGGGAGACAAAACTGGCCTAAAAAACAAATAAATAAAGCAACCAAACACCTAACCAAGACATAGAAAAAATAGGTGAGTATTAGAAACAAAGCCAAGGCTTACAATGAGATCACAAAGATGATCAGGAATTAGACTGTAATTTGGAGAAAGACGTCATGCAGAGGAAACAGTATATCAAACCCTGCAAGGTAAGAGAGGCCCCAACAAGGGAACGGGATTGTAGTGCAGGCTTGCTGGAGGGGACAGAGAGAGAAAGTATGAGTGACGAGTGGTGTAAAATACACTAGACTCAGACCAGAGAAGTTCTTATCATTCATATTTTTAGAGTTTGTGTTTTTCCTTAACGTCAACAGGAAGCCACATCATCCTATGTATTGAATAGCTATCCCATTTAGTGTATACTTATTGATAGATTTCTATGTGTTCAAGCCTCCCACAGATACTATGAAGAAGAAGTACAAGTGTATCATAAAATTACTGATATGCTGGTGTGCTGCTTCCACATGGGCTTTGTTGCTTCTGGGCTAGATGGCCACTTGTTTACTTTCAA
>NW_022111310.1:24245569-24249420 GCF_000313985.2 Echinops telfairi
AGAGCTGCAGATTCAGTGCCGTCCTTTGAAATAAATTCTTCTGTGAGGAGGGGCAAGTATCCACTTAGTATTTGGGACTGGGGCCAGCCCCCCAGACCTCTCCACTGGTTCCCTACTCCATGCCGGCATGTTGCATTCACACCTTGGAGCATTGGGTTGAAGTCTCTTTTTTTGTCATATAATTACACAATCTTTACAGAATTTCCAAATGGAAAGTGTGATTAACAATCTGACCTGGTGGAATGAACTCCAAATGCACTACAAGTCAACATTGCACTATCAGTCCCAATGCACTGTGAGTCAACATTTTCATCTGTTTGGGAAGTTGATGGACATCAGAATGAAGTTTGTCATCAATTGACACTTCACTGTTTTTGAAATGAGAAAGCCACTCGTATACTTAAGGTTTTCCCACAGTCCTGTCCTTGTAAGCTGTGTTCAACATCATAGTTTCTGCAGCGTTTTCCCCAAGCAGGAAACAAAATTTCACAGTGGAGCTGATCTGGAAATCTTCACCTAATTCACAGTTAAGGGAAAAAAAAAGTTGGCCCAACTCACAGCAACCCCATGAAGGACAGAACAGAGCGCTGCCTCATCCTGCCTCATCCTCAGGACCTGGTTATTTAAGTTAGTTGTTGCAGCCACTGTGTATTTTGAGTGTCTTTGTACACATACAGTTAATCACTATGGCTAACATTCTGTTGTGATTTACAGGGTTTTCACTTGCTAATTTTTGGAAGAAGATCGTCAAGCCTTTCTTCCTAATTTGCCTTAGTCTGTGTGCAGGACAAGACTATTCCTTAACCTTGGCTTTGAAATACGAGTGATTCCAAGACCCTAGAAACCAGGAGGCATATCTGATTATGTCTAGAGAGCTGGTCTGGCATAATGCTTAGCACAGAGCCATAATCAGTAAGCAGTGCATGAATGAGAACAGGAGATGTGGGAATCTGACAGTGGTCCCAGCACATGCCAAAGTGGAAAGGAGGGACAGCAAGGCAGAGCGAGAGTAGCAAGGACGAGTAGGAAGGACGTTGTTTATGAAGAGAGGAAACTTAAAGGAGAGGCAAGAGGGAGAGAAAGTGTGTCGGGCAGTGGGAATAGCATGTGCAAAAGCGCAGAGGAGGGAGAGGTCATGGATTGGTGTGGATCATCAAGCCACTAGGAATAGAGAAAATGTGTTCAGGAGCTGTGGGAGAGCCAAGGTAGTTCTTGAGGGTGGGAATGCTTAAAAGACTGAAAGAGGATGGTACTTGGTCCACAATACAGTGGGGAGTGATAGTAGGTTCTGGCAAGGGAGAGCCAGGAAGGACACCATGCTTCATTTAGAAGTGGACAGGATGCTGGGGAAGCAGGGAGTGCAAAAGAGAGAGACTAGCAAGAAGTGACTGCTGTCATCCAGACAGAATCCAGGAGCCAAGAGTAAGTCAAATAAGGCATGTAAAAAACAAATCGCAAAATGAGAGCTATCAATCCCACCATATAAAACATTTTATTAATTATGAGTTACTAAACCAAAAATTCAAGGTTGTCAGACTGAATAAAAATGCAACATCTAAGAATGTAATGTCTACAGCAGGAACTGTGGAGGCATGGGTGGGGGGGGCTCAACTGGAATACTTGTGAGGATGGTCCAGGACCAGGCAGTGTGTTGTTTTGTACATGGGTCACTGAGTCAGAACCAACGTGAAGGCACCTAGCCAGAACAGCACAGCACAAGAGGAACGCTGTAGGGTCTAAGACACAAATACGTTGAACATAAAGGCGGGAAAAATATTCAACACCCCCCACCCCACCCCACCCCCGCCCCCAAAGAGGAGTTGGTCAAAATGGGTTGGGCTTATGCTAGTACAGGAAAGAAGTAGAAGACACAGAAAAACAACTATAACTGAAAAAAAGATACCCTCAAACCCACTGTCATAAAGTCGATTCTGACTCACAACAGCCCTTTAAGACAGAGAGTGGAATTGGCCCTGTGGATTTCTGAGCCTGTAAAGAAGACAGCAGACCGTCGACTCATCTTGTCCCCTCTGGGTGGCTGGTGAGTTCAAACCAGTGACCAGATCAAATCAAGATCAGATCAAAAAGTCAAATCTAATTTCATTGGTTAGACTTCAGGACAACACATGTTTCAATGAATGAGGCAATTGCATTAAAGAGATCTAGACCCTGTTAAACACACTCCAGCCCACAGGTTCCATCCTGCCCATTACAATTTTAGAATGTCACATGGTTGAAAAAGTAAAAGAAAAGAAGAATATAGTGTGACACTTAAAAGCTATATGAAAGTCAACGTTTTGGTGTCTGTGAATGTTTTGTTGAAACACAGCCCCGGCACTTTGATGAGCTATTGTCGCTGGATGCTATCACCCCAGGACTGGGCAGAGTGGCTGCAGCAGAGGCCTTGAGCCCTGCCAACCCTAAAAGACAGGTTGTCTGTCTGTTCAGCGAGCAATGTTCCCAGGCCTGGTCTAGACCTGTGGTCTTGAGTTTAGGGCTTGCCTGTTCCTTTGTTCTCCAATCCCATTTGCCCATAAAACTCTTCAAATTCACCATTGGGCTCAATGTACCAGAATGATAATGATTTCAATGATCTTACTTTCCCATTTGTCATGGCTCACTCATTCGTCTCTCCTAGTGACCTTGTAAGGAGCAGGAGATGTGCTTTGGGCAAGAGATCAGTGATTTCTCGGTTCCCAATGGGAAGAAAGACCCAGCGATCTACTTTAGAAAAAAAGCAGCGAGCGAGCCATCTACGGAGCCATTGACAAGCAGGGGCCGGCCTAGTTGACGTCAACCTGTAGGTTTCTGTTCATTGCTTCTCTACCTAAGCCTTCAAGGCTCCCAGGCACATCGTAACAAAAGATGGGAAGCCAGGGGGCAGCAAGGCGAGGCTTGCCTTGGGGAAGACATCACTGTCCCTGTGGCCTAGGAGAGGGGACAGACAGTGGCCTGTGGACAAGTGGGCAGAGTAAGGACCTTCTCTGCACGCAGTGTCAGCAGATGTGTAGGATACCTCCTGGCCTTCTGGCCTGAGCGAGTTAAAATACTGGTCAGTGTGGCCCAGGAGGCCTGGTGCCAATTCAATTTTCACAGCGGCCCACCTCCATCGGAATGAAAAACCTTTTCTTAATACTCTTATTAAACCCTAATCTTAATCGTATTCATCATTATTAAGTCTTGAAATTGTCTGGAATATTTAAATAGGGCCAAAAGGAAAGTCGGAGGAGCGGATTTAAAGGGACAGCTTGAATTCTCTTCAAGGAACCCGCCCAATAATCGCAAGAGATTCAGCCCCTGATAGGGACCAAGGCTTCTGAAGGGAGAGATTTTTCCACGCAGAGCAGGGGAGGGAGTTGCCAATTACATTTGGCCTGGGTAATATTAGTCTTTCTTTCAAAGACTCCTCAAAAACCTATCAAGGAAAGTAAGAGACATAAAGAAGATGAATTAAGGGCTTTAAGGCACCCAAGGACGCATCAGCACTGACGGTGCTGTGGGCCTCTATCCAGCCCTCCCTCCTCCCCGGCCCCCAAACAATGCCCATTAAATATCTCCAATGTCCCTGTCTTGGGCTCACGAAGCTACTTTCTAGTCCCCACCCCCACCCCCAGGTCAGATGACCTGGCCCAGCTGTTATCTCCTAATGCATGGCAGCATGCCATCAGGACCTTTAAAACTCTGTTCTGAGAGCAAAATAGGGTGCCTTTATTATTTTTCTAAATAAGAAGTTTGATTTGAGAAGATAGTCCCTTGATTTCACTTCTCTCTCCATCTTAGAGGATGTGGTGGGGGCGAATTTATCAAGTATTTGCCCAGCACAGCAGGTCTCTCCCCGGCTATATTGCTAT
>NW_022111310.1:24249859-24278904 GCF_000313985.2 Echinops telfairi
TATCCCTCTCACTCACTTCCCTCCAGTCAATTCTCACCCAGAGGGACCCAGCTGGACAGGAGGAGTGCCCCCGTGGGTTTCTGAGACTGGAACTCTTTACTGAAGTAGAAAGCCTTGCCTTTCTCCCTTGGAGCAACTGGTGGTTTCAAACTGCTGACCTTGAGGTTTGCCGCCCAATATGGAGCCCACGACAGCACCAGGGCTATTTAATACAATGAGGAAATGGATGTGGTCAATCTTACTATCTATATTTTATACATAAGGCATTTTACAGAAAAGAAAATCCTTCATGTAAAATGCTGTACCTGATTTGAACTCAGGCCTCTGATCCCACCAGCCCCTGCTCTTTTCTACCTGCTTCAGTGGCTCGTCTGTCTGACCCTATTGTCCCACCACAGGAAGGGTGTGGGGGCCATTTGGTATCGGTCAGGGAGGGTCTTCCATAATGCAGGATATTATTATTGTTATTATTATTATTATCAGATTCAGAATTCTGAATGTTAAAACAACTGTTTAACCTTTACTCTGTCAAATGCATACATTAGATGTGGAACCTATATGCCATCATAAAAATGTGGGAAATTGAAACCTGCTGACATAAAATAAAATAGCCCAGCCATAAAAGGTGTCGCTTTTATGTGATTATCTTGCCAATATCTTCGTGTTGCTAAACTAAATCAAAGTACAATTTTCCCCACATGTCCTGAATTTAATGGGAACCATTAATGGGTGTGATTCCTTATAGATCTCCTTGTAATAGGAACATGGCCTCTTTTGCCCTGGCCGATTAAAATGAAGTCACTGGACTATCATTTGTTATGTTGCCCAGAGAATATTGAATAGCAGCACTGCTGGAAATGGCAAAGCTGTTGATGCTCAGGCTGTCATGCAAGGCCTTCTTTCTAGAAACATCTGGCACTAACAACGTTTTCCGGAACTTTCTGCCTCCATTTGCATGTGTGATTGTATTTAGAATCTAAGGATATCAGAAGTGGACGTGTTTTGGTTTGGTTTTGGGTTTGGGTTTTCGTTTTATTTTGTTTTTGAGATCAAGAAGGTTCTGTGAATCAGAATGGACTCATTGGCAATGTGTTGCTGTTGTTTAGGCCAGGGATGGCAAGAAGACTTTGGATCAGGTGCCATCCCTGAGCACCGGGTGATGGCAGTTGTGTTAGGAAGGAGTCTGAGGGTAGCTCTCCACTCACTGGGAAGGAAGACTGTAAGTGTTTAACAATGTCTGCTGTGGGCTTAGATGGTAGAGTGTCTGTGTTTCTGCCACAATTAGACCTCTACCAATAATTCGGATTCCTCCATTCTGTGATGTTTCTAAGGTCACACAATGCATTAGCACCAGAGTTGACAGCAGAACTTATTTGTCTTGACTCCTCGTTCAGCGCTTTTTCTAAGCTAGAAGCGCTGATGAAAAGAGGAAAAATGCTTTGGCAGAATTCAGGAGTTAGAGGTCTGGAGTAGACAGAGACAACAGCCACCCCAGGGACAAAGAAAATAGAAACCCCTAAAATTTCCAGGCACCCCTAATCAAACTTTCTCTTTTTTTTAATTTAACCATTATATTTATTTATTTACTTATTTTTTTATTTGTTTTTTAAATCATTTTATTAGGAGAGCATACAACTCTTATCACAATCCATACATACATCAATTGTGTAAAGCACATTTGTACATTCATTGCCCTCATCATTCTCAAAACATTTGTTCTCCACCTAAGCCCCTGGCATCGGCTCCTCATTTTTCCCCTCCCTCCCCGCTCCCGCCTCCCTCATGAACCACTGATAATTTATAATTTATTATTTTGTTATATCTTGCCTTGTCCGACATCTCCCCTCACCCATTCTTCTGTTGTCAATCCCACAGGGAGAGGGTCACATGTAGATCCTTGTAATCAGCTCCCCCTTTCCAGCCCACCTTCCCTCCACCCTTCCAGTATCATTACTCAAACCACTGGTCCTGAAGGGATCATCTTCCCTGGATTCCATGTGCTTCCAGTTCCTATCTGTACCAGTGTACATCCTCTGATCTAACCAGGTTTGTAAGGTAGAATTGGGATCATGATATTGGGGAAGAAGGAAGCATTTAGGAACTAGAGGAAAGTTGTGTGTTTCATCATTGCTACATCGCACCCTGACCGACTCTTCTCCCCGAGACTCTTCTGTAAGGGGATGTCCAGTGGCCTACAAACAGAGTTTGGGTCTCCTCTCTGCACTCCCCCACTCATTGACTATGATATGATTTTTTGTTCTGATGATTCCTTATACCTGATCCCTTCATCGCCTTGTGATTGCACAGGCTGGTGTGCTTCTTCCATGTGGGCGTTGTTGCTTCTGAGCTAGATGGCCACTTGTTTACCTTCAAGTCTTGAAGACTCCAGACACTGTAACTTTTGATAGCCAGGCACCATCAGCTTTCTTCACCACCTTTACTTATTTACCTTCTTTGTCTTCAGCAGTTGTGTTGGGAAGGTGAGCATCATAGAATGCCAATTTAATAGAAGAATGTATTCTTCCATTGAGGGAGTACTTGAGTGGAGGCCCAATGTCCTTCTGCTACTTTAATACTAAACCTATAAACATCTCCACATAGATCTATTTACCCATCCTCATATCTAAACATATTTGCATATGTACATGCCTTTATTTAGACCTCTGTAAATGCCCTTGCCTCCTAGCTCTTTCCTCTATATCCTTGACTTTTCTCTTGTCCCACTATCATGCTCAGTCTTCATTTGGGTTTTAATAATTCCTCTTGGTTACATTACCCTTGATCATGCCCTACTAGGCCTCCTACACCCACCTCACCACTGATTTGGATCACTTGTTGTTCCCTTGTCCCTGTGTTTGGTAGCACCACTATCTTTCCCCCTACCTCCCCCTCTCCCATGTCCACCTGGAACTGTCGGTTCCATTGTTTTCTCCTCCAGATTGTTCATCCAGCCTATCTTATTTAGACAGACCTGCGAAGACAATAACATGCACAAAAACAAGACAGAGCAAAACCAAGCAACAAAGATCAGGAACATTTTCTCATATGTTTGTTGGCCATTCAGATTTCTGCCTGTGAAACTTCTGTTCAGGTCCTTTGGCCACCTCCTCTGTGGGCAATTCGGTTTTTTTGTTTTTTGTTTTCTTTGTTTTCTTTTTGGAAGCTAGCAGAGTATTGTAGATTTTAGCAAGAAGTGATTTTCCTAACCCTGGTGGCGTAGTGGCTAAGCAGCTGGCTCCTGGGCATATTAGAAAGAACGGTGGTTTGAGTCCACCAGCTACTAGGCAGGAAAAAGCTATGGCCAGTCTTTCTGTCAAGGTGACAGGCAACGGAACTGATGGTGACAGCTTTGCCTTTTGTTGTTCCTCGGATTACCCCTTCACTCTCCTGTCCCAACTGTCTGTCACCTTTCCTGAGTAAGGCTGAGATATTGTCTTGCTGGCCCCAACTCTCCCCAAACTGAAATGATCCACATTTATTGAAATCTGTGTTCTTTTGGTGAATTTGAGATATTTCTCACCAAAGGTCTCACATTCTTTCTCTGACTGTCTTCCATTGGGTTTCCTTGGTCGTTGGCGTGGCTCCTTTCCAGAGTTCATGGTGGACTGAGGTAAAAAGGAGAGATGATGACTGATATTGCTAATCCCTGCACACCCACACCCATCCTCCTCTGAACTCCCTCACTCCTCAGCCAGCAAACCTTCACTGAATCCCATCACCTACCTGAAAACCCCTAATTTCTTACCATAGCCCTTCACACCTGTTACCATGTGCTCAGCCAACTTCTACAGCTTCATCCTTCCCTGACCCTTCTCATATATCCAAGGGCCTAGACCAGGAAGAGCAAATAGCATTGGGGCACTGACTCCCCACACCATCCCACATGCTATTAATGGAGCATTCGTAATGAGCAGCTTTCCCTTTGGGTCCAGTAACATTTCAAATGTGCACAACTGACAGTGTCTGCTGGAGCTATGATAGCAGGTGGCATGGGACATGGCTACTTGTTGGCCATTTCTGCTTAGTCACAGGGTTATCAGCTACTAGGTGAACATACTCTACACACATCAGCATCCATTCCTTTCATTATACTCATGATTTCCTATGCCCCTTGTCCACCCAGTGACCCTTATCTCTTCTTCAGAACCTGTCTCCAGGGTCACCGCTTTTGAGAAGCTGTTCACAGCCCTCCAGATTGAGAGCCTCACAGAATAAGATGCTTTATTCTAGCAGTAGAGCATGAGGGTCAAGGACACAGACTGCAGATAGACTGAGTGCAACTCCCTCCTCCACAACTCACCTGAAAATAGGGAGATAACTGCAGCAGCCCCTCAGAGAATGGCTGTGAGGCAAGGCAAGCTAATGTGCACAAAGTGTATCATGTTGTACAGGACACAGATTGAGTGCTCAACAGTGTTTGTGATTATCTAGCACTCAAAATGTTGTAGCTTAATAATGGGGATCTACCTGTCTCTCACATTGAAATGCACGTTTCTTGAGATCTGGAATTTGGTCTTAATCATCTTTGAATCCCCTGTCCACTGAATGCAGTGTTAGTTACATAGGTGCTAATGAATATTTAATGGATAAATAAATCTGCCGGAAGCCTTCCATAGTCAGAAGGGAGAGTCATAGCCCAGTGTTTGCTGCTGCTGGTGGCTTATCCCAACTCAGGAGGAACCAGGTGAAGTATTCAGTAGATGCCACTCCATGACATCTAACCTCATGTTTACCTTGAGCTACTTTAATAACCTCTCCGCAACTCAAAAAGTTATCATTTCTTCGTGTTATCCCTGAGTGGCAAATCCTGATAGATCCCTCCCCCCCTTCCTCTTGAGTTTCTAATGAAGCAGAATCCAACATGACTGTTTTATGTACCTATTTGTCTGCACTAATGGTGTCAGCAGAGACAGGCACACCTCTCCAAAGACAGTCTGCTTGGGAAGTGGTGCAGAACGGCACAGGCAAGGTGCACAGTGTTTAGAAGTGCAGCTACAAGGTATCGACTTTTTATTATCATTATGGAGCTGAGGTTGGTGCTGAGAGAATATTTCACTCTCATCTTTATACAGATATGTTCATTTTAGGACAGCAGGTGTCGCGTACCAATTTCACTTCTCTTTCTTCTATCTATCCAACAAATAGTGACTTAGCACCCACTATGTGACCTGAACACCTCTGTCTGATACTTCCAGGGGCACCATTCTCTTGATAGTGTATGGAAAGATAACTCACCACCGAGCCACTGAAGACAGCACTATTAGGAGGGAAGGTGCTGCAAACGTGTAAGTGAAAAGGACAGAGATCCCATCTCGCAAGGAGGTGCAGTGAGTAAGCAAAACACACCGTAAGTACACAAGTCCCCAATACCTGGGGAAGCAGTAAAACCAGAAACATATTCAGGGTTGAGAAGTACTCCAAAAACATGGATAACCAGCTCTGGGAAGGTCAAGGAAGACTTCTTAAGGTAGTGGTGTCTGATGGTGGTTTTGAAAGATGCACAACTTTTTATTAGGCAGAGTAGATGGGTAGAGCTGGGATGGGGTTGCGCTGCTTCAGGAAGAGGAAAATGTGTGGGCAAAGATAGGTAGGCAGGAAAGAGCCTGGCATTTTATGGAGCAATAAGCAGCTAATGCATTTTTAAAGCATTAATTTTGAAGACGTGTGTGGCAGCGAATAAAATCAGAAAGGAGGTAGATAGCAATCATGAAGGGGCTCACATTTCCTAGTAGGAAGCTAAGACTTGACAGTAGATGAAATTCCACCGTCAGGAGGTAAGGGGCATAACCACACTTAGGTGGGATGACAAAGAGCCTTTGTGTTTATGTTTTCCTTTTCAAACTCTCCTGCATTGAGTATCTCTTTGTCTCTCTTCGCCATGGCTTAGGACAAGACTGGATATGACCCAGCTTCCTACCATGGGATGAGGGCAGATCCTGAAAAGAAACTAAGATACATAGAGATATATATGGCCTTGATCTTGCCTATACATTCTGTCAGATGGAATGCGAGGTCCCAATGGCAGATTGGCAAACAGTTGGCAACCCAGATCAGCCATCAGGTTTTTGTATATAATAGTGGATAGCCCACCATACAAGTAGAGTACAGACCTGGGAAATGAAGACTCAGGAATAATTCAAGTCTAGGCAGGCAGTTAGCATCAAGAAGCTCCTATGGTACTAATTATGTTCCAAAATGTTGTCATTATTGGTAGGTGCTATAGAGTTGGGTCCAACTCATACTTATGCTATGTATGACAGACTGAAACATGGCCCCGTTTTGCCCAACTCTCAAAATCATTTCTATATTTGAGTCCATTGTTGCAGCCATTGTGTCGCTCTATCTTGCCAAAGCGATGCCTTTTTTTTTTCACTGACTCTCTACTTTACCAGAAGGACCTCTCTCTATGATGTCCTTTTCTGGGGACTTACTCCTCTTGATTGCATACTGAAGGAATGTAAGACAAGGGGTTGCAAATTCTTGCTTCTAGGGAACATGCTGACTAATTTTCCACATAGATTTGATTCCACTGTTCTGGAAGTCCATGGCATACTCAAGATTCTTGGCCAACACCCTTGTGTAAAGGGGCATCAATTCTTCAGTCTTCCTAGTTTCTGGTCCATCTTTCACATGCATATGAGGCAATTGAAAATACCATGACATGGGTCAGGTGCCTTAGTCCGTAAGTGGCATTCTTTTCTCTTTAATACTTTTGAAACAGGTCTTTCATAGCAGATTTGTCCAATAGACCTCTTTATTTCCTCTTTTGTAGCCTTCTTTCTCCTTTATTTTCATTACCTCTTGGTATTCTATCATTGCAGCTACACAGAAAGTTGTCTCAGTGAAAGGACTTAGTCTAGCTTATTTACCACCTTGTCTTCAGTTGTCAGGTGCATGGAAATTGCTCACTGAAGAACTTAATGATTTTGGTAGGCTGAATAACGTCCGCTCAAATGATGCCCACAATGAACCCACTACACCACAAGGAGCCCTTGTAGCCTAGTCCTTATGCATTTGACTGCAAATCACAAGATCAATGGTTCCAAGCCACCAGCTGCTCCTCCGGAAAAAGACAGAACTTTCTACCCCCCAAAGGAGTTAACATCTCAAAAACATGCAGGGACAATTTGACCCTGTCCTTTAGGGTCACTAGGAGTCACAATTAACGCAATGGCAGGGAGTATCCGGTAGAAAGGCATATTTTCATCAGAGGAAGAAATGGAAGAGACCTGACTCCTCAGAAGCAGCATATGCAAAGAGCCTCAGGCACAGTGTCTCTCAGTGGCACAATGCTCTCCTTCCTCTGGCCATCTACCACACTCAGTGGGTACTTTTATGATGGTACTTCTATTATAATTATCACATACTAAACTTGATGATTGAACAAGGCCTTTCACTTCTCCAAGACTAGGAATCCTACTATAGGCAGCACAAGGTAGCAAATAAAACATCCCTTTTGAATGAAATATCTCTGGTTCAAAACCATGTCTCTCTTTCAAGACAGGTCTCTAGAGATGGTAAATACATACACATAAAGTAGGAATAAATAATACCGCCTTAATGAGGGTTATTATTAAAAAAATTATTTTTCAAATTTCTTTTTTTTAAATCATTTTATCACAATCCATCCATCCATCCATTGTGTCAAGCATATTTGTACATATGTTGCCATCATCATTTAAAAAAAATTTTTCTTTTTACTTGAGCCCTTGGTATCAGCTCATTTTCCCCATCCCCCACTATCCCTCCATCATGAACCCTTAATAATTTTTTTTCATGTCTTACACCAACCACTGTCTCTCTTCACCCATTTTTCTTTTGTCCGTCCCCCTGGGATGGGGTTATATGTAGATCATTGTGATCGGTTCCCCCTTTCTCTCCCCACCTTATCCTAACCCTCCTAGTACCGTTACTCTTATTATTGGTCCTTAGGGGGTTATCTGTCCTAGATTCCTGCGTTTCTAGCTCTTATCTGTACCTGTGTACATGCTCTGGTCTATCCGGATTTGTAAGGTAGAACTGGGGTCATGATAGTAGAGGGAAGTAAGCACTAAAGAACTAGAGGCAAGTTGTATGTTTCATCAGTGCTATACTGCACCCTGCCTGGCTCATCACTTCATTGTGAGCCCACTGTAAGGAAATTTCCAATTGTCTACAGATGGGCATTGGTTCCCCACTCAATGTTCTTCATCATTCACATTGATATATTTTGTTCTGAGCCTTTGATGCCTGATAACTGATCTAATCAATACCTTATGATCACACAGGCTGGTGTGCTTCTTCCATGTGGACTTTGCTGCTTCTCAGCTAGATGGCCATTTGTTTATCCTCAAGTCTTTAATACCCCAGATGCTATATCCCTTGGTAGCCAGGCACCATCAGCTTTCTTTGCCACATTTGCTTGTGCACCCCTTTTGTCATCAGTGATTGTGTTGGGAAGGTGAGCATCACAAAATGCCAGGTTATTAGAACAAAGTGTTCTTGTGTTGAGGAAGTACTTGAGTAGTAGCCCAATACCCACATCTGCTAGCTTAATACTTAACATTTAATATATATGTACATAGACCTATTTCCCTATCATTATATATAATTATATTTACATATGTACATGAGTGGCATTTCTTATGATAGTGAAATCACTGTGTCTATGTTAAAGCACATCTTAGGAATCCAAGATATGCACTCAGACTCTGTTTTTTTGTTTGTTTGTTTTTCTCCAAAATTGTTAATTGTTATTGAAGTAAATATATGGGGTTTCTTTGTAAATGGAAATATATTAATAGAAAATAAACCATTGCTGTTGCAAAGTTAACATGACTAACCACCTACTCAGGTTTTTTTCTATGTCATACATACAGATGCAAAATGAAATAATATGGTACATACAGTTTTATAAACTGTTACACCCCATAATGGAGTCCTTTGGGGATACAAAGAGCTGCTTCACTTGGCAGCTAATTGAAAGTTTGATCCCACCCAGCATCACCTTAGACTAAAGATGTGGTAGTTACATAATCTTGTGTCAATTTGGGACTTGAGAGGATTAAGAGTAAAGGGGTGGAGTGTAATCTGTCAAATGGATCATAGCCAATGAGGCCTTTGTATGGGCATGGCTTCTCCTGAGAATTCTGGGAAGTCTTATTTTTCCTCCTTGGAGGTGGGAGACACTTCTCTCTCTGTGTTCACTCCCACAGAGATGCTTTACTAACAAAACACATTGTGCTACACCCAGGGAGTTGGAGAAGCCACATGCACCTACCCTGATGTAACCAGACCTCTGGAGCCAGAGAAGCCACATATAGACCCCTGCCAGTGCTGAGATGCTTACAATGCCACTGGATCCACAAGTCTTCCAATCCACTCTCCTGTGATTCTCCTGCATTTGGTGTCATTGCATGTACTTCGTGAGTCTGAAGAGGACTTTACAGATTGGTATCGGACATATGGGCTAATAGCAGACTTATGGACTTGATCTGGACTAGACTGGGATGTTTTTTCAATATTCCATTTCTCTTGTATATAAACTTCTTTCTTATATACATATGAGTGTCTATGAATTTATTTATCTAGTCTACCCAGACTAACTCAAAAGACTGGACAATTGTGTTCCAAAAACTCAACTATCAAAAATACTCTGAAGGGCAGTTCCACTGTGACACACGTGGCATGGCAGGGAGTCAGAATCTGTCGCTTTTTATCCTCAGAGTGTGTTCAAGGTTTCATTAATCTAAGAGGGAAAATTAAGAAGGATAATGTTGAGCACATAGTAGGCATTCAGCAAATTCCATTAGGATGAACTGATGGAAGTGAGTGGTGAGACTAAACGATGAGGGTGACTATAACTATGGTCCTTGGGAAGTTTGGGACGGAAGAGGCTTTGTGGGAAAACATAAACTTAAGCTACTCCTGGGTCCTATTAGTCTGTCACCCACGTCTTCCCTCTTGAAACACTTTGCAATCAAAAGATTTTGGAGTGGACTATTTTCAGCCCTCAGCCTTCACCCTGAGCTGCACTAAGAGGAAAAGCTGATTAGGGAAGCTCTGCAGTGTGCACATAAGTCAGAATCACCAATATCCATCCTCCACGGGATTAGACCGTTAATTTTTTCCCCCAGAAACATTGCAATCATGTTTTCAATACCCTAGTGTCACTCTCTTTAGGATTCATTATGGCAAAGACCCTGAAATCTATGACTTCTTTTAGCCAACTTTTGCTTAAAACTTCTTTCAAGACCTGGATCAGAAATTCTCTCTTGACAACGATGCCTTCCAAAGTAACCCCTTCTTCTCCAGGTGGCTCCCATTGTCAGCATCCTGCCACCCAGCCCCTCAGACTTACCCTTTCAGCGTTTACGGTGATAATGCTAATTATATTGACTTTTGCTTCCTGTTGTTTTTCTATTAAGAACACAAGAACACTGGATTTGGGAGAGAGTCTTCGTTTCCTCATTTAAATAAATGCAAACTATGAAGGCATACCTTTCAGGGTTGTGTATAACCATTGCATTGGGAATGTGTTCTCAGGGAAGGTGCAACAAAGCTTAAGTTTGTCTTTACCGGGTGCCATGACCAAAAACTTGTTCCTTTATTCAAACTCTCAGTTCATTGTCATCGAGTCTATTCCGACTCGTGGCAGCCCAATGGGTAACCACTATGCCACCAGGGCTCTTCCACCAATTGAAAGAACCCATTAGAAGCACTGCTAGAAGTACAGTGACTACCAAAGCCAATAGCCACTCCCTGGCCTTACCATCTGTTGTAGTTTCTCTCTAATGTTGTTTCTCTCTAACCCTAACCCTAACCCTAACCCATTAGAGAGAAACCCTAAGACAGAAATCTGTTCATATTCCTTAGAGCAGTGCTTGAAACTTTCACTTATTAAGCAGTTTACCTGTTTATTGTCTTTACGCTACAGTCCTATGAGATCTCCATAAGGGAAGGGATGTATCTGTTCTACTCCCCAATCAATGCTGGCAACAGTAGATACTTATTTTTGCTGAATGAAAAAAGGGATAAATGAATGGGTGACTTGGATAATTTAATCTTCAGAATAACACTAGACCCAAGAATTCCGATAATAGAAGGCAGAAGGAGCATCAACTCGATCCGCCCCGCCCACCCACCCATACGCACACCCTGAATATAACTCCCTCCAGTGCATGTCTCACTAAATCAAAGTAAACTAATTTGAATTTGTGACACTGTAGGGCAAGTGGGGGACTTCCAACTGCAAGGTTCAAACCCACCAGCCACTCTGCAGAAAAAAGATGAAGCTTTCTGCCCTCTTAAGGAGTTGCAGCATTGAAAACCCTATACAGGATCAGCATGAGTTGGAATTGAATCTATCCTACCACATGCCATCCCTATGAGCCAGATTTAGAGCAACTCAACTATCAAATAGTAGTTAAGAGGCAGAATCAAGTCATTGGCACTGAACTCCATACTTGGGATCATCAGGAGTTGAAATTCACTCTACACTTCTGATTTGATTTGGTTGGTTGGTTGGCTGGTTGGTTGGTTGGTTAGCTGGTTGGATGGTTGGCTGGCTTAGGCAAATTAAAACTAGAGATCTCAATGTTATAACTTTATGAGGTAGACACGATTGTTCTCATTTTTCAGATAAGGACATTTAGAGTGGTTCTCTAACTTGTTCACATTGAACACACAAAAAACATGCAGCCAAGATTTGATTTCATCACTGACCAAAATGTTAACCACCCATTAACAGCCTGTTTCCCAGCAAACCTAGACTTACAACTCGTTGCTCTCATCTTTAAGGTAGATGGTTGACTTTGTCTTATTCTCTTCTCGGGTTCTCGTCATATCCTGCCTCCTCTCCTGAAGGCCTGCTCACCCTCTGTGTCCCTTCAGGAACCATGCTCTTTTGAGGACAAGAATTGTGCTTGCTTCATCTGCATATTTCTGTGGAACTGAAGAAGTTGGGTGAGGATGAAGACCTAAATAAATGTGAAGTGAACAAAAGTACTTCTGCATTGATTTATCTCTAATTAAAGAATGAAAGCCTTTGTTCTAATATAAAAGAATCAAAGGTATAAACAGATTTTTTTATTTGGGGTGTAGGTTATGGGACACCCCACTGACACTTTTGAAATTAGCCCCACGTTGTCTTTGCCTATAGCTATTCCTGATGGAAAAGCCAGGATCATAGAGAAAACAAGTACATTTTCAGGCCTTTGAAAATTAAGACCCAAGAGAGTTGGGAGGAGGTGGGGGGGTCTGGCGGGGAAGAGAGAGACAAAAGCAAATATTAGTTAGGAATTTGACAACAAAAATTTAAATTAAGAAATTAAGTGGAGGAAAAGAAATTAAATGGCGTAGGAGTTTCTACCAATAGATTCCAATGCTGTAAAACAGCATCTCTCGCTCTTGTTCCTTTGCAAACAATTCCAAGTGTAAATGTATTTTTGGCACAAATGGCTCTGTCCTAAGATTCTTGATTATAATTATAATAATGGGTTTCTGAAAGCCTGCAAGTGGTTCTGGGAATGATAATAAGGGTTGAGAAAAGACATGTTGTTTATGTGGTGAGTGTTTGTGGAATATTAAATGAGGGTGGGAAGAAAAGCGCATGCTATATTTCCCACCAACTCGAAAATACACAATTATACCCATGCAGCCCATCAGTGCTTCCCTCTCCTCTCGGCCCCCTCCCCACGCCCACCCTATTGCAATTCCATGATCCCTCACCTAAGGGCTTGTAACTGAGTGGAGGAAGCAGGCATTCCCCATGGTTTCCCTCATATAGACTTGCTTATCTCCTGGAACAACTTCATTTTTTTTTCATGGAAGAGGAATGTACTGACTGACAAGTCCAAGAGATACTGGTCACGGATCCAGTTCCTCCACTTGCCTGCTATTGGCCTTAAACAAGTTATTCAAAGTTAGTCACTTTCCTTCAGTGATATCATAATGAGATTTCTCCCGGGAAATCCCACACCTGTAGTGTGGATCATTCCCATGACAATCAAACTTCCTTCTCTCATTTGTACCTCCTAGAAAGCAACCAGCGAATCCAGCCATCATTTGTAACTCTCGCCCCGCCCAGTCCTATCTTGCAAATGGTTCCAACCAGTTGCGGTCCAGTTCACTCCAGCACAGAAGGTGGATTGTGCTCAGAATAGAACTGTTTTCAATGCTTGAGTTTTTAAAAGTAGATCTCCAGAAATTTCAGGAAGGATGTGAACCTTCAACTTTCTGATTAGCAACCAACAGTGCTAATCTTTGAAGCACCTAGGGATAGGGACGTGGGTTCAGACTCAAAGTGACTCTATGTACAACTGTAGGAAACACCATCTGGTCCTCTGCCATCTTCATTGCTATTGTTGTTTGAGTCCATTGTGGCAGCAATGGTGTCAGTCCCTCTCATTGAAGATCGCACTCTTTTTAAGCTGACTCTACTGAACATGATGGCCTTGTCCAGGGACTGGTCCCTCCTGATCACATGTCCAAAGTATGTGAGACAAGGTATTGTCATCCTACTTCTAAGGAGCATTCTGGTTGTACACCTTTCAACACAGATGTTTGTTGTTGTTGTTCTGATAACTAAAAACTCCCAACTCACTGCTATGTAGTCAATGCCAACTCACAGTGACCCTATAAGACAGGGGGCTGGGGGTAAAACTGCCCCCTTTGACTTTCTTTTATTTTTTCCCCCCGTTGACTTTCTGAGTCTGTAACTGTTTACATGAAAGAAAGGCCCTTCTTTCTCCTGAGGGGTGGGAGTTGGTTTTGAACTGCTGACCTAGCTGACTAGCAGCCGTATTCTTAATGACCACGCCACCAGGACTCCTGTTCTTCTGCTAGTTCACAGTATATTCATAGTCTTCCCCAGCACCGTATTTCAAATGCATCAATCCTTCTTTGGCCTTCTTTAAGCATATCAAGCCTTAATATGCATATATGAAGCTATTGAAAATACCAAAGCTAGGGATCGATGCACCTCAGTCCTCAAAGTGATGTCTATGATTTTAAACACTTTAAAGAGGACTGGGGGTCTTTTCCATGAGATTTGTTTAATACAAGACTTCATTGGATTTCTTAACTGCTTTATGTGTCGTTCTTCTAACCTAAATGTTGGTAGTTCAAAGCCACCAATTGCTGCAAGAAAGAAAAATTAGGCTGTCTGTTCCTGTAAAGATTTACAATATAGAAATCCTGTATAGAGTTGTTATGAGTTGTAATCCACTCAATGACAGTGGATGGGGCTTCCGTGGACATTGATTGTGGATCCAACTAAAATGAAATCTTTAACAGCTTGAATCGCTTCTCTATTTATCATGAAGTTGTGTTGCCTATTGGTCCAGTTGTAAGGATTTTTCTTTGATTTTGACTCCTGAGTATCCAAAATGAAGGCTACAATCTGTGATCTTCACCAGTAATTTCTCTTCACAGCACAAGAAGTTGTATCTGCATACTGCTGGTTGTTAATGAATCTCCCTTCAACTTTGTTGTAATGTTCTTCTACATACAGTTCCATTTCTGGGATTGTTTGCCTAGCACAAATATTTAATAAGTATGGTAAGAAGATACAAACCTGACATAGTCCTGTCCTGATTTTAAACCACATAGCTTCCCCTTGCTCTGTTCAAACCACTTGCTCTTAATCTATGTATAGGTTTCACATGAGCACAATGAAGTGTTCTAGAATCCCCATTTTTCACAATGCTATCAACACAGTCAAATGCCTTTGCATAGTCAACAAAACAGGAATAAACTTTTTATATATCCTTTATTTTCAGGAAAGCTGTATCTAGTGTTTGCAATGACATTCTTCATTTCACATCCTCTTCTGAATCTGGCCTGGATTTCTAGCAGCTCTCTATTGATGTGCGGTTGCAACTATTTTGAACAACCTTCAGCAATATTTTACTTGCATATGATAGTAAAACCAATGTTCAATAGTTTTTACAGTTGTTGGACCACCTTCCTTTGAAAGGACCATATGTTTAGATCTATTCTGGTCAGTTTTCAAGATAGAAGCCTTTCAATATCTTGGTCTGGAGGAGTGAGTGCCTTCAGAATGGCACCTTTGTGTTGAAACATCTCAACTGGCATTCCTGGAGACTTTTATTGGTTTTCAGAGCAGTTTAGATTTCGTCCATCAGTACTATTGCTTCTTTATCATATGCTACCACTTGAAATGGTTGAATATGACCAATTCCTTTAGGCCCAGAATTCAATATTTTCTCTATCTTTTTCTCTATCTTACTGCTCTCAAGTTGACTATGACCCTATAGGACAGAGTAGAATTGTCCCCTTGTGAATCTTTACAAGAATGGAAAACATCATCTTTCTCCATGAAGTAGCAGATGGTTTTGAACTGCTAACCTTGCATTTAGCAGCCAAACTTGTAACCATGATGCCATCTCGAATTCTTCAATGTTACAATCCAAAGCTTGAATTGTTTCTTCAGTTCTTTCAGCTTTAGAAGACTGACTGTTATGTTTGTTTTAACTCCAGGTTTTTGCACATTTTATTGTAATACTTTACTTTGTCTTCCTGAGACACACTTTGAAATCTTCTCTTCAACATTTTGTTTTATCAATTTTTCCATTTGCTTTAGCTACTGTACATATAAGAGGAAATTTCAGTCTTTGTTTGACATCCATTTTGGTCTTTTCTTTTTTCCTGCCTTTTAAAGGGGGTCCTATTTTCTGCATATATGATACCCTTGATGTCATTCCACAACTCCCTTGTCTTTAATCATCAGTGTATCAGTGTTCAGGGGTCAAATCTATTCTTGAGATGGTATGATAGGTTTATTTTGCTAACCTGACAAATAAGAACACGTGGGATTAATCAGGTCACAATTTCATTGGAGGACAAAAAGATAAATGGCTCTGCAAGGCCCACCCCCACTCTCTTGCACTCAGGTGATCAGACCAGAATGAGGCTGCTTTAGCTAGTTCTCTGCCTCAACCTGTAAACTATACTACCTGTGGACCAAGCCAACCCATGGATCCTGTTGCTAGAGCTCGAAGCTCCTTTGAAACCTGCTTCACCAAGTTGCTGGTGTGTACATCACTTGGGCTTGAGGCTGGTGGCTCCTGTCACCTTGCATTGCTTGAGTTCAATATCCTCTCAGGGCCCACTTCGCTAAGCTCCCAAGCTACTGACTGTTGCTGACCTGACCTGCTATTTGCTGCCTGTGGGAAGACTCTGCCTGCCTTGACCAAGGGAGGACTCTGCCATCTGCTTCCTTGACCTTGGACCCAGCAGCACACATGAGTTGAAGGACTTCCAGTATATTAACTGTTCCTTGGAAGTGAGTTGGTCTGAGCTTTCTGTACTTCTGTGTGAACTAATTAGCTGTTATATTCCACATTGTACATTTATATAATCATATGTGTCCTGGTTTTGTTTCTCTAGAGAACCCTGCCTAACATAGATGGTCTCTAAATGTCAGTGGGATTTAATCAAGGCAATATGTTGACTCTCATGTGCTTCATTTAGTATTTCTCGGCTTTAATTTAAATTTGCATGTGAGTCATTGATGGTTTGTTCTGCAGTTGTCCTCCAGTCTTGTTCTCCTCATTGATCATGTTGAACTTCTCTGTCATCACTTTCCACCAATATAGTTGGTTTGATGTCTGTGTGTTTCATCTAGCAAGCTCCACAGCATGGTCGTTCTTTGTGTTGTTGAGAAAGATATTGCTGATGAATACGTCATTGTTTCCATGACCAACTTCATATTTTCCAGTCACAGCTCTCACCTCTCTGTTTCCAACTTTTGCATCCGATGGCTGGTAGTTATCAATGCATCTTGATGAAATATTTTATCTATAAATAAAAATCTATTTGCTGGTCTTTTTCAGAAGTTGATCTCAAGGTCCTTCTTCCTACTCTGGCTTCGTTCTGAAGTGCCACTCAGGACCCATCTACCATGCACAACATTTATGATGTTAGAACTATCGGTGACATCGCTTCCAACATCACAGCAACATGCAAGTGCAAGCCAGCGCATTATGAAAAACCGAGAGAAAGGACGTAGTGAATGAGTTTTGTTTTATTTTTAAAGTTTTCCCTTTCTGTGATTCTCTGTATCAGTGTGACTCATATACCCCAGACCATATGTATTAACCCTCAGTCCATGTGTATTAACCCTATTGCCTTTTGCCTAAAAAGCATGACTTGAAACGTGATTCCTTTTCTTAGGAAAAGTCCCAGTGGTTTTCTGAAAATAAATCTATCTTCAAAATGTTAGGTCCTATCCCTCAAAGATGGCTTATATACTTTCTCATGAGAAGTTTGGGCCATGAGAGTAATAGATGCAGGATTCAGGTGTCTGAAAATAAAATGATACCTTCAGTTAAAAAGGCAAGATTTAATTGGAAACTACAGCTCAGTTCTATAGTCAAAATGGCTTTCCACCACTTTTGTCCAAGTTCAGAGCCTGGGGCTGATCGATAGGGTAGCTCAGGCTGAAAAACTGTAGATTTATGCATCCCCCTGCTAGAGTTCACTGTTTAGACTCACACTCAATGAAGAGTCCAAGACAGACACTTCGTGTGTTCCTTAGGCCCTGATTCTGAGACTGTCCATCTGACCAGCAGACAGGTCACCCCTCTTGTTGCAATGATGAAACAATGAGCAGACTGGATCTCAGGAAGGGGAAAGGAGTTTCCCAGCAATGATTATCAATCATATTATTCACATGAGGAAGTTGAGGCTCAGAAAAGTTCAGTAATTCGCCTAAAGTCATGCAGCTGGTAAGACACCAGGCTGACCACCCTGAGTCCATGCCCAGGTGAATTCCACTCACGGTGCTCTCTTCTACAAAGGTCTCCTCTTCATCAACAAGAACGAAAATATGAAAAGTAATCACTGATGTTGCATTGAATGGCTATTTCATGTTACCCATTTTGTGCACTATTTTACTTGTACTTACTTCTCTCAGCAATTCTATGGGGTTGATAGGAGTCTCTCCACTTTACTAGTGAAGACTAAAGGGCAAATGATTTATCTAAGAACATACAACCAGGAGAGTATAGAGACAGGAAGCCATCTGTCAGTCCAGACATTTCTAAATCCAAAGTACATTTTCACCAAGTTAATTCCAACTATAAGGGAGTAGTGCTACCCCATAGGTTTCCAAAGCTGTAATCTTTACAGAAGCAGATTGTCTTATCTTCCTCCTGATGAGTAGGTGGGTTTAACCCGTCAATCTTTTGGTTAATAGATGAGTGCTTAACCTTGGTGCCCCCAGGGCTTCTCCCAGACATCTCTAGCACATGTATAGACTGTGTACATATACACATGTTTGCAGTAGACTACTTCTTCCACAAGTAAAACATTGTTCACATACTATCTCAGAATCTGATTTAGCCAATTGAGTAGTGCCAAGAAAGAGAGATAGGGATGAGTGGAGGTAACTATCCCATATATAGTCATGTGTGCCAAATATCAAAATTAAGGATAAATAAAAGATAATGTGACTTTGGTGATGTGAGGCTTTAAAAGTCAAAACAAGCTTAAGACAAGCACTGATAGGTCTGGTAAATAATTTCAAAGATGTCTTACTCAAGCCATATAGGTCTCCTTCTTACTGGATGATGTCAGAACAAGGATCCCACAGTCATGTTCGAGGACCCAGTCTCCAATCTAATCCATCCTCTAGCAACACCAAGCACACTCAATTTTCATAAACCATCCTTTTTCATAGCTTTACGTATGCTATTCTTGCTGCACATCGATCAATAGGGGGTGGGACATATAGAACAAGGGAGTACTACATGGTTTAAAATCAAGAAAAGTGTGTGATCGGGTTGTATTCTCTCACCATATTCATTCAATCTATATGCTGAGCAAATCATCAGAGAAGCTGGCTAATATGAAGAAGAGTGTGGCATCAGGATTGGAGGAAGGCTGATGCATATCAGTGACATGCAGATGACACAACCTTGCTTGCTGAAGGAGAGGAGGGCTTGAAGCACTTGCTGATGCAGATAAAGGACTGCAGCCTTCAGTGTGGATGACACCTCAATTCCAAGACCAAAATCCTCACAACCGGACAAATCAGTAACATCATGATAACTGGAGAAAAGGTTGAAATTGTCGAGGATTTTATCTTGCTTGGATCCACAATCAATGCTCACGAAAGTGGCGGTCAAACGACTAAAAGGTAGTGTGCATTACATAAATCTGCTGCACGCGATCTCTTTAGAATTTTGAAGAGCAAAGATGTTCCTTTTAGGGCTAAGGTGTGCCTGACTCAAAACAAATCACGGTATTTTCAATTGCCTCACATGCATGTGAAAGTTGGTCATTGAATAAAGAACACAGGAGAAGAATTGGTGCATTTGAATTTTGGTGCTGGAGAAGAATATTGGGACTGACATGGGCTGCTAAAAGGACAACCGAACTGTCTTGGAAGAAGTCCAATCAGAGTGCCCCTTAGAGGCAAGGTGGACAAGACTTTGTCTTCCATCCTGTGGACATCTTGGTAGGAGAGACCAGTCCCTGAATAAGCAGAGGGACAGCAAAGGCGAGAAAGGCCCTCAAGGAGATGGACCGACGCCATCGCTGCAACAATGGGCTCAAGCAGAGGAACAATGTGTGGCTGGCGCCGGAAGCACCAGTGTTTCATCCTGCTGTGCACAGTGTTGCTGCGGGCTGAAACCGACTCGATGGCAACCACAACAACAACATTCTGATCATAACAGTGCCATTACTTCCAAAACACTGGATCCTTCAAAATCCAACTCAGGCATCGATACTAGATTTCCCTTTGCTCTCACTATTACAGTTCATTGATCCCTGTGTACTTGGGATTGTAACCAACCTTTCAGTTAACCACCAGTCGCTTGAAGCACCATCTCGCCGGGCCTCCTCAGTTGAGATTACTCAACTGGACAGAAGACCCAGAGTCCTAAAGCTTCTCGCTTGACTGCATCACTTCTCTCCTGATGATCAGTGGCTTACTTGGCGTGGCTGGGAACTGGAAGCCCTCTGCCAGGAGGCTGGTGATCATTCTGTGGGATACTCGGATGTGTTCTGTCTGGTGGAAGCACTAGTGAGAAAACCCTGCACAGGTCCAGTTTGGGGGGGCGGGGGGCGGTCATAACTTTCCAGCATCTTCGTTGCCACCAGAAACATCTGTCACTCCTTCCTGCCTCCTTTGTAAACTAAAGCCTGTGCTGGGATGCACTGGGCTTCTATTGAGCCCACTCTGATTGAGCCCTCTCCCTCACACCATCACTGCCATTGAAACAGCACAAAGCTACGGATAGTCATTACTCCGCTTTACATTTCAAAGTCAGCTCCAGCTCAGAACCATTATACGATTAAAGAGCAATCATTTATGACTCACAACTGAGCCATATTTTCTCACATAGGCTGTATGCTGAAAGATATACAGGAATAAATGCACATCAGTAGATTACAACCCCACTTACCGAGCACTTAATAGAGGCACACACCGTGCAAAACCCTTTCTGTTCCGTACCTCATTTCTTCTTTTTGCCTGTGTCATCTATGTCCCCAGGGGGCTCCAGACTTCTGGAGGACAGGTGGTGGAGCCTGCACAGAACTGGGCACATAGTAGGGACTCGGGATGGCATTCTGTAAACACCTACTTTGTGCCAAGTCCTTTGAAACAACTCATTGAGAGTCTTCTGAGGTTGTGTGATGGTCATTCCTGCTTTCATTTTACCGAAGAGAGAATGATGTTCTGACACATTTCATAACTTGCCCAAGTCTCCCCAGCTAGTAAGTAAAGAGCCAAGTCTGACCCATATTCTCAAACTCTGACGGTAGAGCTCTTTCCACTACACCATGAATGAATGAAATTTAAAAGGGCACAGAATCTACTCCGCAACCTCAAAGCACTTGCCTCTAGTTAATAAATCAGACTAACAGGCCAGGAGAGAATAACTGAGTCTATAGTGAGAAGTAAAAAAAAAAAAGTCACTGTTATAAGAGCCAAGGAGGGTTGTCCCAGGAAGGTCAGAGTGCCTGGAGTGGGGAACAGTGACTCAGGATCCAAGTTTATGGAGAAGGGACTCGGGACGGCAAGGCCAGGTGGTATGTAAATGGTGATTTGGAGAAGGGAACATGCCTGAGCAAAGATTCAAAACTGAAATGGCAAGGAGAGTAGTAGTGAAGAGCAAGCTACCTAGAGGCTAGGGCTCACCTTGAGGATGGGGATGGGGATGGGGATGGGGATGGGGATGGGGATGGGAGATGGGATGTCAGGGAGGCTGGAGCACCAAGGGACAGAAAAAAACTTGCTTCAGATTCTAGAGCCAAGGAAAGGCATGATGAAAATCTTCCTTAAGAAGATGTGTCTGTATACACCACACAGAAGCACTTGTGAAGGAGAACCCCAGAGCAGTCCCAGTACAGTAAATTTAGCTTTAGGCCTATTCCAAAAAGCCAAATGTACTGCCCTGAAGTCAATTCTGACTCATAGTGACCCTTCAGGAAGGAGTAGAACTGCCCCTGCAAGTTTCTGAGACTCTAAATCTTTACAGGAGTAGAAAGTCTCGGGTTTTTCCCGTGGATACCTATTAAGTACTTACTAAGTGTATAACAACGTGAAGGAATGGATAGGGAAGTAAATAACTGAATGAATTGGGGAGAAATAGAAGTAGGGGTCCCACTGCTTCTGTAAAGCAGGGGAGCTAGACTGATGATACAAAGAAAGATTGGACTCATGCCAAAAAGACACTGGCTACAGTGGATCCTGAGATGGAAACACATTGCCAGCACCTTGTCCCTTTCTTTTTCCTCATCTCTCTTTTCCCCACAGGAGTTTCAAGCTTCCCAGAAGGCAGTGAAAATCAGGGCAAGTGGCATGAAGGACGTCTTTCAGAAAGTAAGCAAAGTGTTGATTAACAAAGAGGCTGCATGCCAATGACACACTTTGTTGTCACTTTCTTGCCAGAGATAGAAATCACGCAGAAAGCCTAGGTGTGTATTCCAGAAGGGTGTTATGGAACAATAACCCCATCAATAGAGACTAAAATAAGATGTGAGAGATACAAGGCTCTTAACAATGCAGGCAGCAGCCCTTTGATGAACGCTTTGTTTGTTGACTCATTTGCATTAGAAATCACACTTCGTGTGACCTTTTCGAGCAGAGCTGATGCTTCCTCTCTCCTACATTTGGCTTTTTAATGGAGTAAAAATCTGACAATTCAGCAACAACCAGATATGCAAAGTCGGATTCCTGGATTGCTATCGAATCTCCGTCTATTTTGACCCTACAATCTCCTTATTCGAGAGTGTTCAGAGTGAAGGGTTAAATAAGATAAAGTAACTAACATCACAGACGTATAGGTCTATTGCAGAACTTGATTTCCCTGACATCTGACATTGGGGTCAACTCTTATTCTTCTCATCACCCCCCTGCTGTATGCCGAACAGAAATCCTGTCCACAAAACCCACTCCGGAGAAGTTCTACTACTGGCAAGTTGCTGTCTGCTGACTTACCTGTCCATCTGAGCAGTCTTTTGTCATCCTCGCCATCCATATATTCTATTCAACTATCTTTTCATCCATCCATTCACTCACCACTCCTCTACCCATCCACTCTAAGCCTATCCATGAAGCACCTTCTATTCTACCCTCCAACATCGCCATCCACTGTGCTGGGGCTGGTGAAGTGGCAGGGTCATGGCTGCTCGCTGTACTCACCCTCATTTACCTGCTGTTAGCTGCATTCTGCCTGAAGGTCTGTTTTTCCTCTAAGGACCTCCAGCCCCAGTAGCTCTCCTGATCCCCGATTTTGTCTCAGACAGCCATGACAGATGAGGAACAATGTGAACTGCTTGGTAGTTATGACTTTGAGAAAGTCATTTTCCCTCTATAAGTCCTCTTTGTCTCTTATTTTTAATTAGGTATGCAAATAATAAATACCTCAGAGTTATTGGGAGAAAAAAATGAGAGCCTAGTACATGATTTATACTCAATAACTCATTACTACCAATATCATTATCACCATCATCCATAAGAATATTCATAATTTCTTCGAAGAGCTCAGTACTTACACAATGCTTATTGATGTCAGTACCATAGTCTAAATCCTTATAAGAACCCACACTCCAGGGTGGAGTAAATGCTTTTTGCTCCATTACTAATCCAACCACCACTTATCTGTCAATCTGATATACTCTGTTGGCTGGTGTGTTTCTGTGATTCTGAAAACTATGTCAATAATATTTCCAATACCAGTATGGTCGCCCCTGGTGAATAGGTTTTATTGAAGCTTTCAGACTGAAAAAAAAAAAAGACACAGTAATAATGAAATATGCAAAGACCTGGCGTCAGAAAACCAAAAAGAAGGAATATGCTCAGCATAGCTCAGGCAGAAAGGATTGAAGGGGAGAAAAAAGATTCAAGTCCGGGCTGCAATATTGAAGGCCTTTCTGAGCAAATTGGAGACCTGGTAGCGCTGTGGGGAAACATTGGACAGGTCACCCCAAAGTGGGAGGTTCAAACTCACCAGCCTCACTGTGTGGGAGGAAGAGGAGCCTATCTGCTCCCATAAAAGAGTTCCAGCCTTAGAAAGCATGCAGAGGGGCGCTGCGAGGGAGTGCGGGGTGTTCTTTTTTTCTCAGCAGTTTTAAATAATGTAGAAAGCGTCAAAAGATTGAAGGGATACTCAGACTCCCTGTGCCAAAAAGAAGTGGTCAGCCTTCAATCATTTTAAGAGCTAGCGTATGATGGAAAAAACAATGGCGAAGGAAGAAGGCCACACCAAACTGAAGGCATCAGATAAAAACAAGCCCCCAGCAGCTGACAGCCTATCAATTGAGATGTTTCAAAACACGAACGCAATGCTGAAGCGCTCACTAGCCAGTGCCAAGAAATTCGGAAGCCCTGACCAAACCCTGGAAGAGGGCCTTCTTTATGACAATTTCAAAGAAAGGTGAGCCAACCCAATGCAGCCTTCAGCCAACAGTACCATTACGATCACAGGTGAGTAAAATGTGCTGAGTAGAAGTCCTCCTCTGGCCAGAGCATCTTTACTCACACTGGCCGCGCTGACTGGAAGCCTCTTCCCTCTCCATTTAAATGCCTCCTTCAGATCTCAAAACTCAAGCATTTCTTCTTCAGGAGAGTGTTCCCTAACGACGTTCTCTCCACGATCAGAGGCACTCGTCTAATCAAGTATTTCTTCGTTACAGCTCTTCTCGAAATGACAACTTTAGCTTTATTTATTGGAGTATTTTATTAATTTCCATCTCTCCTATCAGGCTGTAAATGACATGATAGCAGACTGTATTTGTTACTGCTCCTCATGTCATCCTTCGTATATAGCACTGTGCCCAGCACCTTGCAGGACCTAAAGAACCATCTGGGTAATGATTCAATGAAAGACTAGGTAAATAGATGTTCCATTTACTAATCTAAGAATTATGAAAAGAATTGATAGATAATAAATGCTTAGGACAAAAATTGACTGCCTTAAGTTGATAAGTTTCTTTTTTTTTAACGGTATACAGGAAGAATCTAAGGTTTCAAATCACTTCAGTGGCTATTAAAGTGAAATCAGAACAGACTCCAATTTTAAATAATCTGGGTGAATTGGAAAAGAAACTAGACTAAAAAAATGCACAGACTGAAGCCATGAAATGAGAAACTTGGGAGAGGTAAAGTAAGCCTGCTGTAGATTGGATGATTGCCAGGACTGCTGAGCGTAGCACACACACAAAGCACGGCCACCATCTTTGATCAGGATACCACTTTCTCGGACTCTGCTACTCAAGAAACTTAGTTGCTATGCAATGTGCATTCTGCCCTTGTTTTCTTGTAGGAACATTTCGTTTCTATCAGTGCATCAGGTGGTAATCTTTTTCTCTGCTCCAGTTATCATTCCAGGTCATTCATATTTTACAAATACAAGTTGGTCCCAGTTTCATTTTTTCATCCATGATTGAACAGGGAAGAACCAATTAGAAGCCCTGGCATTATCAGAATACTGTACCGCCTTTACGTCATTTGATGTTGAAAAAAATGCAGAGAAATTGAAGACATCCACATGGGTCATGGTCATACATATGGCCCTAAGCTTTACCAATCAGTGCCTGTAGGGACCTAAGTTCAGCTGCGCTCACCTGGCACTTAGAAGATTGCCATGACGGAATCCCAGCAGCCTAAATCTGCCAAGTCCTGAGCCTCACTGGGCCCTCCAGTCTGTGCCCCTGATACTGCAGGCTCTGCATGGCTAACGCCCTGTACCCCTTTTCTTGGTAACACAATTGCCTTCACCTCTCCAAAAATCAGATTTACAGAACACAGTGCACTTCAGAAGGCTTGGAACACCTCTGGGGTCCCCAGTTCTGTGGAGCTCATTCTAGAAATCAGCTAAGTGCTGAGGAGCCAGAGAAGTGCAAACTGCTTACCAATCCCTTCTACTGGAGACACACAATCCACGCTAATAGGTGCTCATTTGCAGCCTCACTCAGTCACTCAACCCTTTTATCTGCTACTGTGACTAATCTGCAGGGAGAGAGGTGCGTCTCAGCATGAAGGCACTCGCCACAGTCCTCTGAGGTGCTTGGTGAAGGAGGACAAGATCAAGAAAAGGAAGACTAAGCCCTGGAGCTCAGCCCAGGAGGCTCAAATCACCCCTCCCCACCACCAGCACCTCCAGAGAGAAGACTTCTCCTTACCGGCGGCCAGGACAGCAGATTCTCTGGCCAGCCAACCACTTAAAGACCAGTGGACATGACAATGGTATTTAAACTGACTGCCACATGAAGAAAAACACTTAACTGTTTGCAAGGGACTTTTATTTACATTATCTTATTTGAGTCTCACAATATTTTGACCAAACTGAAAAACAGAAATAAAAACACCTCACAACTATCCAGTCAATTCTGACTCACAGTGACAATACAGAAATAGGTAGAATTGCCCCTTTGGATTCCCAAGAGTTTAACTCTTTACTGGCATAGACAGTCTCATCTTTCTCCGGAAGAACAAATGTTGTATTTGAACCACTGACCTCATGGTTATCAGTCCAATTCATAACCCACTGTGCTACCAGAGCTCCTTCAGATTTTGACCAAGCAGCTGTCCCTGCACCACGCCCATTTCACAGTGATCACTGAATCTTGTGACCTGCTCAGGTTATTCTTGTCTGTCTTAGTCAGGTGGTGCTGCTATGAAAGAACTATCACCAGTAGATGGCTTTAACAAACAAATTTACTATCTGGCAGTTTAGGAGACTAAATTCAACAAACAAACTCACTGCCATGGGGTCAATGCTGACTCATAACGACCCTGTCGTAGGGCATGGTGGAGTTTCCAAGACTGTAGCTCTTGATGAGAGAAGAAAGCCCTTTCTCCCTCCATGTGGCTGGGGGTTTGAACTGCTGACTTCTTTGTAGATCACAGCTCAATGTGTGACTACTGCACCAGAACTCGGGGTGTTTAGGAGACTAGATGTCTAAATTCACAACACCATTTTTTAAAAATCATTTTATTGGGGGCTTGTACAGCTCTTATCACAATCCATCCATCCATCCATCCATCCATCCATCCATCCATCCATCCATCCACCCATCCATCCATCCTTCCATTGTGTTAAGCACATTTGTACATATGTTGCCACCATCGTTTTCAAAATATTTTCTTTCTACTTGAGCCCTTGGTATCAGCTCCTCATCTTTTTTCCCTTCTCTCGCTCTCCCTTCCTCAGGAACCCTTGATAATTTATAAATTATTATTATTTTTTCATGTCTTACACTGACCAATGTCTCCCTTCACCCTTAAAAGAAGTTTTTCTCTCATTGTCTCACAGCTTAGGGGGAAGGCCCTTGCCTCCTGTAGGCCCAACATTCTTTCTGGGTCTCCACGTGTCCTGGTGCCAATCTTCCTGTGGGTTCATGAGGTCCCCAGAAAGGGATCTGAGTCCACTCTAGCCTCTCTTGCAGGAGAAAGATGGGGCTTTCTATTCCAGGAAAGATATACAGTCTCAGAAACCCCTAAGAAAGAACAGTTCTATTCTGCCCCAGAGGGTCGCTATTGAATTGGAGTGGATTTGATGGTAGTGAGTTTGGGTTTCTGTTTGTTTACTTATTTTATTATTATTATTTTGGTGCCATTTTACATTTAGCTCATTCACCTGTGTGTCCCTTGCTCACCTTGCCCTCCCAAAACATCCACTGCTATTCAGTCAATGCCAACTCAGGGTGACCCTACAGGACAGAGTAGAAATGCTCTTGAGGGTTTCCAAAGCTATAAATCTTTATAGGAGCAAACAACCTCATCTTTCTCCTAAGGAATGACTTAGTGGTTTTGAACTGCTGATCTTGAGGTTAGCAGGTCAACAAATAATGCATTACAGCACCAGGGCTCCTGCATCTTCATTAGAGTCCCAAAATGCTGCCATGAGATATCCAGGCTTCCTGGAGGATGCAGTCAGATAACCTTGTGTCTACTGAACACAGGCTGGTGATTCAAACACACAGAGTTCCCCAGGAAGAAGGGCTAACAACTTGCTTCCAAAAGATGACAATCAATAAAATGCTATGGGGCACAGTTCCGCTCTGACACACCTGGGTTTTCCAGGTGTCAGAATTAGCTTAATGAAACTGTATTATAAATTTCTTAAGTTTTATTGAAAAGCGGAGTCTTGATCCAGAGTTTTGAGGCCACAATGCCACATACTCATAGACTGCCTGTGGGAAGGCCTTAGAGGTCTTGCAGCCCACCGCTCTCATTTTGGAGCCCCGTGTACAGATAGAAGAAAATAGGCCTTGGCGAATGACAGACACTGATTTCAATCCCAGCTCTCCTATGGAGCCATGAAGGAAATCACCTCGCTTCTCTGAGTCTCTGAGTCTCTGGGCTTTTTTATGTGGAAAACAGGCACGATACTAATGCACTGCTATGCCCATCGGATAGTATTAGTCCCAAACCATGGAAATAATCTAAAGTATAAACAAGAATCAGACATGTGTCTGATAGGATTATTTTGTGCCACTTTTCCCATTAATGCCATTCCCTATCCCTACATGTGCAGGATAGAACAACATTTAAGGGTGCTAGCTTAAGAGACACACATCTTTGGGTTTGAAGCCTAATGTTCTTACTTGCTATGGGACCTTGGACAACTAACGCAACCTCTCTGGGTTGTTTTTGCATGTGTAGATTTGGTCTTCCTAATGACATCTCATGAGTCTGGGAGCACCGTGAGCTTAAGAATCTGAATTAGGGCTAAACTCCTCATAGAAATAACCCAACTGGTTTCTGTGAAGTGTCAATGTTTATAAAGGAAACTAAGAATAAATCTGGTGCCACAGAGTCGATTCTGATTCAATGGCAGCCACGTGTATTTCAGAATAGAATTGCTCCAAAGGGTTTTCAATGACCGTGTCCTATCAGAATAGACCACGAGCCTTTCTTCCAAGTTGTGCATTGAAGCTGCCAGCTTTCGGCTAGTTGTTGAGGGCTTCACTGTTTGCACCACCTACAATCCCCACCATATACGGTGTTATGAGGATGACGCATGCTCAAAGCACATGTGCCTGTGGTGGGTGACTATAAGGGTAAAATATTAAATATGACAAATAGTAGAGACACTGAAGCCAGGAGACTGGCGTGCTGGAGAAGAAATGGCACACTATCTACAATGCATTGCCATCGAGCCCTTTCTGCGTCCTAGCAACCCTATAAGATAGCCTGTGCCAGTTTCTAAGATAAATCTTTAGGGGAGCAGACAATTTCATCTTTCTCCCACAGATCAGCTGTTAGGTTTGATCTTGCAGCTAGCAGCTTAATGCATAACCCACTAGGTCACCAGAGCTCCTTCAGTGGGTTGGTAGCAAAACAAATTTGAACTCATGTTGCTACACTGAGTTCTTCCATTGAGTTGTGTCCTTCTGTGTCTTACAAGGTAGGCCCCAGAACCCATCTCCTGAATGGAGAGGTCGCACCAGGAGATGCCCAAGTAACCTCATCTTTGGACCTGGTCTTCCTATGCTGTCTCCCTGAAATGAACTGCCCAGCCTTGCTGGGACTGAACTCCTGGTATGGAGTCCAGCGTCTGAACCCAACAGGAGCAGGGAGTCTG
>NW_022111310.1:24279286-24284942 GCF_000313985.2 Echinops telfairi
AATCTCCCCATTTTGGAATCAAATGTTGTTTAAAATTCAGGACAAATTCTCGGCTCTCTTGCTGACAAATTCCACACAAGCTCAGAGGAAAGGCGAGAGGGAGATGAAAAGATGAGAGCAGCAATGTGTGAGATGCATAACCGACCTTCATTAAATGAGCATTAAGTGAGCACCTACTGTGTGCTGGACTCTGTGTTAAGAGCCAGGGATACCATGCCCATAGGCTCATGGACACAAAACAAACCCAATCCCTTCCCGGAAGCTGAAAGTGTAGTGAAAGAGAAAGATGTGACCAATGGCCACCTGCGTGTCTGAGTGTAACCTGAAACATTCATTCTGGAGGGAAAGCTTGAAAGGACGACCTGGACGAAAGAGATAGTCTCTGAGGAAGTGCAACTAGCTCTGGGCCCTGAGGGAAGGTGAGTAGGGGTCAACCAGGGAGGAAGGAAGAAAAGCCTGCCAGGAAGAAGGAACAGCATGTGCAAAGTCCCTGGGTTCCGAACGGAGAATAATGTCTTAAGAGCTGAAGGCCACCAGAGTACGTGGATGCCCAGAGAATGAGGGGGTGGTACCAGAAGATGAGCCTGGTAAGGCAGGCAGGGGAAGTTCGTGCAAGCAATTTCAGAGCCTAGAAGGATTGCTGGCCTCATTGACACAACAACATGGAGCCACTGTAGGGTTCAATGCCCAAGAGAGGCATGGCCACTTTGTGTTTGGCAGAAGCTACTCTGGCTCTCACATGGAGAATGGATTGGGTTAAAGTAGGGGAGGAAGTGAGGGAATCAAATAGGAGGCCGTGGTGGCTTGGGTTCCAATGGAAATGACCGTTTCAAACAGGGAAGTGACAGGTGCTCGGGCATCCTCCAGTGAGGTTGTCTAGAGGGTCCGAAGAGAAGCACAGATTCTTTCCTGGCCTTTAACCACCTCCTCTGGGAGAGTTTAGTTGATTTAGAGACCTCGTCCCAGCTTTGCATTTTTGCTGCATCATTTTGGGAAGTTAGACCACTCGCCCAACCTAAGACTCTCTCTATATTGATTATATATTATACACTAAGAGATAGTTATCTCATAAACATGAGGAGTGAGTCAACCCAGTTCATCCTGTACCAGCTGCAAAGTATAAGCACTCAGTAAACAACTCGCCATTATGACTGTTGGAGTCATTTCAGTTCATTATGAGAGCAACTATGGATGAAAGTCAGTATCGATGGCTTTCAAGATACCTGAATATCGAGATATCAATGGCTTTCTGAGCTGCCTGAGTCTCAGTCTTAGCACAAATGGGTATCTCCTTATGGTGTCTTTCTCATTGGGGTGTTATAGGGATTAAAAGATAAAATTGTTTAAGATCTAGAACCTAGCACCTACTATGCATCTTAGAATTATTGGCTATCGTGAGAATCCCCATTTTGCTGAGAACAAAGGTGAAACACAGAAAGGTGATGCAACTTGCTCATTTAATAAGTGGCCAGGCTGTAATTTAAGCTAAGAAACTGAATTTCCTGTCCTAAATGGCATTCCAGATGCCCGGGGAGTACCTTCCAGCAGTAAAGCTCTTGGTAAGAATAGTACTGCTTCTGACCAAAGTCATTGTAAAGTTCCAAAAATAAAAGGCTTTTCTAGAAAAACATTGAAACACACAGCAAGCCTGGGATTCATCTAAGCTTCTGATATACATGCGTACCACATTTCCAAGTTGGTTTTATGAGGGGAAGCTCTAAACCTCTATCATTTGAAGGTGCTAAATGGTAACGGCAAGGCATTAAACTTTGTGGGGGAGTGACTGCCTCAAATCCTTTCTGGAATGAGGCAAGTTGTAAATAAAGGAATACCCAAGGCAGGGCAGATGGACGGAGCCTGAGCTGGGATCCACAGTGCTGACCTCCCCCGAGTTCCATCCGGCTGTAGGTTTTCCTACCAATAGGATGACTCTAACTGGGACACTTCGAAAAATGGGAGAGGGCACTCAATAATTACACCAGGACCATAAATGTGAACTTCATAAGGGAACCTCAAAACATGGGCACCCTGCAAATCACAGGAGTCCCTGGGAGGTTGGTGGTAGTTACGTAATCTTTTGTCAGTTTGAGGATTAAGAGTGAAAGAATGGAGTCTAGTCTGTCAATCGGGTCCTAGTCAATAAGGCTTCTGTGTGGGCATGGCCTTCTCCCAGGAATTCTGGGAACTGCTGTATTTTCCTCCTTCAAGATGGGAGACACTTCTCTCTCTCTCCTCACTCCCTTGGAGATGCTCTACTGACAAGACACAAGGCTGACTCCCCACTAGACATCCCTGAGGAGACGTCACATAGACCTAGCCTGATGCAGCCCTGGGCGCTGGAGAAGCCACGTGGAGACTCCTGCCAGCGCTGAGATGTTTACAAAGCCACTGGATCCAAAGACTTTCTACCCACTGGCCTGTGATCTGGTTCTGAACTTCCCAGGTTGGCATCATTGCATGTGTTTCATGAGTCTGAAGAGGACTTTAAAGATTAGTGTTGGACATATGGTCTAATATCGGACTTATGGGCTTGGACTGGACTGGGTTAGGATATTTTCTTAATGTACAATTACTCTTCATATAAAACTCACTCTAATGCATGTATGAGTGTCTCTATGAATTTTTTTCTCTAGTCTACCCGGACTAACACATTATGGTACCAGGAGTGGGGTACTGTGGTCCAAATGGTTGGTGTGTTTCACTGCTAACCTTAAGGTTTGTGGTTCAAGTTTAGCCAGAAGGACCTCAGAAGAAAGTCCTGGCAACTTACTTTTGACAAGGCAGCCAATAAAAATCCTATGGAACGCAGATTTATTCTGCCACATATGGTCTTGCCGTGATTCACAATCTACTCAACAGCAGCAACTCGTTACTGTCATTTGTAAGGCCGATATCCCAATACACATGCCTGGTGACAAAAACTGGATGAGATCAGATCCTGGTCAGGCATTAGAGATGCCCGAGAGTGCTAGGACCCTTTGGAGGAGCATTTGTAATGAAATTCAGTGGTCCAGCAAGTTGGGCTGTGGTGTCTTGGAGGAAACAGAACCATGATAGATAAAGGAGAATAAAAAAGAGGTTGAGGCCATGAGCAATCGTTTCTCCCATCTCCCTATTGCGTCCCCAACCTGACAATGATGCTGACCTATTTGCCTTCCTCCCTACGTAGCAGTCATCGTAAAAGGTGAACTAGGTCTGTCCTCCTTCGCTGTCCTGGGTCTGAGGTGTCCTGGCTTAGCTGACCTCATCACTGTTGATGCCCTATATTGACTAGACTTTCCTTGGCCCACTGGTTAACAGACGTGACTTGGATCCTAGTTCTGAACTGCCCAGGTTGGCAATCTGATGAGCTAATGCCTCGGCTGTCCGCTTGGCTCTCAGGCTCTGGTTGCAGGGAAAATCCTGGAAAAAACTATTTCCAAATATATCTACCATCTGTTTTCCTTGAACGTGAGCTGCTTACTGAGAAGTTAACAGTTCTACCTGATGACTCTAGTGATAGAGCGCTCGGGAGCTTGGCCTCCCCCTCAGAACTCCACCCGGAGGTATTTCTTCTCCTTGACTATGGTACAAGGAGCCCCTTATACCTGGCACTAACTTGGAAGAACAAGATGCTCTTAACCAGAAACACTTCATCTCTTGCTAGGCTTCTACTTGAGAAGTTGATGGAATCACTCTTTAATATAGCAGCATTTCTACCTCACATCAGAGATGATTGAAGGCAGGAGAAAATATTCCTGTGTGAAAAGGAGGTTTTCAGGCAAGCAAACTGAAATGTGAAGGGTATGTGATTAGAGTTGCAGCTTGGTCTAGCAAATGGAGCAATGAATTTCAAGTCAGGGCCCCAGCATCCATGAAACATTGGACAAGAGACTGAACAAACCTCTGTGGGTCTCCCTTTCTTAATCCATCTCACTAGACTTCTGGGCGGCTCAATGGGGAATTTGGCACAAAGTTCTCAAAAACTCTGAAGTGCTGGTTCACATGTAAATGATGAGTATCTTTTAGATGTGAAGTGTTTTTAGAATGTGAAGTGTTTTTTAAGAGGAGGTTGCTACTGATCAGTTATTCTCTTCCTTCATACAGCACAGGCCCCACTCCAAAAACAAAAAGCCCATTGCCTTTGAAACGATGCTAACTCAGAGCGATCCCATAGGACAGAGAGGACTGACCCCGCAGGCTTCGAAGGCTGAAAGTTTTAAGAAAGTAGACTGCCATATCTTTTCCCCAAATTTGCATGGCTGGTGGGTTCAAACTGCCAACCTGTACGCAAGCAGCCAAATGCTTAACCACTGAACTACCAGGAATCCTTATAGGACTGATAGGGTTTCTAAATACCAGATTCTACCTACCTTGATGGTGGTAGATTGCATTTCATTAAAGCATGGAGTAATCCTGCAGCATTTCTGTCCCCCTTCACAAAAGGACTTGTCCCCAAGCATCAAGACCTGGCTCCACTCCCCCACTGGGGGCCTCGTGTAGTGGAAGTGACACGGGAAAGGGAACGGCAAGATCTCGTTATGTAAAGTGGGGTCTAGAGTTCAGTGCTGCCTTTCATAAACCCTTGTGACCTGAAGCAAATAATATTTCACTTCATTTTGTTGTTAAGTTGGTTTCCTTAGCTGAGGAGAGAGAGATGATAAACTCTTCTCCTTTGCTCCTTTAGGGAAGAAGAATTTCATCTGATTCATCTGTGTATCTAGCCAGCAAAGATTTGATTAATAAATGCTTCAATGACTAGAAACCATTCATTGTAACCATATAAAGAATTTCAAATATGTTTATAATTGCCCCCCCCCCAAATTTCTAATGGGGGTTGGTTTCTGACCTCATACCCTGAGAGAGAAACTCCTCTTGACTTCTTCTCCCCACTCTGATGCTGGTCAGTTGAGAGTATGTTGAAGCTAAGTTCCCTTCTGCTACTCCCCTCCCCAGGTGCCCAGATGGGTGCCGCAGCTGTCTGCACCTCCGGGGACACAGGAAGAAAGGCTGTAAATTGTCTCTGTTTGCTTGCTGCCTCTGGGAGGGGCTGTTCTATGAAGCTATCGACAGTGGTATCAGCTTGCGGAAGACGTTATGTTCTCCCTGCAGAAGTCAGGAGACTTATCCTGCTCCCACTTGTTTGCTTCTACCTGCGATGTGCTCCTTCGCTTGTTTGCTTCTACCTCCAGGCTGCATGCTCTGAGACAAGTCATCTTGCCCCTCTGAGGCTAGATACTTCTCCATTCAATGTGGACTCCCATGCAAGTCTAGGAGGGTTGGAGGCCAGAGCCAAAGATATCACAGGTGAAAGGTGTCCCCCTTCATGCTTGACACATTTTAAAGTGCACGCTGAGGTGTTGCTGTTAATTGTCACTGATTCTATTCTGAGCCATAGCAACCTTAGGTGACAGAATAGATAGAATTTCCTGATGAGTTTTCTAAGCTGAAATCTTGATGGGAGCAGATTGCCAAGTGTTCCTGCTGCAGAGTCATGAGGAAGGTTCAAACCGCCAACCTTTTGATTAGCAGCTGTACACTTAGTACCATTGACCCACCAGGGTTTCTTAGTAGAGTAGCTATTATTATTTATCATCAGCTGATGAGCAGATGGTTACGGGTAATAACAAGTGATCCAAATCGGTGGTGAGGAGGGTGTGGGAGGCCTGGTAGGGCA
>NW_022111310.1:24286251-24288070 GCF_000313985.2 Echinops telfairi
AGAGAGCAAATGTTTTGAGAATGATGAGGGCAATGAATGTACAAATGTGCTTTACACAATTGATGTATGTATGGAATGTGATAAGAGTTGTATGAGCCCCTAATAAAATAATTTTTTTAAAAAGCAATTTAACCATGAAAAAAATTTTTAAAAAAAAAAAAAAGGTCCCCAAAAAACCGGAATGAAAAAAGAACCGGAAGAAAGGGCCTGAAAAAGACAATGGTTGTGAGAATTATTCCAAACCAGGCTGTGCTTCATTCAGTTGTACATAACACAGTATAAGTTACAACCAACTAAGTGGCACCTAACAACATGCTTTTCGTGCCAGGCCATACTCTTTAGACATTCGTATTTCTAATGAAGGGCATTTCAGTTGTTGAAACAGTCTGAGCAAAAGCATGGAGGGAACAAAACTAATAATGTTAGATGACCATCAATATGAGCAGCATAATATCAGTTCAACTGGAGAAAAGAGCAAATGAGGACAATCATGGGAGAGAGAACTGAAAATGTAGGTTGCCCTACTTTAACTGGGGTTCAGGCTCAGGTCTTTCATGACAGAGCCCTAAAAGGTAAAGGGTTCACTAAGAGAGTGATATGCTTCTCCCTCCCATGAAAGCTTCATGGGGAGTCAGACTTTTGGGGGGAGTGAGGTGGGGTCTGCTCTGCCGCATGTGGTCACCCAGTGATCCAGATTGATGGGTCAGCTCTGTTGTCCTCACCAGGAGGCATTTTCCTCAGTTCAAGGTACCTGTTCCAATTGTTGCTATTTCTGAACCAACAGGAAATGGGAGGATAAAATCCAGAGCAGATCCAAAGCATGTCTTTTAGGAAGTAACCTGGAAATTATACTTGCCTTATTTACACTCACCCTCCATTGACCTGAATCTAATCATCTATCTACATCTAGTTGCAAGGAAAGCTGGGAAATGCAGTATCGAGTTGGCAGCCACATGCTCAATTAAAGTGGACATGAGAGATGGTTCTATTATTCAAAGGAATGAAGCAAGAGTATATCTTGGGGATCTCTGTGTTATAGAATCATATAAGATAGAACATACAAGAAGCAAATGCTTACATTTGGTTAGACTTTGTCAGACACTTTTGTAAGTGATTTATGTGTTAACTCAGTTAATCCTCACAAATAACTTGGATGTCAGATCTAGCTTAATGAATAATGTTTTTAATTGGCACATGGTTGGTATAAAAGTTTTTGGAGCAAGAGGGTTGGATGGGTGGCCTTGAGTGCATTGTGCCCATATAGTCATCGATAGGAGCAGGCACAATGAAAAGACTTGGGCCTAAGAATTGAAAGACTGTGCGTCTCGTCGGTGTAAAGAAAACAAACAAAACCTCCCACAACTGGATCAGCAGAACCACAGTAAACAGAGGAAAGATTAATGCTGTCAAGGATTCATTTTATTTGGGTCTACCATCAAAGCTCACAGAAGCATCATTCAAGCAATCACATGATATATTGTATTAGGCAACTCTGCAAATGAATTCTTTAAAATGTTCAAGAGCAATAATGTCACTCTGGAGACTAAGGTGAATATCGTCTTTTCAATCACCTCATATGTACAGGAGACATGGGCAATGGACACAGAAAACTGCAGAAGGGCTGGCACATTTGAATCATGGTGTTGGAGAGGGATAATGAACGTGTAGAAGAAGGACAAACAAATCGGTCCTGAAGAAGTGCAGCTAGGAAGCTCCTTAGAAGCAAGGAAAGCGTGACTTCGTCTCATGAATGTTGGATAGGTTATCAGGAAAAACCAGTCCCTGGGAAAGGACATAACAATTGGTAAAACAGAGCATC
>NW_022111310.1:24288478-24296326 GCF_000313985.2 Echinops telfairi
GCTGGGTCCATCCCTCCAACCTCAAGCCTCTCCGTCTCTCTGTCAAATGAGGGCACAAGAATGATTTGTCTTCACGATATCCCTCATCCTGCAAGTCTATGTCACTGACCAATGCTCTCCTACAAGCCCAGACTGGAGAAGACACTAGAAGAGAGAAGAGGCCTAAGTGGGGAGACAGTGGAAAACTAAGCAAGAAAAGTCTACCTTATCAAAGGGGGGAGGTGGGGGAACGACTAACAATTCATTTAAAGACTCTAAGTGGGGGAGTGTGCCTGGTAATATGCACCTAATAGACCACATTGGCCCACGTTTCTGTACACACACTGGGGGGAGTCAGGTCAAGTGCCATAGAACACTGGGGCATTGAATGCTGGCTCTTCAAGGCATACAACGCGTTCCAAAGGCCATACCAGAGACATTCACTGTGGAAACCCCACTAAGATTCTACTTCAAATGCACCTATAACCTGAGGACTTAGGACTGAAATTAAATGGTGTGTGAAGAAGCAGAAGACTGCTATACCCAGAGTATTCAACTGTTGGTAGACAGACCAACATTGACTTATTACTTCAAAGCCATACTTGCTGTAAGATAAGTATTATTCTGGCAAACCTGTGATGGACCTCATCAGTGACTGTTGTAAGTTTAGCCTGACAGCCAACTCCCATCATTTGTGTAACTAGTGCCCAGTCATGTAAGGAATTATTCTGTACAAGTGAATAATACATGTGTTGAAATATGTAGTTAGCCTACACTTGTTCAATCTCACTCTCTCAATAGTGTTTTAAAATTTATTACCATGGGCTAATCAATGACACTATAAACAGAAGTTCCTTATGCTCCAGGGAGATGACCCATAAGAGTCTCTGCCATAAATGAACAAGGGTGCTTCTAAGGTGAGCTAGAAGCAGATTTTAAAAACAAACAAACATTAATTCAGGAATGGATTTAGGACTCAATACTAGCTCAAATCTAAAAACAATTAATCCTTATGACATGGTCCTGCTCAATCCTTGCCCTCATGAAGGAAACACAGAAGATACAGGTGTTACAGCAAAGTGTGGTGAAGAAATCAGATGATGCCCAACTATCAGATACAATAGTGTCTGGGGCCTTAAAAGCTTGGTTCCAAACAAGGAGTCATTTAAGTGAGACCTCAACTAAATCTACATGGAAGAAACATACAAATATCCATAACCCAAGGATTGTAAATTATGTAATCCAAATCTGAGGGAGGGAATAGTATCAGAGCCTGCATTGTGAGCTGCTGGTGTGCAGAAGGCTATGGATTATAGAAGCCCAAAATATATTTTCAGGTCTACACAGGGAATAAATCTTCAGTGATTTCCCTCTAACTATAATTGAGGAATGGGAATAAACTGGTTACCAGACAGAGAGTATTAGCAAGACCATTAAAGGAATTTAAGATGATAAATCTACGTGAGTGTTAAAATCTTGTCACTTATTCTCCCCTGTGATACACTTTGGGCTTCATCTGGTTTTTAATATTTTCATTGTTTGTTTTTTCATATTGGGGTTTATCTCTGTTGCATTTTGTCATTGTAGATAGCCATCTTGAATCTTTGTTATGTGTTTTTCCTTCTTTTTAAAAATCATTTTATTGGGGGCTCTTACAAATCTTCTAACAATCCATCATTCAATGGTATTAAGCACACTTATACATACGTTGCCATCAACATTTCCAAAACAGTTTCTTGAGCCCTTGGTATCAGCTCCTCTTTTTCCCCCTCCCTACTCTACCCTCCCACCCTCGTAAAAACCTTGATCAATTATATATTTTATTGTTCTTTTGTTTTTTACACTGTCCATTGTCTCCCTTCACCTACTTTTCCTTTATTTGTCCCCCTGGGGTGGGGAGCTGTCTATACAACCTTGTGATGGGTTCCCCCTTCCTCCCCATTCTCCTCCCCCCACCACACTATCCCCCTACCCTCATGATATTGCTATTCCCACTTCTGTTCCTGAAGGGTTTATCTGTGCTGAATTCCATGTGTTGAGAACTCTTATCTATACCAATATGTGTACTCTGGTCTAGCAAGATTTGTAAGGTATAACTGAGTCATGGAAGTGGGGGATAGGAAGTATTCAAAAGTAGAGGAACTATGTGTGTTTCATTGCTGCTATACTGCACCCTGGTTGAATGATCTCTTCCTTACAATCCTTCTATGGGGGAATGTCCAATTGTCTACAGAGATAAATAGCTCACTGGAGGTGGGACACATACTCTCTCTCTGCTTAGTCTTCTTGATAACAAGCCACATGGAGCTATCCTGATTACAGCCATAGCCCTGGAGCTGGAGGAGCCACATGGAGACCCACACCAGCGCTGAGATGCTTCTACCACCACTGGCTCCACAAGACTTTCCACTGACTGGCCAGTGATCTTTCTGCATTTGGCATCATTGCATGTATTGAGTGAGTCTGAAGAAGAATTTGTAGATTGGACATATGGACTAATATTGGACTTATGGACTTAATCTGGACTGGGCTGGGATGTTTTCTTAATACACAATTACTCTTTATATAAAGCTCTTTCCTATACACATATGAGTGTCTGTGAATTTGTTTCTCTAGTCAACCCAGACTAACACAACTGCGAATTCTGTTCCCAAGCAACCACAATAAAGCAAATATTGCAATAAATTGAATCACACATTTTTTTGGTTTTCTAGTGTATATATAGATTATGTTTACACAATATCATTATGAAAAAGTTTATAATAACAAAATGTGATACAGCAACATGAAGTGAGCACACGCTATTGGGTGGGGGGAAATGTTGCCAATCAGCTTGTTTCCCACAGTGTTGCCATGAGACTTCAATTGGTAAAGAAAATAAATAAAAAGGATGAAAGAAAGAAAACCAACCCTTAATATCTGAAAAGCACAATAAATGGGGTATGTCTACACTGGATAGGATCTAATGTTATCAAGGAAACATACCAAGGTTTCAAATTTTTTGGATGACACAGTAATTTAAACACAAGGCTTGTTATGACAAAATATAACGTGCTCTATCAAAGTGGGTGGGCGGAGTTTGTAAATGATCAAGAAGGAAAATGGAAACTCAAAAAGGGCAAGGAGAATGAAACGCAAGCTCTCTCACTGGAACTAGGGTCAAAACAGAACTCCAGGAAGCAACGCTAAATGGGAAGCAGCAGGATGTGTGGGGACACTAAAGGGCTCCTGGAACCTTGTCACTAAAATTAACCATGCCACCTCTGGTGTCACCTGCCTACCACTAGACGTAGGTCACACCATTAAATGTGCAGTTCTAATGTTTAAATCTGAGTTCGTTGCATTGCTGAATCTTGGACGAGAGAGAATTAGGGTGGGTCTGGGACAACCAATAACATTCAGGAAATGGGATAGGGGGGGTGGTGATCAAGAAAAAACATGGTTCAGGGAAACCCACTTAGGCGTGACTAAATGGGGACAGGCCAAAATATAAAACAAGAACCATCATCAAATTCAAACTGTATAAGGCAGTGGTTCTCAACCTTCCTAAAGCCACAGCTCTTTAATACAGTTCCTCATGTTGGTGATCCCCAACCATAAAATTATTTTCATTGCTACTTCATAACTGCTATTTTGCTACTGTGATGGATTGAGCAACCCCTGTGAAAGGGCCCTTCGACCCCCAAAGGGGTTGTGATCCACAGGCTGAGAACTGCTGTAGAAAGGGGCCTTCAAAGGTTCATGAAAAGTGGGTATTATGAGAAAACTATGCATGGATTTCAAACTTTTTCTGCCCAAAATAAAGTGATACTAACCTGTTATAGCATGTCTGAGCAGGATCTAGTCTGAGGCACTAAGAAGGATAAGGCAGCCGTATTAAAAGAACCCCATCAGAGCAACGTGAATTCTGCTAAAATTGAAGCAAGAACAAGCATGGAACTCATGATGAAACTTGGGTGGAAGAATGGTAAAATCATTGATGCTTTATGAAAATTTTATATGGGCAATGCCCTAAAGAAACCAACAGTTTACAAATGAATAGCTCACTTTAAGAGAGGATGAGATGGTGTTGAAGAGGAAATCCAACATACCAGACCATCCACATCAATTTTGGAGGAAATGATTAATGTTGTTCATACTCTAATTCAAGAGGGCCAATAATTAACAGCAGAAACAATACCCAATAACATTGACATGTCAATTGATTTAGCTTACCCAAGTCTGGCTGAAACTTAAAGTTGAGCAAGCTTTATGCTCAATGGATGCGAAAACTATTGCACCCAGATCAGCTCCAGACAAGAACAGAGTTTTCAGTGAAAACTTTAAGCAAGTGGGATGAAGATCCTGAAGGGTTTCATGGAAGACTTGTTATAGGAGATAAAATATTGTTTTACCAATACATTTCTGAAGGCAAAACACAATCAAAGCAAAAAAGTGGAGTGGCCCAGTGAAAACAAAAATGGCCTGGTTAATAGCAATGGTCATAAGTAACAATTTTTTTAGATGCTCAAGACACGTTCCTTTTGATGTTCTGGAGGGCCAAAGAATGAGAACATCTGCTTATGATGAGAGAGTTTTGAGAAGGTTAACCGGTTTTTGCAGAAAAGCTCCCAGGAAAGCTTCAGCAGAAAGTTCTTCACCAGGACGATGCCCCTTCCTTTCATCAAACAGGGGCGATTTTGTGGACGTTTCATTAGCCATCACCCTCACAGTAGTGATTTGGCTCTTCCTGACGTCCTTTTTTTTCTAAAATTGAAAAAATTCTTCAAGTGCATCTAGTTTTTCTCAGTTAATAATGTAAAACCAACTTCACTGAAATGGTTAAAAGTCATCTTATTGGGGGCTCTTACAGCTTTTATAACATTCCATACATCAGTTATATCAAGCATATTTGTACATATGTTGCCATCACCGTTTCCAAAACATTTTCTACTTGAGCCCTTGGTATAAGCTTTTATACCCCCTTCCTCTCCCACCCCCTACCCTCATGAAACCTTGATCAATTATATATTGTTATTAATATTTCGTATCTTACACTGTCCATTGTCTCCCTCCACTCATATTTCTGCTATTTGTCCCCCTGGGGGGTGCTATGTCCAATATTGTAATGGGTTCCCCACTTCTCACCCTTCCCCCTCCCTGACCATCTCCCTACCCTTATGACATCACTACTCCCACTACTGTTCCTGAGCAGTTTATCTTTCCTAAATTCCATGTGTCAGGAACTCTTATCCGTGCCAATGTGTGCTCTCTGGTCTAGCCAGATTTGTAAGGTAGAACTGGGTCATGGTAGTGGTGGGGAGGAAGCATTTAGGAGCTAGAGGAATGATGTATGATTCATTGGTGCTATACTGCACCTTGGTTGAATCATCCCTTCCTTATAACCCTTCTGTGGGGGATATCCAATTGTCTACAGATGGGCTTTGGGTCTCCACTTCAACCACCCTCATTCACTTTGATATAGTTGTTTGTTTTGGAATTTTTGATACCCGATACCTGATCCTGTCGACACCTCATGATCACCCAGGCCAGTGTGCTTCTTCCATGTGGGTTTATTTGGCTACATATAGTTTTATTAGCACATTTTGTTATATAGCAATACTGTCATGCTAGTGATTAAGTCAAGCTCATTTTACATGAAAGTAAAGAAGCAGAAAAAATTAGAGAGTACTGTTAAGGTAACATAGCAACGAGTAACTGAGCCAGCGTCTTACCCCCAAATCCTGATTCCAAACTCTTCTTTCTCAACCACCAGCCATTCTACAATATGAAGTATACAAAAGGTAACATTAAACCAGCACCAACAACAATAAAATCATCTTAATACCTGCAGAAGCATTCAGCAATACTTATGTTATTGCTGATCCTAGGTGCCTTCAAGTTCGCTCTGCTGCATAATGACCCAATGCACAAACAAAATGAAATACTACCTGGTCCTGGCTCATTCTCACAATCATTTTTCAATCTGAGGCCTTTGCTGCAGCCACTGTGTCAATGCAGCTTGTTCAGTCTTGCTCTCTTTCACTGACCTTCTATTTTTACCAAATATGATGTCCTTTTCCAGGGACTAGTCCGTCCAGATAATATGTCCAAAGTTATGTGAGACAAAGTCCCACTATTCTTGCTTCTAAGGAGCATTCTGGCTGTCCTTTGTCCAAGACAGGTTTACTCACTCTTCTGGCAGTCCATGTTATATTCAATATTCTTCATCACCACCATATTTCAGAGCCCCCGGTTCTTCTTTGGTCTTCCTTACTCAAGGTACAGCTGAAGCATGTGTTTACAGGGATTGGCAATACTATGGCTTGACTCAGCTACACGGTAGTCCTCCAAGCAACAGCTTTGCCTTTTTAATACTTCAAAGAGGACTTTGGCAGTGGATTTGGCCAATGCCATATGCCATTTGTTTCCTTGACTCCTGCTTCCACTGGGCACTGGTTGTGGGTCCAAGTAAAGTGAAATCCTTGATAATATCAATATTTTCTTCCTTTATCAATAATGGTTAATAATGTAGCTGTGAGATTTTCATTTCTTTATGTTGAGGTGCAATCCACACTGGTCTACATGAATGATCTTCATCAGTCAATCCTTCAAGTCCTCTTCCCCCTTCAGCAAACAACACTGCCATCTGTCTTTCACAGGTTCTCAGTGAGCCATTCCTCCAATCCCAATGCCTCACTCTTCAGAGTCCAGAGTCTCGGGTCATTTACTCAGCACACCCATGGAATCAATACACTGAAAGGATCAAACTTCAAGGACCCCTTTCCTGGTTTTAAACCACGCGGTATCCCCTCATTCTGTTGGAATAACTGCCTCTTGGTCTTTGTACAGGTTCCTCATGAGCACAGTAAGTGTCCTGGAATTACCTTTTCCTCACAATATTTGTTATGAAGGCTTTTGCACAGTCAATAAAATAAAAGTAAACAATTCCTGCTTTCATCCAAGATCCATCTGACATCAGCAATGTTATTCTCACTCCCTGTCTTCGTCTAAATTAGGTATGAATTTCTGGCAGTTCCCTATCAATGTACTGCTGTAACTATTTTTGAATTATCTTCTGCAAAACTTTGCTTTCACATGATATTAATGATGTTGCTTGATAAGTTCTGCATTATGTTACATTACTTTTCTTTGGAACGGGAACACTTGTGAATCTGCTTCAGTTAATTGGCCAGGTAGCTGTCTTCTAAATGTCCTGGTACAGAGGAGGGAGCACTTCCAGCATTTCATCTGTTTGTTGAAACATCTCAATCAGTATTTTGAAATTCTGAAACCTTATTTTTTTGGCCAATACCTCCAGTGAAACTTGGACTTCTTTTTTCAGTAGTATTTGGACTTCTGCTGTCAGAACTATTTGAACTTCTGCCTTCAGTGCACTGATCTTGATTTTATGCTGCATGAAATGGTTGGATATCAACAAGTTTTTTTTTGGGGGGGTACAATAACTCGGTGTAATCCTTCTGTCTTCTTTTGATGCTTCTTTCATTGTTAAATGATTTGCTCATAGAAACTGTCAATCTTAGAGCTGAATTCTAAACATTTTCTTTTAGTTCTTGCAGCTTGAGAAACTCCACACACATTCTTCCTTGTTCGTTTTCTCATTCCAGGGCTTGGCATGTTTTATTTTAATACTTTATTTTGTCTTCTCAAAGTACTTTTAAAAATCCTCTGTCCATTTATTTTTTTTTCTGTCCATTTATTTTATTTTAACATTTCTTCCATTTGCTTTAGCTATTCTAGATTCAAAAGAAATGTCCAGAGTATCTTCTGACATTAATTGTCTTTTCTTTCTTTCTTGCCTCTTGAATGACTGCTTGCTTTCCTGTGTAATGTCCTTGTTGTCATCCCACAGCCTTGTCTGGTTTGGGG
>NW_022111310.1:24297308-24306770 GCF_000313985.2 Echinops telfairi
CTGGTTGACATGTAAATTTTTTAAATCAATTTATTGGGGCTCATACAATTCATCACAATACATAGATCAATTGTGTAAAGCACATCTATGCATTTGTTGCCCTCATTATTCCCAAAATTCACTTTCCTCTTGGGGTCCCGGAATAATTTTAATAATGCTCAATAACTGGTCTTCTAGGTGTATGGACATTATTCTACCACTTACAATGCTTGCTATAATTCAGTATGAATCTTGAAGTGTTCTTTTTGGCAATGAGTGTGACACCATTACTGCCAACTTATAGGCCATATGATTGTCTAATTCACAATGACTACCAGCACATGTCAGCTCCCTAATGCCTAGGATGTTTCTCTTCAAGAGGTCCATCTCATTCGAAATGGATATTATTTAAATACTATATATGGATGGGCCCAAAGTTATGACTTACAGATCATGATGAGTGAAACCAAGAATATAATTAGAAAAGGACTTGCCACCATCTGATGATGATTTTTGATGGGAAAGCTCAGGGTTACAGATGGGAGCAGTAGAGCTTAAGAGACTGGAAGTTGCTACAAACGTGAATAGAGACTTGGTATTAAATGGGAACTGAGGTATGCCTTAGGTCAGGGTTACAAAACTGTGTCCTTCTCAGCTCCTGAACAGGGATTCTTATCTTAGATTTACCCTAACCTGGGATTTCATGCTGGCATCATTTGCTAACTACTTAAAACCATGAAGCCAGTCTTGGTAGGAAAAGTGGAAAGGGATAGCATTCTATCTCACAGCACAGTGGGTTTGAATCCTGGCTTCAGCATTCACCAACTGGTGCCTTTGGGCAAGTCTCATGGACAAAATATGACTCAGATTCCTCATTGCTAAAATAGGTATAATCGTAGAACCCAGTCCAAAAGGTTATTGTGAAGATCAAATGAGATAATTAAAGAAAATGGCTTGACAAAGGAACTGGCCCTTAATATTCAATAAATATAAAACGGGGTACAGCCCTTCATCGTGTAGAAGCCCAGTTAGAGTGGCAACACATGCAGAAGCTCCCCGGGGAGAAAAGGAAAACGGAATGAACGTGAAAACCCATGTTTCATTGAGGCATCTCTCATAAGTCTTTCCATTCTTAGGAAGATGGAGATAATCATATTTTTGCTAAGGATTTTGTCTTGCTTGGATTGACACCAATGCTCATGGTAGTAATAGTCAAGAGATCCAAAAACGTGTTGCATTAGGTAAATCTGCTGCACAAGACCTCTTTAGAGTATTAAAAAGCAAGAATGTTACTTTGAGGACAAAGGTGCACCTGGCCCACGCCATGGTATTTTCAATCACCTGCTATGCACGTGAAAGTTAGATGATGAATAAAGATGACTGAAGAAAATGGCTGCATTTGAATTGCGGTGCTGGCAAAGAGTAGTGAAAGTCCCACGGACTGCTAAGAAGACACACAGTCTGGTGAAGAAGTCTGGGCAGAGTGCGCCGTAGTAAGGATGGCAAGGATTCTTCTTACACGCTTTGGTCATGTTGTCAGGAGAGACCAGTCCCATGAGAAGAACATCAAGCTTGATAACGTGAATGGGGCAGCAAAAAGAAGGCAGTCGGGCATCGACTGACACTGTGGCTGCAATAGGCTCAGGCACAGGAGCAATTGTGAGGATGGGACAAGGTCAGAAGTGGTTTGTTCTGTTGGGCACAGGGACCATACAGGTCAGAACTGACTCGATGGCACCTAGCACCAACAAAAGCAACATATTTTTTATTATATCCTATAGTTTATCTGAATTCATCCTTTTAAATGAGTCTATCTTATTTTACAGATAAAGAAGCAAATGCACAGACAAGAAAAACACGTTCCAAATCAAACCATAGATTGGTGCCAGATGTTTTCTGCTAGCCAGGCCAGCACCATCTAAACCTGGCAGGAGCCTTGACCTTTACCCTTCTCTCTCCTGATCTGCTCCCCCTGTGGCCAAGGAGCAGCAGAGGAATAAGCCCTGTCCCAACTAGGATGAGGGATGGTTTTCTGCCTGTGGCAAGCATGAGTTTCACAAACATTAATATCCACAGAGGTGAGAAAGGATCGCAAGACACATTAGTTTTCTCTACATGATAATTTTTTAATCTGGCAGTTTCAAAGCAATATTTGTACATTGTGTTGATTTACTGCTGTTATCACTGAAGCAGGGATCTGAGAGTTAATTTTTTAAAAGTAGTTTTCAGCAAAGGACAAGAACATGCCTATATATGGTAGAAACGTACTGCTATAGAGTCAATACTGCCTCATAGTGACCTGTAGGGCAGAGTAGAGGTGCCCCTGTGGCTTTCAGAGACTGTAACTCTTTACGGGAGTGGAAAGCCTCATCATTCCCCTGTAAGTTGTTACTGGTTTCAAACTGCTGACCTTATAGTTAGCAGCCCAACAAAGAACCACGATGCCACCAGGACCCCATATATGGTATAGAGATTGTGTAATAGTTGTCTTTGAGGGTTTTATATTTCTAAGAGAATTTTCAGTATGTGTATGGTATACCTTCGATGTGTACTTCTGTAGCATGTGCATTTCACTGTATGCATACATTTGTTTATTTACTAACCCTGTGTCTGTATCAGTTGTAACTAGCCCTGCTTTTAGATATATTCTTGTCTTAGTAGCATGTATCTCTGTGTGTGTGTGCGTATCTGTACAGTAAGCATTTTTGCATATGGGGTGTGAATAGGTTGTATTCTATGAACTCTCAAAGTTCCTTTGTTATAAGGATGTACATCTGCATCAAAAGATGTGCCTGGGGTGTGTGTGTGTGTGTGTGTGTGTGTGTGTGTGTGTGTGTGTCTGTGTCTGTGTAAAAGAAGGAGATCCCCACCAGGCCTCTCTGTCTCTGAGTGAATTGCATTCGATTTCCTACTTTCTCTCTCTTTCTACCCACCCCCAGCCCCTTGATGCTGCTGACTGCTTGTTATTAGCTGGTCAGATATTTTTATCTCCTCAAAATATCCTATCACTCATGCCCAGCTCAATAATCACAGGAATGGGCCTCAGTGACATCATTTATGCTGCAGCCCCCAAAGCCCAGGAGGACTTGTGTCTCTCTTACCCATTATCCCCTGAAAATAAAGGCTTACAAGCAAAATAGCTGCTGTCTTGACTGAGGTTAACTATTTCTGGGTCAATGTGAGGTTCTTCTGCATTGAAGCGGAATGTGTTGCATAGATACCACCTGGAACATTAGAACTGGGAGCTTAGAAATAGCCACACACCCAATCTTACAGCTAACATTAAATAAAAAGATTAGACTCAACCATTGTATCTCTATCAGTATCCTATTGGCATTCTCAGGGAATGGGAGTGAGATGTGCTATTAAATAATACTGCACATTGTGGGTGGTTTAGCCTCCCCATGCCCCTCCACTTGATGCCCTTAGTACCTCCAATGGCTATATAATGTTCATATCTTTTCAAATGGCCCCTGGGAAGTGGTGATCATTTCACCTTCCTATTAAACTACAGGGCTCAATAACACAGAGGCGATTCTAATTCTTAAATAGTGATCCTATTTAAGATTTCCAAGTCTGTACATTTTTATAAGAGTAGACAACCTTATCTTTCTCCTGTGGTTAGGGCTGAACTTCTCCCCTTGTGTTTAGCACTCCAGTGCTTACTCAGGAGCAGCAGCACCAGCATTCCTTAAACAATCCATAGTGGTAGTGCAGAATCATCACAGTAAAAGGGAATGAAAAGACAGCTTTCAACCATTATTCTACTCTCATCTTTTGCTGCACTTAATTCATCCATCTATCCATTGATTTTTTTCAGTGAGTGAGAAAGTAATCAATCAAAAGCACCTACTCTGTGCCTTGAACTTTCCACACATTGGAAACAAGGAAGCCAGACAACTGCTCTTGAGAAGATGCCAGTCGGGGAGACAGTCAGCAGATGCCGAAAAGGATACGGAAATACATGGCAGTGTCTGATGGCACTGAAACGGGCTCATTTCATAGCATGAAGAATTGGGGTGACTTTTAGTCAGGGGTCAAAGAAGACTCTCTAAAGTAACCTCAAAGAGAATATAGCACCTGAGTCACGCATAATAAAAAGAATCAAGGCATGTGAAGACTTGGGGAAACCTTATCATTCCATGGCAAAGGAATCCTAAGTTCTTGGTGTGTTTGACAACCAGAAAACGAGCCAGGGCTAACGTGACTGAGAGAGGAAGGTAAGAGAGAAAACTGGATCGGAGACACAGTCTATATGATTTAGAATTTTTTTTCAGCTTTTCAGTTTGAAGTGTGGGATGGCTTACACAGCAGAGCATCAGTTTTAAATTCAACAATTCACACACATTTTGTCTCATCTCCTCCATTGTAATTCTTTCAATGTAAGATCACTGATTCTGCTTCCTCGTGTGCTTTCTGTTTCCATTTCTCCTTCTTTGTCCTTGAGTAAATGCTGCCCTTTTGATCTCTTATTCTAAGGTGCATGTCGTCTTCCTCTTACAGACCCATCTATTGTTGGACTGAAGATGCAGCCCATGGAGGGGAGTTCAGTTCCAGACCTGAGGGGTGACAAAGGGACATAATCATGAGGTTTCCACCAGTCCCGACCTGGCCAATTTATAATTCTGAGTTTTGGTCCATATTCTGCTCCCCCACACTCTATCCAGAACATTCTGCCATGATCCCTTTCAGAGCAGTTGATAGTAGTATCCAGGTACCATCTAGTTCCTCTGGTCTCACGGCCATGAAGGGTGATGATCAATCATTTCCGTGTGCTTGATAGTCATCATTGGGTTTTTTCCAGAACAATGACGGGTCAGTAGTTGTACCTTGGATGGTTGCTCATGAGTTTTTAGACCCCAGGAACTACTCATCAAAGTAGGACGCAGAACATTGTCTCTGTGAACTATGTTATGCCAGTGGAGCTTGGTGTCCCCTGAGTGTGTGGTCCTCATTCCCTCGACGGGTTTGGTTATGTCTAAAGTGTTCCATATCTTTGCTCTTTGTATGCTTCACCTCCTTCATGGATATATTTACAGCAAAGATAAGTACTGATGTATAAATATCCTCTGTGAAACACACACATATATGTATATATATATAAATACACATACATATATTTTGTGTGTGTGTGCATATACACTCTCAAGGGCCAGAGTTGAAATCTTGAGTTTTGTTCTAAGAGCAAGAGGAAAACCATTAGAGAATTGTTTCAAAGTAGATTGTGCATAAAAGGATTATAGGGAGCAAAGGTGGCAGTTGAGCTAAAAGTGAGCCCATTGCAATCATGCAGGCAAAATTTGAAGCTGAGACACGAGATGAGAGATTTGGTGCCGACTAGGATGGAGACAAACAATGGATAGAAGGGCAAAATCATCCTTCAGATTTTGGATGTATTTTGGACAAAGAATCAATAAACTTGAAATTAGTTTGGCTCTTCAGGAAGATGAGCTGAAAAGAGGTATCCAGAATGATTCTTGGTGTGGTAAAGTTGATCACTCTTTTCCTGGACACTCTCTACCTCCTTAACTCTCTTTATTCTTTCCTGCCTCATCTTTATCTATTTTTTCTTAGTCGTCATTAAATGGTCTTCTCTCTGTCTCTCTCTTCTATCCTTCTCTTTCTCACCTCTTTCTCCATCTCTGTGCCACCCACATACACTCAGTTTCTTATGCCATCAACGTCTGAGGCTCACCCACTAGTGACATTTACTCCTGGCTCTTTCATAACAAGGTGCAAGGTGTCCCAGCAGAGGGTCAGTAGGGGGCTGGCCCTCTGTTTCAGGGCTTTTCTGGAGAAGGTGTGACCGAGCAAGAGTTCGGAGCTGCCTTTCCTTGGCTCTCCCAGACCACCACCACCTCAAACTGAGCACCAAGGAGCCAGAGTGAAGGAGGCGATCGATGCTCTGGTTCCTCCCAGGGACCTCCGGAGACCTCTCCTTTCCCAAGGGGAGAGGTATCGAATCCATGGGATGCAAAGAGCAGAGATCTTGGACAATGCCTGTCATCATTTTTATTGGGGGAGGAATGGATTTAGGTGTACATTAAAGATGTTTTCAGAAGATAGTGAAACAACAAGGAATGTCTTTGAAATATGTTACTGAAGTCAAAAAGTAGGTTTCTTGAAAGGATGACAGGAAACCCAAAGAGAGAAAAAATGGACGAACTGCTAAGCACCTACTCTGGGCCAGGTGCTTGACTCACGTCACTGCCTCGGAGTCAGTTCTGACACAGAGCAGCCCGATAGAGGATTTCAAGGCTGTAAATCTTTATGGGAGCAGATAGCCTTCTCTTCTCCCGAGGACCAACTGATGGGTTTGAACTAACAACCTTGCCGTCAGCAGCCCAACACTTGCTCGACCGGGCCACCACAGCTTATTTGATTTATATCAACCCACTTCTCTTCTCTATAACACTATAGGGTAGATACGATGAGTATCTTATTCTGTAAATGCAGAAACAGAGGGCCACCGGGGTTGAGTAACTGAAAAGTCACACAGTCAACAGAACAAGAACACGAGCCAGCATTCTTCTAAATCAGAGCCCCGGGAGTTTCCCATGTGCTTCCCAGGGAAGGGAAGCCCACTTGAGGGAAGGCAAGAGATCGTGTCCCTTGGACTTCACACTTCTTACTTGCTTCAAGTGTAGGAGGTTACTGGAATCTTCTCCACTGCTTTCCTCATCATAGTCACTGTATTGTTCTGTTCTGCTGGCTTCTCATTCAGGAGGTGACTTGAAATAAATGTGCAATATCCTGTCCTACTGGCACACACAGGGCTGAGTTTTTACAAATATGAACCACACATGGCTTCTGCTGTCAAGAAACTTCACATTTCTAATGATGAGGAAGCATCGTGTAGCAGTGTGAGGATTTCAGTAGTTTCATATCCTTGACAACCCTTGGTAGTATCAGCTCTTTCCATTTTAGCCTTTCTGGTGACTACAGATGGCAATGAATGGTGGATTGATTTGTATTGCCCTGGTGGCTAATGATGATGAGCAGTTTTTCTTATGCTTATTGTCCATTTTGACATATTTTGTGTTCAACTGTTTTGCAATTTTTATTGGGTTGTCTTTTATTTTTAATGATTCTGTGCATATCATAAATGTGTACTTTGTTAAATATATGTATTCCAAATATCTCTTCCCAACATGTGACTTATATTTTACCATTTTCATGGTGTCTTTCAATAAACAAAGTTCTTAATTTTAATCGCATTCAATAAGTCCTTTTACTCTTTTGTAGTTAGTGATCTTTATGTCCTGCTTAAGAAAGCTCTATCTGCCCCAAAGTCATGATATTCTCCTTTGGTTTCAAAGCAGCCTTGCTCCAGTGTACAACTGATTGCTGAATCCAAAGTGTTCTTACAATTTCCCTCACTATTGGAGCTGATTTTAACAAAAAGTTATGTTTCAGGTAAGTCCTAAATTTCATCACAGGTGACTTTAAAGAAATTTTTTAGAAATAAAGAATGAGAGGATGAATGGGACTTAGATTACTTATCTATTAATCTTCTACTGATACTATAAAAAAAAACACAAAATGTATAGCTAAAAACAACATGAAAGTATTATCTTACATATCTCCAGGCCAGAGACCCAAGAGGGGTCTCACTGGGCTAAAACCAACGTGTCCATAGAACTTTGATCTTTTCTGGAAGAACTAGGGGAGACGGATTCCCTCTCTTTTCCAGCATCTAGGATAGGAGTCTGCAGACTTTTGAGACTGAAGAGCCAATCCTGTCCCTCATGACAATTTAAAAATTATTTGAAAGTCATAAATACATTTTTGCGAGTCATATATGTTTTTGAAAACAAATGAAATCACCAGTATCTGAACAACTCGTTTAACATTTTCATTGTTACTTCAGTCACATGTATATACCAAAAAGAGCCGCCTATGGCTTGTGAGCTGCAGTTGGCTGATCCCTGTTCTAGAAGCTTCCCACACTCCTCAATTCAAGGCACCCTTGCTCTGTTCCCAAAGCCAGTACCTTAGCATCTCTCTAGATCCTTCTTCTATTAGCAGCTCTCTCTCGGTGACCACAACTTGGAAATATCTTTACATTGAATGACCCAGATAGCGCAGGATAAATTCCTCAAATGAAGGTCTTTAAATTAATCACACACCTTTATGAATTCCTTGTTGCCATGGAAGGCAACATATTCACACATATTCAGACGAGGAATGTAGACACGTTGGACCTTTACTCTGCTTACCATGCCTGAGTGAGTTGCTACATTGATTGTCGGATCACTAAAGGTCCATAGAATAAATTCATCTCCATTTTCCAACTCCCTCTAATGCTCAATCAGATGGTGTCAGGGATCCTCAAGTGAGAAAAGATCCAATGGTTGAGGCATTAGGGTAAAGGCTGATTGAGAAGGGAATCCAGAATCCTAGGTTCTATTTGCAAAACTGTAACTCACTAGCTGTGTGACTTTAGGTGAGCCACTTGATGTCTCTGGATGGAAGTTGCCCATCTTTATACTGATGATTCTGGTAGGCATCTGAGGTTATCCCTCGCATTTCACTAGGGATCAGGAATATAATGAAATTGTCTTAACAGCTAGCTGCAAAATAATCATTTAAAATGGAGTGGTAGAATCTGTGGCTGACATAAGAAACATTCTTTACCTAAACCTTTTAAACTACATGGTTTTTCTTCCAAGCAAAGTAATGACCATAGCCCAGGGGCCTTTATCCCCTGGACCAATGAGTGAGATGAGTGCCCAGGATGTTTCCAGCTCCAACATCTGCTGGCCTTTGCAATACTTCATCTAATATGCATGTGTGTTTTCATTTTCACACCTCCATCATTAAAAAAAAAAAAAAAGGCAGAAAGCTGAACTGAAACACTTAAATAACAAGATGAAGGAAAGAAGGAGCCAAAGAGAAAAGATCAGAACCTTTCTTTCTCTCCTGCCCAGACTGCAAATGCCCTGCTCTGTAGAAGCAGCCGCCCAGCTGTGCTGGTTCAGCGTGGCCACGGCTGGAAGGAGACCCACAGCAACCCAGGCCTCATTTCCGAAGGGTGTTATTTCACCCCTGCTTCCCAGCGAATGTAACTGAGTCACTCAATTGAGCATAAAATAGAAATTTGGCTTCTTATCTGCCTCAGACCTGACTTTACTATTTTCTTTCTGCAAAATACATTTTTCACTATCTTATCTTCTAATAAACAATCCTGGCTTGGCAGCCTTGTGGCAATGGCGCTGAATGCATTTAAGAGACATATTTTTCCTCTCTCACTCCCTGCTAAAAGTCTTCTGTTTAAAAGCCTGTGTTTTTTCCCCTCTTGGAAAAAATATATATCCCATTTGTATGCCGTCTTCCTTTAAAGAACATACATATTTTTCATGAGTTGTTCCGATAGATCCCTCCTTATTTTCTCTTTGGCTTACTAGACCAGAATTAAAAGAAGCACTTGCTTCCATAGCAGTGTGTGTGTGTGTGTGTGTGTGTGTGTGTGTGTGTGTGTGT
>NW_022111310.1:24306870-24319274 GCF_000313985.2 Echinops telfairi
GGGGCAGGGGGGGAGCTGTAAATGGATTTTAGGACAGAGTAGGGGAGGGCAAAGGCTCCAGTTAAGAAAGGAGCAATTTCTAGAGTGGTCAGACACCACTGGGTCCTCCACGATTGTGTGGCGGGCAGGACACGTACTGATGAAAAGCCAGCTATGAATGTTTAATGCCTTCTCTCCAATGCAGACTGTCATCAGAAGCACCAGACAGTGAAGCTTAAGCCACAGAGGAAAGAAGAGGAATCGGGAATCAACATTTATTGGAGCTTTTCTCAAAACAACCCTCGGAAAAAAACAATCCCATTAGTAAGAAGGAAGCTGAGGTTCAAAGAAGCTTAGGCACATCCAGAATCTGGGATTTGACTATAGGTCAGTTGACCTCCAAAGATGACCACTTTATGAATTAGAGTTCTCTCTCTTTCTTTCTCTTTCTCTCTGTCTCTCTCTCTCTCACACACACACACACACACAAACACACAACATTGTGGCATAACATTTGCAGTTTTTAGGAATCTATTTTAATATGTTGATGTGTTACTTGTTTCTAAGAATACTGAGAAAAATGAGACAGGATCCTTGCCCTTCAGAGAGCCCCGAGGTTAGTGAAAGAGCTGGTCAAGGGAATGTGTGGCCATAATCCATTTTGAAATAGACTCTTGGGTAGCAAGAATTCTATGTGTTTACCAAGCAACCTCGTCTCTGCTCCCCTTGCTCTCACAACCAATCTGCATGCCCCATGTTCCCTTTCAGGTGGGGTTCACAGCACAGAGTTCGGGCCAATGTTACGTGACCCATGAGCGTCCATCCGGCCTGACCGCTAAAAGACCTCTGGAGGAGCCCACCAGGTTTCTCTCTCCTTCTTCCAGGATGCAGATGATCCAGAAAAAGATCCAAGGCCCTATGGCAGAGCCGCTAGATGGACGTGGGCTGGGTCCCTGAATGACTGGGTGGAGCCACGTATCTTTCCAAAGGACTTTGTCGTCATGCAACGAACAGCGATGGGACCAAGACATAGCCTGCTTGCGCTCAGCCGGAAACCTGGAGGTGATTTGGTTCATAAGCTAGTTGATCCTGACAAAAATGAAGGAAGATAAAAGTAGACTTACAGAGGGAAACTGCATCTCAAATCACTACATTCAAGTCCCTACCAAAGATATTTGTCAACTGGCTCTATTCTACTAATTCTAACTTCTATTGTTTTATCCTTGGAATTGTAGTAGTTGTAACCCCACTGCCGCCGAGTGGATTCTCGTTCACAGAGACTCAATAGGACAAAGCAGAACTGTCTTAAGACTGTAAGTCTTTACAGAAGTAAACGATCTCATCTTTCTTTCAGGGAGCGACTCATGGATACCAACTACCCACCATTCTCTTAGCAATCCAACGCTTAACCCACTGTACCACTAGAGATCCGTATAGTAAGTTCTAGGTTTCATGAACTTTAAGTTTTCAAGGTTAATTTGCCTCCATGACTTTCTCAGAATAAAATGCAGTCTCTGGCCCATGTGATCCGTGCTCACCTTCTGATCGCCTTCATGTGTTCCGATGAGCTAGATTCTTTTCTCTTTTCTCTCGGAAGGTCTTCACATATGTTATTGCCTCTACTTGTAACTCTGACTCTGGGTGTTCACCAGCCTAATTCCTAATCACCCATTTTTATCAGCGTTCAAAACTTGCTTCCTCAGAGAAACCTTCCTTACCCATCCAATGTAAAATGCCCCCTGGTAGTCATCCTTCCATAGTATCCTATTGGTGTCCTTCAAAGCACTGTTATAACTTTGTGCAATTATGGGTTTTGTCTCTTCCCCCATAAACTCCATGGCATGAGGAGTTGTCTTTTTGTTTAGTTTTGTTTTCAAGACAGCATTTCTATGCCTGGCACACTGCCTGACATGTAGTCGAGGCTCACTCAGTAGAGATGTGCTGAAAGAGTGAATGAGTGGATTTGACTCTCACACTCTTTTTGGTAGATATTTTTATATTCATTTCATAGTAAATAAAAAAATTAATAATAATAAGAGTTAACATTTCTTACATACTTCCTGAGTGCCTGATATTAGTCAAAAACTTTAATTTTCACAATGACTATCTCAGATGGGAACTATTCCTATTTCCATTTTACAGATGAGAAAATGGAGAACAGAGATCTCACAGCAAATAAGAGATGGAGCCAGAGCACAAGACTGCCTCTTTAAACTTCCTTCTCCTCCTACTGAAACATGGGGCCTCAGATCTGAGGCAACAATCATGAGAAAGAACAAGAACTAAGAAAAGAATCCCAAAGACGTTGCATTTGGCCTGGGTCACTTCTCGCATTGGGAAATTATCTGACAAAAGTTTGCCTTCTCCTCCAACATTTACCAATCTTAGGTCAAAAATATATATGCAAAAGAAGAACAAGATATAGTTCACAATCTGGTTTGGGCCCTAGGGACTGTGCTGATAGGAAACTCTTTTGAAATAAGACCATCTACTCATTTGCTTTGCTTTCCCCTGGGGCTCTGTGCTTCAGGCTCAGCTGCCTCCTGCCCACACCTCGGCCTTTGCCATTTCTCACTTGCAGCCTAGAGAACAGGATGAGGTCAATAGGTTCCTCTGCTCCTGCAGGAAGCCAGAGAAGATTAATCTGAGGACAAAGAGATGATGCTGGGCAAAGGAAGAGATTTATGAGGCAGGGAAATCCAGGCCAAGGTCTCTCAATTTTGTTCCTCTCTGCCTTTTGACTACCACAGAGCACTATGGCTGGAAGAAGCTTCCAGAGGTCGCCTGGTCCAATACCCTGCCTCCTAAAAACCTCCAGGCAAAATAATGATGTCTGAAGCTCTCAATGCAGAAACTTATAACAATACTCTGCATAACATAACCTAGATCAAGTCTACACATTGTAAACTCTCATTCAAGATTCCCAGTGATCAGATTCCATGCCTTGATAGTGTTGCTGGGTAAACATTGGACTGCTAACTACAAGGTGGGCAATTCAAACCCACCAGCTGCTTCTTGGGAGAGAAAATGAGGTTATCTGATCCCATAAAGATTTATAGCTTCAGAAACCCTATATAGGGTCTCTAAGGGTCAGAATCAACTCTATGGTAGCGTGTAGTCTCTTAGTGCCCCTGAATGGTGCAAATGGTTAATGATTAACAATAATAACGAGAAGTTTGGAGATTCAAGTCCACCCAGAGAAGCCTCCGAAATATTGGCAATCTGCTTCCAAAATATTAGCCATTGAAAACCCTATGGAGCAGAACTGAACTTGGCTCAATGGCAACTGGTGTTTTCTATACGCATTGAGCTCGGTCCCGTTTTCTCCCATGTCTGCTCACGTATCTACCGCCACATCAAGACAGCGATCAGATCCCCAAGACGCTCTAAGACCTCAGGTTGCCCTTTCCTAAGCACACTCACTTACTTTCTCCATCCCTTACTCCCACCAACCATTAATCTTTTCTCCGATTCTTAAATTTTGTGATTTCAAAAGTGTTATATAAATGACATTATACAATATATAACCTTGTAGGATTAGTTTTTGTTGTTGGGTTGGTTTTTTGGGTTTTCTTTTTTTCTTTTTCTTTGTTCACTCAAAATTCTCCGGCAATTCATTTAAGTTGTTGAGTGAAATTAATCAATTACAAAATGGTAAATATGAGATGAAACCATTATCATGAAGAGTTTTTTTAAGTTTTCGTACTAAAAGAAATTGACTTTGGTGGTTGTCAACAGTGAGAGAGGAGGGACTGGAAAGGATTCATAAACTGGAGAGTAGATGGGTGTTAACCTGTGTGAAGGGGGAGAAAATATTCAACAAGAGGGAAATGGAGGAAATGACATAAACAGGGAAAAGCATTGAAATGTTTGCAAGATGTAAAGGCAACAGAGGCAAATACGATTGTATACACATCCTGCACTAGTGCTGAGCGCTTTGTGGTTACTTCAATAGGCATGCAAACTTAACAGGTGTGGAAGCAGTAGGAATATACACTGTCTTGACAAGAGATATTTGTGGGTGTGTATTTATCTTTGCTGCAGGTATACCCATGAATGTGCCAGAGCATATAAGAGGCAAAATTATGAATACATCGTAGGCATATAACCAGACCCTTAGAGGGAAGGAGCCACTGGGCCTGAGACATCAGGGGGATCGTCTCGAGGAACACCAAGATCAATTGCCACCACACGGTTCACAGCGACAATGTGAAATTGCCTGCTTGGGTGAGTAGCGAGTAGGGTCTTAAGTGTTGATGAGCATCCGTGAGAGGCGCATCTATTCATCTTTCCCAATCCAGAGGAAAGAAGGTTGACGAAAATCAAAATACAGATGGAAACTATTGGGAAATGAGACATTGAGGCGATTGCAATTGATGAGTTGAAACAAAGGGTGTATGAATGGTTGGCTGCAAAACTGATGATCTGCTCTGTAAAGCTGCACCTAATTAATAGTAAAAAGTTTTGTGAAAAGGAAAAAACATTCAAGCTGTTGTTTGTTGAGGAGGCTATGGTTCACATGGTCCATTCGTCCATTTGACTGTTTTCTTGCATCTTTGATTATTATCTTTTAACTCTTCTCTGCTATGGATGGGGAAAGACCAATAGTTGCAACTTACACAGCTATTCCATCAAAGACTCCAGTTTCTAATTACCAGAGTAGAACAGAGAACATTGCCAATTATGTTCTGCCAATTGACCCTGATGGCCTCACATGCTCAGGGACTCATTCCTTCAAGCTGTTTGATTATGGTTAAGAATGTTTCATAACGTTGCCCCCTTATTCTTTACAATATCCATGGATACATTTGCAGCATAAATATCTATGTATAAATATCCTCTGTCAAACTGATCTATGCATATGAATATAGTCCCATTCTCCTCCCCACACTTGCTCAGTTTTTGTGTTTATGTCTGTATCCATTCAGAGGGTATTGTTATTACTGATATTATGTATGTACGTGTGTATATATATGTATGTACATATACACACACACATATATGAGAGTTTGCCTCTTCGGTTTTGACTTCTTTTTTTTTTCAGTGTCTTCCTGTGATATTTTTAAGGAAGAAAAAATCTGAACTTATCCTCTTTAATTTTATTTTCTCATAACAAATTAGTCATGATATCACACACTGAAAAGTAGGCATTACACCTGGCTCAAGATCCCTGCTGTATGGCCGACATTAAGCCCACTCCTGGCCCCTGCCCCACCCCTGCACCACCCCACCCCAGGCCCCTATCCCTTGCTGAGAAGAAAGACTTGGGACACGCATTCTCCCTCTCAGGCGCTATCTCCTGTAGGCAGGGCCTCTCTTGCCTGCCTCAGTCCCAAGATTTCATAGAGATAATGGAGAAAGCTGCCCAATGCTGAGAGCCTGTCCTGCATTTACAGTACATCTCAGTAATACTCCCTAAAGCACATGAACAGACTTCACATCCCAGACTCAGCGGCTCCTGGCTCTCTGGCGGAGTCCCAGCAGAACTGCTGTCATAAACCCACTCCCCACACCTGAGCAGCTGACCCAGCCAAGAGAGGCTCCGTGGAGAAGAGGCTTGCAGACCTCTCCAGACAAGCTGCAATGCATAATTACTGAGACAGGAATGGGATCATGAGCTATGCCTGTTCTGGGCTTTGGCCATTCAGCTATGAACAAAAGACACGTGTGGGTCCAGTCTTCCTGGGCCATCTAGTAGAATGGGGAAGACAGGTCATCGCCATCATTGTCTGTCGTGCAGAATGGGAAGTGAAAGGACAATGACTGCAGCCCCAGGACACCTAAGAACCCACCTGAAGGGGACTTTCCTCCTTAGTGAAAGTGCATTATTTACTGTGTTACTGTGACTTGACCAGCTTGGAACCAAAGAGCTGGGAATATTCCAATCAAGGATACAGGGCCCTTAAGTATCTCTTTCTGCGTCTGACAATGTTCCCTTCCATGTGTAAAATTTTAAAGTTACAAAGCATTTGAACTACTTTCAAGAAGATAGCCTTTGGGGAGGGATATTTGGAGGTGTGACTCCCCACCTGCTCTTATTTACTAGCTCTCTGACTGTAGACAAGTGATCTACAAAGCATCAGCTTCGCGCATCTGTAAATTCACATAGGAACGCCTACATTTTAAGAGCCTCAATGGGATTTGAGATAAGTCATAGTGAGCATTTAATAAGTGGTACCAATGCTCCTAGTGGTATTTATGTTTGCTTTGTGTTATTAATGTCTTGTGTTATTATTATGAATTTGGGTTAAAGCCAGTCTAAATTTAGATCCACATAATAATAGTCAACACCTATGTAGCACTTGTAGATCATAAATGCTATTTGGATCCAGTTGTGTAATTCATAAAGCAGCCCTGGGAAGGAGGAACCATTATGCGCCCATTTCATAGGGGGAGAAAGTGAAACACGAGGTTACTTAAATGTTCTCAGGGTCATACACAGCTAAGTGGGAAATCTAGGACTTGGACCCAGGCACCCTGGCTCTGGAGTCAACAGGCTTAGTCTTATTATAGCTAATTCACTAAGGCATTTCAAAAAACATACTGAAGGTAATGCTGCCCACCAAGGCAAAAACTCAACTCCGCAGCAATCGAGCTCATTCTAACCCACAGCAATTCTCATATAACAGAGCAGAACCACTCCTTAGGGTTTCCAAGGCTGTAAATCTTTCTAGGAACAGGCAGCCTCGTCTTTCTCCCATGGAGCAGTGGGTGGATTTGAACCACTGACTTTGCAGGTAGCTAAACCCACTCTACCATCAAGAATCCTTAATACTTTCTATAGCTCGGTCTTAGTAGAGAAATTAGCTTCTGAGTTATGAGATGTTCCGGAAAGTTTAGCTCCATTTTATGTTTGAACTATACTGTTTTCATGGACCTTTATTACAGAAGCAAAAGTGACAAGTTTCTCAGATAGGGAAGCCAATATAAAAAAATGTGACTCTTCTACCAATGAGCAAATGAAACCCCTCCTAAGTAGAAAACATAGCTTGAGTCCATCCTTTAAAACCTAGAATGTTGATTAAAGTACTCTTTTAAAGTAGAAAAAATAAAGCTAATATTAAAAAGTCCTGTGTTATTAATCCCTGAAGGGAAGATTTTTATTAATTCTTTTAGAATCCAATAAAAGTGTGTTTTTTAATCAACTTTGATTCCCAATGCCTGTCCAAGTGTCAAATGACAGCAAAGTAACCCCCGTCTCTCAAGAACATTTCAGGTCAGGGGCAGAATCATGAGAGTGGGGAATAGAAATGGACCAAGACGTCTTAGACAAGCCAATTGGACAACACATACATGTGAAATAGTAAATAACTAACAAGACGATATGAAAAAGTGGTGTTCATATAGCCAATGATCTTTGTCTATTATATATTCCTGCACAAATAGTTCTGCTTACTGTTGCTTCTAGAGCAATGTTTGGCGTGTAGTAGGCTTTCCCTAAGTATTACTTAGAATACGTAGACAAGAGCATAGTCCTGGAGTATCTTGCAGATTTGGTAGGAAGTTTGGCTTTAAGTCCAACAATATCTTATGTAAGAATTTGAAACCTGCTTCTTTTAAAAAATCATCTTGCTGCCATGGAGAGAGAGAATTGACAGGTATAGAAAATGAAACAAGACCAAACAGAAGCCCATTGATTCCCTAGCAGAGAGGATGCTGACTTACATTAGAATGGTAGCATTCGAGATGAGAAGTGAATACACCCAGGAGATATTTGAGAGCTAGCATTCATAGCCCATGCTCGTGGATTGGATATAAGTGATACAGAAAAAAAAGGGAATTTGTATCACTTCTTTGCATTTTGCTCAAGCACTTGGGTAAATGATTATAGCATTTCCTGCAATGAGAACAAAGGAAGGGCAAATGGGTTTAAGGTCTGAAGAAGAAGAAAAACAAGAATTTTGTTTTCGGATGGATATGTTAAGGGTTTAACATTTATTAGATCCAAATAGTTGTTAGATGGATGAACCAGGAACTCAGAAAGATAACAGGTCATCATCAAATTGGTATAGATATAGGCAGGTTAAGTGGTCTGTCAGAAGCACTTGAATCAGGGGTAAAATGGGTCCATTCCCCCCACAGAATCATGGTGTGATTCAATCTCATGGCTCATCCAAATTAGAAAACATAGGTGCTTGGATATAGGCAAAAGTGTGAATGGAGAATTTTTGTAAAGCACCAAGGACAGTATGTTCTATGAGTTGGTGCTTGTGTTTCTTGCAGAAAATTCAAGGCATCCAAATGCCCAGCCCCACCTTCTTTGAAGGGATTCTCCCAGGCTCTGTACCCATCTCCATTCTCAGCAAGCTCAAGGGAGGAGTCATTGGTATGGTACTCACATAGAGTTAAAGTCCATCCCGCCAACCGCGGGTCTAATCAGATGCATGGCTTCATTGCTTGGGCTTAATGAGGTAAACCAGACCTCCGGTAATATTGCCTGTATAATTGACATGGTTCTCTGGGAAACATTACGCTTTATAATGAAAATACTGTATATAATTAGAATCTAATAGGAAGAAAATAGTAATTAGCTAGAATTAACTGAACAGACGCAATCAGGCAAATAAAGGTTATCCTCAGGAGAGGACCCTTCAGAGTTCAAATGCTCGTCCTATAATTGTAGAGAAGCCCCAGTAATTAAGGGTAATTTTTTCCCTGCATCATGGTGGAAGAGTTTTTCTGCTGAGTGGCTGAATGAGCCTGGCCACAACTGAAAAGGAATCTGGAAGGTCATGTACCAAAGGCCATGGAAGTAGGAGGAGGGCAGAAGAAAGGGCAGGGAAGCCAGAGTCTAAAATCCCAGGCCCAAGCCCACGCTGTCATTAACCAATTGTTTGACCTTGCGCACATCATCCACTTTCTCCGATGATCGAGAGCGTAGTAGCTACCATTTATTGAGTGTTTACTTAGTAGGAGCTGTGCTAAGCATTTTCCATACATTATCTAATATAAGCTTTGCATCATTTAGCTCTAGATGCATATTCGTATCCTCCCTTTTGCCTTTGCTATAAAGGGAAAGAAACTCTTTTCTTTTCTCCTTAATCAAATTAAACCAGACAATAAAAAAAATGGCAATAATAACAGCTCTCTTCAGGGTAGCTGTGAGGATCAATTAACATTATGCCCCTAATGTCAAGTGGTCCTTAAAGGAAGCCAGTCTTTAGGGGCCATGTGTTTACATCAAGCGGTTTCAGAGGGCCTAGAGCTGTCAGATGCCGAATCTCATCACCCCTGGCTACCGCCTCCAGCCGGAAATGATGGCCACCACCTGTAGAATTATGATGGGGGAAGTATGGGTTTCCGCCACAGGGATAGCCCCGGGCAGGCAGGGAGTCCCCTGTTTTAAGTGCCAGAGTTAGCTAGGGGTGTTTAGCTGGAAGTCCGTCAGTCCTGAGTGAAACCAAGGAAGTTGTGATACAAGCTGTTATGAAACAGGTATTTTCAAATGGATCCTATGCCATCCCCAGCAGCCAGAAGCCCCAGGGCTCAGTGCAAATCCAGATGCCAATGACTATAGCTTGAATAAACCCACCATCCAAACTCACTTCCACTGAGTCAATTCTGACCCTGACTCACCCTACACGAGTATGTCTTCTGAGACTGTAACTCTTTACAGGCGCTGACAGCCTCCTCTTTCTCTTGCAGGGTGGCAGTGCCAACCTTATGGGTAGCAGCCCTAGGCCTAAGCTGAAGGGCCACCAGGGGTTCTCAGAGATTGAATAATGTCTCCCAAAAGGTTAAGTTGAAACCCTAACTCTCAGTGCTTGTGAATGTGACCTTTGTTGGGAATAGGGTCTTTGAAGATGCGATCCGTTAAATTGAGGTTACATTAGAATAGAGTAAATCTAAACCAATCTGTTTCCTCCAAAAAAAAAAAAAAAAAAGAAGAAGCAATGAGGAAACAAAGAAAAGATGGTCACGTGAAAATGCATTAATGAATGCCAAAGAATGCTGAGGATGATGAGAAGACAAGAAGAGATCTTTCCTTAGAGACTTTACGGGTAGGGAGCATTGATAGGCAGACACTTCAATTTGAACTTCTAGTATCCAATAACAAAGATAAAAAATTTCTATTCATATAAATCCCCCATCTTCTGCCATTTTGTTTTGGCAGTCCTAAGACAATAAGACACCAATAAAGAATGCTGTTCTCATCAGGAGGAGAGAAATCTGTTTGGCATATACCACCAGGACCACAGCTGAAGCCAACACTCATGAGCACTAATCGTGTGCCCGGCTAGGGATGGGTACCAGAGTTACAGGGCCCAATCTTCACAGAGATAGCTACTCATAGAAGAAGAATGGCCATGAAGACAAGGGAGACAGACACAATCCTTGTTTTTGGAGCACAATTTAGGATAGATTAGACACTGTGACAAAGGAACCACCAGTGTTAATGACAGTCCAGGGGAAGAAGAATGGGGACGGGCCTGGGCAGACTTCCAGGGAGATACAGCCTTTGAGCAAGAGGACATAGACTCTTGGCCAAAGATCTTGTCAGTTGGAGAGAGGAGAGAGGGGCGCACAGGGAACAGTGAACGTCCTGGACCAAGGCACAATGGCAAATGAACGTAGGATGTGTGCCAGGGAGAAAACATTTGATGCTTTATCCATAGAGAAGAGATGCTTCTAGGCCTTTCCTGGGAGAAGAACTGAATGATACCTGGCTCACTCTCTCCAACCCCTCAGTCACCACTTCCAAGGAAAGGAACGATGGGTTTGATCAGTGAAGATGAAGAACTGTCCATCCTATCTTCTAAAGGTCATACATGAAGAAGCAGAGTCATAATGGCATCTTCCAGGCATGGGGAAAGATGACAGACAAGCCTTCACCAGACTGTCTTGGGGTCCTCTTCCACTAGCCTTTTCCCAGGGTGGTGGGTCCTGCTCACAAGAACTTGTCCCTGCAGACTCAAGTGGGCCTGTGTTTGTTCTTTTCTGACTTGCCCATCTGTGTGCCCCAGTTGGGTAGATCTCGCTGTGTAGATTTGGAAAGAAAGATCAAAATGAAAGTAGAGAGATCAACCTACCAATAACAACAGCTGTTCCATAAGCTGTCACTGCTTGTAGTCTCTCTCTGAGTCTTGATCCTTGTCTTGAATTGAGCAGAAGCTGGAGAAGAGTAGGAGCCAGTAGCCAGTGATTCCAGTCCTCTCATTGTGTGCTGTGGGATCAATGAGGGTTGGAGCGTCTAAAGCACAGAGCAAGAGTGGGTGGTTGAAGAGGAGGATGGGAAGGCTGACAGGTGCATTCGTTAGGAAATGGGGGAGGGAGGGTGAAACCCAAGACATGACACAATTTTAGGAATCCTTTCTCATTCTAAATATCAAATCCATCTGGAGTCTAAGTACACACAAACACAGACACACCCTTTTAAAACATGTGTATTTTATTCAGTTTTTGATGAACGTTTACACAGCATGTTGAGTTCGTATTTGGCAATTTCCACACAAAAAGGTGCTTGACACTCACTACATTGATCACAGTCAACATTCTCTTTGTGTTCAATTTGTTCCCATTACAGTACTCTAGTCTCCCTGCCCACTTAGCTCCTTACCTTTGCTTTTGAGTGATTGCCAACCTCTTAGTCTCATAATTATGTCTTTTAAGTAGAGTATCGAGCTATGGGGAATCACTTACTTATTTTGTGTACCTTTCTGCTATTTCACTAAAAGGTGGCCCCAGGAGATAGGCCCATTTCTAAGTTTTAAGAGTGTCTCAGGGAACCCTCTGTTCTCTATTTGTCACTGCGATCTGCATGGTCGGCAGTTCAAAGCCACCAGCAGCTCTGAGGGAGAAAGACTGATCTTTCTACTCCAGTAAACAGTTACGGTCTCAAACACCCACAAGGGGTCACTATGAGTCAGCATCGACTCGTGGTAGTCTCATATAGCATGTGCATGTCTTAGATTCTAACATCACATACCCTACAATATTCACCTGCATTATTATCATATTGATGCTGGAAATAGCATGAAAGAGAGTAGAGAAGAGATGGTGGCTGACTAGAAATGCCTACCAAAAGAACACAGAAAGATGAACAGGTAGCCATGACACATCAGCCACAGCTAGCTATCACTAATATCCATGAACGTGTAAAATGGGGCTTCAAAAAGTTGGTGGAAAAATTCCATTACCTTCCAATTCCATTTTTCCAAGAACTTTTTGAAGCTCCCTAAGATGTATTAAATACCTACTACATGCCAGGTTCTATCAAAGGAGCGGAGAAACTATATGAGAGGTTCGGAATAATCTTACATTTCAAGAATTTATCACAGAGCAAGAGAGATAAGAAGATTTATATAAAACTTAAGTATAATAAAGACGAGAAAAAGTAAATGAAGAGATAAAGGGCTATAAAGTGCAGTGGGCATGCAGAGGGAATTTCTTTGGCAAGAGAACACTTCCTGGAAAGGCAACCTTGG
>NW_022111310.1:24319387-24329490 GCF_000313985.2 Echinops telfairi
AAGCCAGAAAACCAAACCAAAACCCACTGCCATTGAGATGGTTCCAACTCAGTGAGACGCCATTGACATAGTAGAACTACTCTGTGTGGTTTCAGGGGCAGAGCATCATCTCTCTGCCACAGATTGGCTAATGGATTTGACTCCCGGTTCACGCAGTTAGCAGCCCATAGCTGAAGTCACAGTGCTACCAGAACTTCTTAGGAAAGGCCACGGAGGTGAGAAATTAGGATGCACACTAATGGAAGAACAGGAAACCGTGAAGACTTCTAGTTCCATGTGAAGAAACATTCTGAAAAATGTGCTGCAGTCAGATGTCGCAGAGTCTTGAATGTCCAAACAGAGTGTCATGATGACCCACGCAGAATAACCAGAGTGGTGAACCACAACCGTGGATCCTAGAAGGATGGAGATGATGAGGCTTCTTAGAGATACTTCTCTGCAGAGCCAGTCTCTCACCTGTACTGAGTGACGGATGGTGAGTCAGAGGATGGTTTTACAGATCACTGTATACCTCTGCTCCTTCTGTTAGGACCAGGCCTCGAGGCCATTCGGATGAACACAGGCGGGACCCTATTGTCTGGGGCCCCTGTGCCTATTATTAAAGCCACTTAATGTCTAATTACTGAACAAGCCACAAAGTCTTTGGAGAGCTCCGTGCTGGAGAGCAATTGGATTTGTCAGACGTTTCCAAAAAGCACACAACTCTCTTGGAGACCTCAGAATAGCTATGTCAGTGGCCCTAATGGAACATAATTTCCTGTAAAGGAAAACTAATTTAATATTTTCAGGTATTATATAACCAAGTGCCTATGGCGAAAGAGAGAGAGAAAAGACAACAGCTAATGAGAAACAATCAAAGCACAGTACCCGTGGAATCAGAAAGCCTATGTGTCTATTTAATGCTTCAAACGGGACCCACTGGAGTGGCGGATATCAGACACAGAGGGAGAATGGTGCAGTGGTCAAGAGTGTGGGCTTTGAGCCAGACCAGACTGGGGTTTGAGTCCTTGGTCAGCTACTTACTAGACCTGGAAAAATACCTAAGCTCTCTGAAGTTTCGTCATCAGCAAAACGTGAATGACCAAATGAGCCTATCTTATTTGGACGTTGTGAAGATTAAATAGGAAAATTGATGGGAAGTACACAGCATAATGCCTGGCAGTTAAAAAATACTCAATAAATGGTTATTACAACTGCGACTTTTATCGATTAAAATCTAGTAAAACTTGCTTCCCTCCTACTCCCCTTTCAGAAGGAAATCTTGGGTCAGGATCCCAATCATCGAACCTTCTGGGGTGAATAGCGTACAATAGCAGTTATAGCAACCTACAGTTATCTACTCTACTACCTCAGACTTCATGATTTGAATGATAGCTTCCCAGCTAGAACCTAGTCTCCCACAAGCAAAGGTGCTATAACTGTCTCACTATTCTACTTCTCTAGAGCCATACCCAGTGCTTACCATATATAGTGGCTGTTACATGTCATCATGTTAGTTCCAACTCATAGCGAGCTTATGCACAGCAGAATGAAATACTGCTCGGTCCTGTTCCAGCCTCGCAATCATTGCTATGCGTGAGCTCAATGTTGCAACCACTGTGTCAATCAATATCATTGAGAGACTTCCCTTTTACCATGGACCCTTTACTTGACCAACCAGGATGCCTTTCTCCAGAGACTGGTCCTTCTGACAACATCCCCAAAGTATGTGAGAGAAAATCTTACCATACTTGCCTCTCAAGAGCGTTCTAGCTCTCCCATTACAAGACATAATTGTCTGTTCTTCTGGCAGTCCGTGGTATATTCAAGAGGCTTCGTCAACACCACAATTCATATGCATCAGTTCTCCTTCGGTCTTCCTTATTCATTGTCCAGCATTTGCATGCATAGGACACAATGGAAAATATGTGGTAGGTGCTCACTTGTTGGAAGCATTAGCAAACCTTTCGTCTTTTACTGGATTGCAAGGACTCTTCACTCTCCATCCAGCATCCAAACCGGCTCCTCCAAGATAGCTTCCTTCTACAGCAAAATTAGCTTTCTCAAACTTCAACCCGATTATATTAGCCTCTGTGTAGAAGTTTTAACAGAATTTCTCAACATCTAAAATATCAATCTCAAATTTCTTATCTTGACCTTCACGGCCCTGCTCAATTGGACCCCAGCCTTGTCTTGGCCAAAGCTCCTGGTGGGCCTCCTACTGGCTGGCATGCTAACTTCTTGCCATTTTTGGTTATATGCCATGACTCCTTCTCTCACACACGGTACCCAAAGGAATGAAGTGTGGCAGTTCTACCCACCAAGCAGATGGGGCACTTGTCAATAATACAGTGTTCCAGGGAGCCACAGTCACTTGGCCAGATGTGGGACAAACCTGGTTCTCATTTGCCACCCTAATCTTCAATAGTCTGAGTGTTTAAGTTTCCTTCATATCAAAATAATGCCAAATAAGTGGCTTTAAAGACTAGAAATGTATTGTCTTGCCCTTCTGGAAGGTCGATATCTAAATGTGGAGTATCGGCAAGGCTGTGTTCTCTCTTTGCTGCCTCTCAGGGAAGGTCTTTCTGATCTTCTTCAGCTTCTGATAGTCCAGGGCGTCCCTTGATTTGTAGACAAATCCTTCCATGGTGTTTTTCCTCTGTGCATTTCTATCTCTGTGTCTGTTCTCCCCCTTTATAAACACCAGTTATATAGGATCCGTAACCATTGTACTCAAGTATGAATGAGCACATAAGATCTTCAAAGAAAGACTCTATTTTTCTCAATGAAGCTCCTATTCACACTTGGTTTCAGACTTCAAAGATCTTGTCCAAAGTGGTTTCATTTGGGCTTGAGTCCTAGTGACTCCTGTAAACCAACTTAGTCAAGCTCTCCAAATTCACCACACACCATTAGGTCTCTCCTGAGACACAGAACCTTCTTCCCATGGAAGCAAGCTCTTCCCCATAAAATCCTTAGCTCTCCCTCTTCTGTGATCCTCATGCCTGTGAAGATAGAAGATAACTAGCCCGTGGGACTCAGCTATAGAGAAAAGGAAGCTGGGGCTCAGGGAGGTAAGGAGATGTTCCCAAGGTCACTCAGCTGCTAAGCAATGACACCAGACTTCAATCTCCATCTCTAGGGTCCCCGCCCATTCGCTCCCCTTCACCACACAGCCTCCCAAAGAAACCCAAGGGACTCATTCTTGCATCATTTAATCTCCCTCAATCCTCTAAGTCTTATCGGCTCCGATTAAGGCGAGCTTATTGTGTTCAAGATGGGTTATTGCTTTTCACAATTCTCTCTCAAGAACATAAGGATAAATCACTCTTTCTGTCTTAATAAGTTGGTAATCATTATGAAATATTTAATGTGGTTGCTGCCGACCTTGATCATCAGGCTTCTGTCAGACAATCCTTCCCTGTCCTTCTCTCATTGAGATTCCATGCCCCGCATCTGTTTCAATTTCACTCTTGCTTTGTGTGTGTTTCCTATTTGTTTGCCCTTTGTTCTTGCTCCTTCAGGTTGATTTTTGTCCCTGACAATAGGCGGTCCCTTTCTGCTCCTCTGGCTTTTTTTTTTTTTTTTTACAATTAGTACTTGTGCCTTTGCATTTACTCCTCAGTTTCCATCCCCTCACTCTGTATTTCCTTTGGGAAAGATCCCAGGGCTCAGAAGGCAGCTATTTAATTGAACCCCACACACACACCCTGCCCCGCGTCCTTCCCACCCCTCCAGTCGTGGCTCCCTTCATTTATTTATTTGCTTATTCAAAAATTACTGGTGGAAAACAATCAGTCACTGTTGATACAAGGAAGGTAAAGGAAAGACAAGATCCGGAAACTCTTGGAGCCTACAATAAAGTGGGAGAGATAGATAAGTATGAAATCAATTCAAAAGGTGTCGTGGCAATCTGCGGTGGTGTGCTGCAGTAAAGCAGCGGGGAAGGGCTAACTTACTTTTTATTTGTGGGGTCAGAAAAGGGCCTCACTAAGGGTTAGGATCTGAGCAGCGATGAGAAGTTGGAAGGGGATTCTTCGAAGAAGGAACAGAAGAGGGAAGACTCTTAATAAGGACTTATTTTCCTTCCTAATACCTCGACCCTTTCATACAGTTCCTCATGTTGTGACCCCCAACCATAACATTATTTTTGTTGCTACTTCATCACTGTCATTTTGCTACTGTGATGAATCAGGCGAATCCTGTGAAAGGGTCATTTGACCCCCAATGGAGTAGTGCCCCACAGGTTGAGAACCGCTGCTATAGAGGAAAGGCATCTACAGGCTCCATGTTTAGTAATCACTTAGTAGTCTCTGGGGTTGTTGATTCCCCCTGTTGCTTTGCTTTGCCTTATATGGCAAGAGAAGGACCAATGTTACAGCAGAAAGGCCCTTAAGCATCATCTGAGCAACCTCTTCATCTGGCAAATGCAGACCATCTGGTATCTTACCTGGTGGCTGGAAAGGGTAGGATGTGCTCAAGGCTGCAGAGTCATTGCTTGGAAGAGCTAGGCTCCAGTCTGAGTGCCCTGCCTTCCATTCCCGTGCTGTGTGCCCAGCTCCTAGGTTATACCCCATGACCATGGAGTCTCTGAAGTACAGGACTAGTGAGGGTCATCGTCCTCACAGCAAAAGGCCGTTCATCGAGTTGACTCTGGCTCATCACGCTCCTGTGTGTGCCCAAAAAGAACTGGATTTCAGTGACTGATGTTTTGGCGGCACATTTCCAGTCCTTTCTCCCAAAGGGCCTCTGCATGGACTTGAGCCTCTAGTCTTCCAGTTATCAGCCAAGCACATTAGCCATTTGTGCCACCTAGGGTTTCCTAATGACAACACTAGCTACATGTTAATAAGGTTCATCCTGGTACCGTTGAACAGGTTATAGTCATTCGCTGGTTTAGCATTCCTCAGTCACCTGGTAGTATGGAGGTGGTTCTAACCCTTTGTTTCCCCATCTCACCTCAGCTGACTGACACGTATATTCAGCTGGGACCTCATACTAGAGAGCAGACGGGACTCCATACACCTGACCTGATTTCCCTGCTCGTGCCACAGTAGACAGAATGTGATTGGCCATTTAGACAGCATCAGCCCATGGGCCCCACCGCATACTAATCAGTCACTAGAAATAGATGCATTAGGGGCGAAAACATTTACTGGCAACACTGTTTGGCTTCAATCTTTCACCTTCACTGGGTAATGAGATGAGCTAGAACATTAAAACCAACAAACAGCCTTTGGTGTTTACAGCAAATGTTTGTAAGAGCGCGGGAGACAGAGGTGCTCTGGGGAACATCTGGATTTCTGGAAGCTGTGTGATTACACAGATGTGTTAGATTCATCAAGCTATAAAAATATCCTGTGATGTATGTCGGGAAAGAAAAATAACCTCTCAAAATGGATATGGTACAAATTATCCATCATCACAGAGATGCCAACGGAAGACAGCGATGACTCCACACTCTTGGGACACCCTCACAACCATGGTGCAGTGGGTGCTTTAGCCAGTGGTCCTTCACTGACAAAGATGAGTAGGATCTGAGGATACCAGTGATGGTATTTATCGCTTGCCTCATTTTTCATGATCCTCTCAGATTCTAATCATCCATTATGTATCTGTGACTGAGCCAGACTTTGTCTCACACCCTGTGGTCTCTATGTGGCCCACAAATGTCCACTATCCACTTATAAAATCTATTTGATATGTTCTTGTAGCACGTTTCCGGGCTCATATTTGGAAGACTTCCTAACTGCCAAAAGAATACACATCCCATTTTCCATCCATATTATTTGTCTTATTTTCATGCAAACCCACACCACTGTTAGTTAGTTGCCTAAAATATCATTTTTTGGTTGTATTTGTAGTGTTTGAGCAAATGAATAAGTGAGTGAGTTGCCTCTGGGTCTTCGTATATGCGTATGCTTATGTCGGGACTCCGTCTGAGTCCTGAGCTCCTGCGGGAGCATCTCTGCCCCCCCAAGCCAGAGATTAGGTGGCACCTTCTCTGGGTAGCTCCCCAACTCCTTTCCCTAGGTCTTGCCACTTCTGCTGACTTCCACACGTCCACACATTATGCACACTGCCTTATTTTATCTTGTATAACTTTAAAAGAATTAGATGTTTCTATCTTTTTTGGCTGTCCTGAACATACTTTAAAACCCAAGAGGCTATGCTGATTGCTCACTTTTGTAGCTCTGATGCCCAGCATAGTATTTTGCACAGAGCAGTGTGGTGGGTGCTGTGATGAGCTGCCAGCAGGCACCCCTCCGAGAATGAAGGGCTCCACATCAAGCTCCCAAATGAACTTGGTCAAGGCTCTGGACATAACTTGGAAGAGCTTTCATTTTGAAATAAAGACTCCAGAGGAGTTCTCTCTATCTAGGAGAAGTGGTCATTGCAACAACTCAGAGTTAGATTAGAGGGAAAGGTATTACATTGTACTCAGGTGTAGTTTAAATCTCAATCTAATTACTTCTTTTAGGATATAGGATTTTGGTTAACAGCATAATTAGTGACCTTAAGAAAATAAAGATGAATGTGGTCTCTGTCTACTTGACAATTGATCCAAGATTCAGTTACAGTCATGATATGGTGACAGGTCTAGGTTTCCTGACACCCAGCTGGTGCTCTTTGCCCCGGCTTCCTGCAGCAGACACTGCCCAATGGATTTCCACGTGATTCACTAGGGGAGGCTCCTAAAAACAGGCCCCACCTCAGCAGAGAGCATTCTCTGCAGAGAGCATAGGAGAGGGGCCAATCTAAACTGACTCCACATACACGGATTTGTACAAAGGACATTGGGAATGGCAATCAGGTAACAGAGAATCCCTGGGGTACAAGAATGTGTGGAGGACTCCTAGCATTCAGCAATAGTAACAACCACTCAAACGGGAGGTGTGCGTCTTCTATTCTGCAGATGATGAGAGAGAACTTCCAAATATTTAAGTCATGAATACAATATGACACGCTCAGGATGTGTAAATGCCAGCCCCTTAGATAAGAGGAGCACACACATGAATACTAGCAATGATAAAAACTGTGTCAGCGATGATGGTAATCACCAGTTATTACATATCCTCTATGTGAGGGAATTTAAAGTAGCTCACTAAAGCTTAAGAAAATAGCCAAGGGCAAAATGCTACCCTGGGTCAGCATTTCCCAAGGGGTGTTTTGGGATAAATCACCTGAAAGTTTTGTCAAAAATGCAGATTCAAACATCTGCGGTCTTAAAGGGGACATATGGGGAACTAATAAGCAGCCATCTAATTGAGGTGCCAGCTAAGTCCACAGGGAAGAAACATACCAGCCTGTGTGAACCAAGGATTGCAAATATTAAAATCCAAGAGCATAGGAGGAAACTCTATTAAAACTTAAACTATGAGCACCCAATTTGCAGAAGGCTATGGATGATAGTGAAAGCCTTAAATCCATCTGAGATCCACACGTGGATTAAGCTTTGGGAGAATCCCTTCTGATCATTGACCAGGGACGTGAATAGCCTTGTTATCAGAGAGTACATCAGAAAATGGATTAATATACATGCAGTTAGGTTAAAATGCAATACATTATCATGTGTTCTCCCTTTTAATCCATTTTAATTTTTTTCTAGTTTTTAAAATTTTTCTGCTTTCTTTGGGTTTGAGGTTTTTCTGTGTTTTGTTGTTGTTGGGTTTGTTTGTGGGGGTGGGGGGGTTGTAGGGAGACATGTGTTCTTTATATGAATTCTATTATCAGTAATTCTATAGAGACTATTGCTTGATTAGTAGTTTCTTACGGTTATGGGAGAGGAGCTTAGGGGCGGTGGATAACGGGGAGCTAATAAAATGAGTATAATAATGAAAACAACTGCTCTAAAATTGATTGTGATATTTGTACAACTCTTTTCAATATGCTTTTTGTTTATTTGAAATGACCTCGTTTATCATTAAAGACTCCAAGTCCATTTCAGCTTTAATTTTCCTCCTTTCTTTTTATAGCTACCCAGATCACTATTTAGGTTTGAGGGATAAGGAATCTGGTGGGATTTTATTTTTTTTTAAAGAAACACACTGTATATATTTACACAGCCCATCTCAAGAAATGAAGTAACAATATCCTATTAAACCCCCACTCTTAATATATACTTAAACCATTGAATTGTATGATATGCATCATAAACTGTTCAATTTAGTTTAAATGGGAAAAAATAGATTCATAGGCCTTGCCTTATACCAAAGAAATCAGACTCTCCAAAGGTGGAGCCCAGGAATCTGGATTCTATCATGGTCCTCAGGCAATTTGTAAACACACTAAAGAGTAAGCGCCACAACTCGACCAAACTCTTCAAGACCCTACTGAGGAGGGCCGAGCAATTAAAATCAGCTTGATTCCTATGCTGCTTGTATGATGTGGGGCTGTAAGTATGATTTAGGGTGAAATTCCCTGAGAGCAATATCCAGTGTATGCCACAGTGGGAGCCCAATTATCCTCAGATGCCTTTCAACGGCTTTTGCCAAAGCCAAAGCTAAAGGAAACCCCTTTGACCAACAGCCAAGAACTTCTGACTCTGTGTCGAAAATATGTTCCAACACAAAGCCAGAGCAGAAGGGAATAGGTCACCTTAGAGGCCCTTCCCGTCCCTAGCCAGTGAAAGTGTCCCTTATTCTACAAATGCGACTCTGGAGGCCCAGCAAAGCTAGGAAATTGCTTCACCAAGAGCTACTCAGGGAAATAAGGGTCCCCTTGCCTTGAGGCATGGAGAGACAGTGGCTGAGAGCCGAGAGCAAGAGACAAAACTCCCATTCCAATAAGAAAACGGCTTTAATCTATCAAAGTAATTCTTCTCCTTTCAGAGAAAGAGAACATGAAATTGCACAAAATGACTTACAGAATGGCACCCAGTCTGATTATCATGGGCCCAGAGCTCTCTGCACTTAGTATGGAAGCTTGAAAGTCCATTTAAATATTATCCAAAAAAAAAAAGCTCAGTATAAAGGGGAGGCGAGTAGGTGTGTTTCTTCAAAGGAAAGGGATTTGTTGGAAGCAGATATTGGGGTGACATTATAGGGGAGGCGGATGCTTAAGGGGGATACAGACAACCTGTGATGGATGGTAGGATGAATGGCATCTTCATCTTGACCCACCGGCTCCAAATCTCCTTGCTGCCTACAGGGTAAATTTGAATAGCTCCCTTGGGCAATTAAGACCCATGATGGACAAGGTCCTGCAAATTTTCTCTGTAACAGGTAAGGGAGTTAGTGTTTCCTGCTTTCTAGACCAGTGGGTCTCTGTCACACACCTGGGCTCTGCCTTTGTAATTCAAATCCATTGATTAAAGGGCTACACAAAGACTCTGCCCCACACATCTGCACAGCCGACTCTTAATATATGCTACCTGAGAGGTGACTCCGTGATTAGCAAATTGCATTCCGCAGTGTCTTGAGATTTGGGGTGCTCACTATATGCTTGCTCATGGGAATTTTAAGGTTCACGAAATGCTGAAGATGAGTTCCAGGCAAGGTCCCTAATTGTAGACAAATAAGACAAAAAATATACCTGACCTCCTAACTTCAAGAAATGATGGGGTGTGAGGTTTGGGGAGCACGAAACAAAGGATGAAAAAGATCAGACCTTTAACTCACAAAGCACAAGTCAGGTGATCCTACACATCCTCCCATTCCAGAGACCTTTGCCTCGTAGTGGGGGATGGTCACAGTGCTACGCAGAGTCCCCATACAATGTTAGGGTAAACACACTGTTTAAGACATCAGGGAAGTATGGGACCTATTTAGATGAGGGGTGGGGAATCAATTATCTTCCAAGGATATTTGCATATGTATAGCATCATTCACAGGCCATACAAAATTATTAACTTAAAAATTAGTGTGCTGCATTTGGTCAAATATTTAATTAAATCACCTCTATGTGATGGTGCAACTGCTTCTCTTTGGTGAGGCAGAAAATGTTAGCTGGGGTCGATGATTACATGAGCCATATATGACCCTAGGATTGGATGTTGCTAACCCCTGATTTACATAGATACTTAAGTCAGTGGCCTTTTAAAAAATAAAATACCTGTGCTTGAAGAGGTAAGAAAAAGAAAGAAGCAAAAATATTGCAATCGAGTCCCTCTTGACTCAGAGGAA
>NW_022111310.1:24337720-24346445 GCF_000313985.2 Echinops telfairi
TGCACATGGTAGACAACTGGGGAAGAGGTGGGGAAAGGGAAGGGACTGTAACTCTTTATAGAAATAGAAAGCCTCATCTTTCTCCCACAAAGTGGATGATGGTTTTGAACTGCGTGCCTTGTGGTTAGCATATCCAAAGCATATCCCTACAGCACCACAGCTTCTCTTAAAGAGGTTAAGTTTTATTTGTCTAGATGTCCCAGCTATCAGGATCCCCCCCATTCCCTGAGGATGGTGATGACCCAGTAATGTTTCCAGATCATCATAACATTGCTAATAAGGCTTCTTAGCTTTATCTGTTACCCTAATTTCTGACTTGGCTAAGAATAGTCTACTCTCTTTTCTGTGGAGTTGTATGGCCCATTCAGTGCAAGTCAACTAACCTGTACTGAGTAACTACTGTGTGTAATGTCCTCTGATGGGCAATAATGCTGGAGAACGAGTGGTGAAAAAACAATCCTTGGCCTCAAGGAAGTTACAGCAAGAGAGATTCACACACTGATGCAATTTACAAGCTCTAGTTTCCAGGTGCTGTCTCCTACTGCCAAGAGCTGGTTTCAGAGAAAGAACATATGGAAAAGGGGAGAAGAGTACCCAAATATCTTGGGCTTTTCACATATATCCTTGGTCCTCTGCATCCTGGCCTCTTTGCTCTCTACCCTCCCTCAATTTAAGACAAGCAAACTTTGATTTCTAGCATTGGCCCGACTAAGACTTGGAATCACCTGGGAGTTGATTTACTTCCTATTCAGCTTGTCCAAGACCTTCTTTTTGCTCCAGGATGAGAAGTTCCCTCCATCCTTCCTTTCTCTCAAATATGACCTCAGTACATTCCATATTTGTTTCTCTGGCCTTGTAAGTAACCACTAAAACAATACCCAACTCACAAGAAGAAGCAAAAAACCATTGATATTTGAGCAGATATCCTATAGTACCAATCCCCAAATAATTCCTTGGACAAACATTTAGTGAGCCTATTGAGTGATGCCAAGCATGGTACCAGGTATGAAGACACACAGGTAATGACAACGCATGCTCTGACTGCATTTGTAGAGTTGACAGAATACGATGGTGCTGTGATTTGTTGAATGCATTCTCACAAAGTTACTGCTGTGTAGTGGTCTCCGCATCAGGTGCAAGGTTCCCAAAATTACTAAGACAAGTCTTTTCCTCCTGGAGCTCATCATATCACAGGGGCTATGTTCATGTAAGGCTCCTCACACATGCCCTGATGCTTCTACTTCCAAGCACATTCTATTTTCCCTTCCTCTTTGACTGTGGCAGGCTGATTTGACTCACATTAGTCAATTAAACATGAGTGGAAATGACATCCAGACAAAAATCTTACTTCCAGACAAAAATCTTTAAGAGCCAGTAGGCAATTCACAGTGATTATGGGGTTCTGAGCAGGAGAAAGATGAGGCTGTTTGCTCCTGTAATGATTAAAAGTCTCAGAAACCCAAAGGGAGTTCTTCTCTTTCCTATAGGGCCACCATGAGTCAGAATTGAACCAGTGGTAGTAGGTTTGGATTTTATGTTTGACAGAGTTCTGATAGAGCCTCTACCAGCCTACCACTTGAGGGACTCAAGCAAATGAAGTAGACCCTCGTTTGAAAGATGAGAACCTAGAAATATAAGATATTGTATGCTTCAAAAGCCATATACTATTGCCATAAGACCTGGCCTGTCCTACCAGTTCAGGATGCACATGGGGACTTCAAAGAATTTGAGAAAAACAGAATGAAAACTAATGGAGAAAATGAGCTGTGTGAAGGGACATTGAGCGGATGGCAGTCATTGAATTGACACAAAATGTGTATGAATTGTTGAATGTAAAACTGGTGATCTGTTTTGGAAACCACCTAAGTCACTATAAAAATGACTTTCAGATTATGTAATGTTTTCACAACCTTTTTAGAACCCCCTTATATGCCTAAAGCGCATCGAATAGATAGATAAAGAAATGTTCACCTCACCTCGGCTTAGAAGATGCAGGGAAGGTTTGCCAGAGGAAGTGATGCTTGGGCTACCTGGAGTAGGTGAGATGGTGAAGTCTCTCGGAGGAGAGGAATGAAGGAGAAGCAGTAATGGCTTTGAGCAAGTGATTTCATGTCTCTGAGTCTGTTTCCTAAAAAGTAAAATAGGTAATGTAAACCTCAGAGGACTGTTGGGAGGATTAAATGATACAATAGAAGTAAAATTATGAAGTCTGGATCATCATAGTATCAGGATTCCAGGTTGCAAGTGGGGAAAAAATTAAGGCTAAAAGGCATAACTCATTTGACCAATTGGCTTACTTAACTGTGGTATCCAAGGGAGAGAACGCACTTCTAGGATGGCCAGATATAAGGATGAAAATGAATTCATTGGGTCTGTTCCTGTCTCTTGCCTTCCCTCACTCTCCATCTTTTTCATTTCCCTTTCTTCTCCGGCTTGATGCATCTTGACTTCACTCCCACACAGGCACCTCCATGTGGCTGGGCAAAAGCTCTGAGCAGCGCCAGGTGCATAGGACTCTGAGCCCAGAATGAGACTCTACACCAACATCAATATCAGAACCCCCAAAGCTTCTGTATCCATCCCAAACCAATAAACCAATGGGCACATTGGGGTGGGGGGCGGCTGGAGTTAGGTAGAGGGGAATAGAGTACTCCTTTAGGTCACCCCAAGTTACCTGCAGTGCCAGGACCACTTGATTGACTCCTTCATCAGACTTCCCTGAGGGGAGGGTGGGGGGCTTCTTTAAAAGAAGGGATGCTGCACTAAAAGAATTCAGAGCTATGCTTCTGTTGATTTCTCTGGGAAGTAGGAATGGCATATGCAACGGGAAGCCTTTGTGGAGTATGATGGGTAAGAGGTAGACCACAATTATTCTTGCTAAAGCATTAAGTCGTCTATGTGGGCTTGGGTATGAGCATGGTGCCTGTGTGGGGCAGGAGATGGAAGGTAATGAGGTTGGACAGGCAAGGCAGGGTCAGAGGATTCTAGCACTTGCTACAAAGCTGAGCCTTAAGCCATTGCAGCTGGTGGCTGGAAAAAAAATCCTTCTGAAATGCTAAAAAGTTTTAAGCACATCAGCAGGTAGCTCTGTGGGCATCCCAGTGTCTCAGGGTTCACTGTAATCCAGAGAAATAAAAATGATCAAGGAACACAGAGGATGCAAAGTGATCCAAGAGGACTAAGTAACCCAGACACCTCCTGGGGCTGTGCCAGCTTCCCATGGGCCAAGTTGCCCTTAAGCCTATTTTAGATGATGACGCAAAGTTTCCAAATGTACCCGACAAGCCTGCCTTAGTTCTTATTCCTTTTCATTAAAACTGTCAGTGGGTGGTCCACACCCATGCCTTACCTAGACAGAGGCAGGAAGCCACCAGGGAATAGATTTAAGTGGACTCTCTGAGCTCTAGCACTGAGGGAACACCACCATAGAAACATGAGGGTCAATGGCACAATGAGAGGGAAATGTTGACTATCTATAGTGGAGGTGGGTCATTGGCCAGCAGTGAGATAGTGGAAAAAAATTGTTGCCACTTTTCAGTTTCCTTATCGTTACAATGCAGTGACCCAAACCATTTCTTCACAGAGTCATTAAGAAGACTAAACGAGAAGGCTATAGATGAAGCCTATACACCAGGCCCTTTGGGACTGGCACTGGTTCCCCAACTCCAGGGCATCCCTCTCACTGTAAAGGAATAGATGCCAACTTCTAGTGGAACCCTCTGGGGTTCTGAGACTGCCACTGTTGACTCGAATAAAAAAACCCTTCTTCCTCCCAAGGAGCAGCTGGTGGTTCCGAACTGCCCAGCATGTGGATCGCAGCCTAATGAGTAACCACTACACTACCAGGGCTCCTCATCCTCTCTCTGCCACTCGTTAAGTCTTCACTCAACATTTATTCTTCTAAGAAAGTCACTCTACCTTGGAGTTTCATCCTTGTCTTCTGTTTGGAATAAATTAAGGTTTTGAACTTGTGACTCAGGGGCCTATATGCTTCATTAGTCTGAAGAGGGTCTCATAACATGTGAATTGGGGTGCTTTTAGGTGTGATGTGTTTCACGGCCTCCTTGTTTCCTGAAGTCTCCCCAGCCATCTGGCTCCTGGGTGGATTTGACCCTCTGACCTCTGAAGGACCTCATCTCAGTGTTTTGGTGAGCCCAGAAGCTTCAGACTCTCCCTGACTCCCAGACTATGTTTATTCTACTTCAAGCCACTCTTATTTCAGTCTCTTATTCTAGAATGCCTGCTTTTTCCTCTTTGCCCACCCACGTCCGTCTTGTCTCTTCCTAAATGACACAGCACTCTATAATTTGAGGGACTATTGTGAGACCAACCCTAGTCACACTTTTCAAGGGCTGTAAACAGGTAATACTTGTTTAGTAACCCTATGCCGACTTTAGACCATGGAGGTATAGCGGTTAAGCACTCAGCTTCTATCAGAAAGGCCAACAGTTCCCAGCTACCCATTGCTCCAAGGAAGAAAGAAGTGGCATTCCGCTGTTGTACAGATCACAGCCTTTCAGTCCATCAGTGAGGGGCGATCATCCCCAGTCTCTACATTTTGTACCACACATGTGCCAGACCCTACCCGAGCCTCCTCATATCCTTTCTCTAATGACCCAACATCCCTGGAAGGGAAGTGCCAATTGTCTCGACTGACAGATGAACAATAGAGCTTCAGAGAAGTGAAAGAACTTGCTCAGAGACACACAACTGGGAAGAGGGAGGGCTAAGATGTGATACCACGTTCGCTGGACATCCAAGCCACTGAATGGTTTTCTCTTTCCTACATCCATCAATATGATAAAGATACCCTTCAGATCTGAGTGAACTTGCCCCCATGGCTTAATCTTCAGCCCAATAATAGACAGGTCTACATGGGGAACAACGGCACCAGGGAGACACACACACCTCAGAATAATCAAGTCTCTGAGATTAAAAGGGCAGCACTTGCCCAAGGACAGAGTTCGGGAAGCAGCAGGAAAGAAGGAGGAACGGAAACAGGAAATGCTGGGAGTGATACTTCCTTGTGGAGTTTGCAGTCAATGCGCTGAAACAAAATGTGTGTGGATTGCGCAATGGGAAGCGGATCTGCTCCTAAACATTCTCTTCATTCATCATCAAAGGACGAGGAGAAAAGGGAGACAATGCATCCATCAGAAGTGAATGACACATCTCAGTTCGCAAATCTGAATCACTTTCTCAATCACTTAACTTGAACTTCACAACAACCCCTGGGCTTGGAAGGACATAGCTATTTACCCCTATTTCACAGATGAACAGACCACCATGCTGAATTTCCTCTCCACACAGAAGGAGCACTGACTACTTCCTAAGATTGGAAGGGGCAGGGCAGGGAAACACACACACACACAAAAAAAAAACCCAGAAAAGTCTTTCTCCTTCCCCTCAGCTTGGGGCTAATATGAGAGCGGCAAGATTGAATTTATACCGATCTGCAAATATTTTCCTCTTAAGTGTCCGTTTTCACTAGACATAAATTGAACTGAATTGCTTTTACCTGCCAGAGCTGGAAAAACCGTCTTTATAAATTGATCCCTTAACTCTGCCTCCCCTTGAAACAATTAGCTCCCTTCTGACAGCTTCCATGTCTCCGGCCATCAGCCACTAGGTCAGGCTGGATTTCCTGTTCCGAACACCAAGGGTTTCCTTGAGGGTGCTCGTGGTATTCCCCAATACTCCACTCTCCCAGCCTCAGAATGGAGCACAATTCCATTTATAAATGCTCATTCTCCCAGAGTTTAGTTTTTGTTTCTGCCTCTGCCTCCTCATTCTTGCCACCTCTGGTGTGGGCTGTCCCCTGTGATTCCAGGCTTGGACTCTTGCTGCCAACTATAGCCCCACTTCACACTATAGACAGAGTGGTGACTTAGCTGCCCAGAGAGAAGACAATCTTGATTTATCTTCCCCATGGGGAACAGTATCCATGGTCACGGAGTAAGACATCTCTATTGTCAACAAGATGGTCCCTTGAGGATGTAGTTCTTCATGTCACCAGCCACTCCATGGAAGAACAAGGAGTCATTCCACTCCCATGAAGATTTAAAATCTCAGAAACCCACTGGGGTAGTTCTACTCTGTCCTGTAGGGTCACTAAGCATCAGAATTGACTGGCTGACAGTGAGGTTTCTATGGAGTATTCTCAACATGAAAGCAACGAAATGGCCCAGCAGGATATGGAAGAATAATTTATTCCTCATCTCTTCTTGGGGTGGGGGCAAATGCGGGCAAGTTTTAGTCAAAACAGTTGTCCTGGAGCAGAGTTCAACTCACGGTGAACCCACATGTGTCACAGTAACATGGGGAGCCAAAGAGTTTTCAGCAGCTGATCTTTTAAAAAGAAGACAGCCAGGCCTTTCTGCTGAGGTGCCCCGGGGGGATTTGCACACGCCACCTTTTTGGAATGGTGAGCAGCCAAGTGTTCTGGGGATTAGACGGTCTGGTTCACCTCCTGTTCTAACTCTTTCCAGCCTGGCCATGAATCCCCACTGCTTTGTGCCCTGGACCAGGTGGGCTCGCTGATGGGAGCTACCAGCAGAGGTGAGAGGGCCAGTGGGGAGTGAGGACAGGGTGGCCACTCTTCAGTCCTTTCCTCATCCAGTCAGGGGAATGCCTCATGCTGGTGGTGCTCTCTGCCAACACAGCTACCCGCCAGCGTCTGGAACTGCTCTCGGCCCTACCCCTTAAAAAACCCAACGCTGTCAAGTCAGTGAAACTCACATCGACCCTAGAACTGCCACATAGGGTTGCCAAGGCTGACATCCTGGCGGGATCTTTCAACTGGCAGTTCAGTGTTTGAACTACTGCATCACCTGGGCTCTTTAAGGGGGGTGACTCACTCTCCACCCTTCTGGTCCACCCTTGGTACCTGGGCCCTTTGCTACCTCTCCTGAATGCTGGCATCTGTCTCCTGCTGCTCCCTGACTTCTGACCTTTGCTTTGAGCAAGCCACGCCCCCTCAGTGCAGGACTCTCCTCATCTACAAAAACACAAACCCAACTCACTGTCCTTGAGTCAATTCTGACTCATCGCCACCCTGCAGGGTAGGGTCGAACTGCCCGTGTGTTTCCAAGATGGGAACTCTTTTTATTTATTCTTTTAATTTAAAAGTATTTGATTTACCTATTTAGTAGAAAGCCTGGCCTTGCGGTTAGTAGCCCAATGTGTAACCATTACACTGCCAGGCTCCGTGACTCCAGGAGGAGGGCAGCATGTCTGTTAGGAGGATTCAGGGAGGAAGACCCTGGCACCGGGCCTCGCTGGAAGAGCACACCCAATGAAAGCTCGTCCTTCGTTATATAGAAAACACCCAGTCCGGTAGTGTTCTTACCAGCAAAGGCACTAATTCTGAGAGGTCGAGGGGCATTCTGCAGGTTTCTCTGCACTTAGAAAGGCAGGCTTCAAATCCAGGGCAGCCTGCTTGGACCCTGAGTGTTAACCACATGGCAGTAAAGCACGTCATCAGAAGGATGGAGACCCTCCCCTGAGACGCAGAACCAAGAACCGCCCCTCTGATGGCCCCACCTTGGAGGAAACCAGTTCTCCCTGCCAGGACCCACAATGCACCCAGGTAATCATTTTCTGGATGTTCTGCTGGGGAGGGGGTCCTCCTTGACCCCTGCAGGCAATCAGCTTAGCCCATGAAGCGTGAGATTTAATTACCCTTATCTAAGCTTAAATAACTGTAAATGTTATTGTTGGTCACACGGAGTTATCTCGCCCTTTGAAAACACCCAGCTTTCTCCTGACTCGGCTTTCAGGGAAATGAGGTTGTTAATATCACAGAAGCAATCTGAACCTCAGTGTGTGGAGACCCTTTGTGTGACATTTTGGAGGACCCAATGTGTGGCTTCTTGTGCGTCAACTGTTGGCAAAGGAAGGTAATTGCCTTGGTAGCTGACACTCTAAGCGTGTCAGCTGACAGTTCATTGCTGGATGGCTGGGGAATGTTGGGGAAGTTCCTGAGCCTCTCTGGTTTTCTATCCTGCTGTGTGTCTTCAGCTTCTGTATTGGGGTTCCCAGTCGAAAGCATCGAGCATGGAGAGAAAACAATTTCAAAATGGGAAAAGCTTGGCTAAGCCTTTGGACTCACCTATTGTGGCAAGCAAGGTCCACTCCCACGTGCCCAGATATTAGGGGTAGGAAGAAATCCAGGCTATTGGGTGTACTATGAGGAGGTAGTATAGCTTGATGATGCACATACAACCTCTAGACTTAGATTTGGGTCCATACCCCAGCAGAAGAAGTTCCTACCTTGGTGAAGCTGTCTGGTAATCATTGGGCTGGTAACCATAAAGCTAACGGTTCAGGTCTACCAGGTTTCTGCTCCCATGAATAAAGATTCACAGCTGTGGAAGTTCTTTATAGGGTCTGAGGTAGTTAGTTTACTGTGCCAACCTGGCCGATAAACACATGTGGGGTTAATTGAAGGACAGAGGGATAAATGGCTCAGTGAACCTCGCTTTTCTACTTCTCGGGTCTCTTGCTTTGTGATGGTCGGAACAGGGTGCAGCTGCCTTAGCCAGTTCCCTACTTCAGTCAGCAAGGCTCGCTTCCTGCAAGACATCCCTGAGGAGAAGCCAAGTGGACCTACCCCGATGCAGCCCTGGGTACTGGAGCAGCTGTGTGGAGACCCCTGTCAGTGCTGAGATGCTTACATGCTCACTGATTTGGCTTTCCTCCTACAGTCGGCATCATTGGGTGTGTT
>NW_022111310.1:24347047-24366801 GCF_000313985.2 Echinops telfairi
GGCTGCCTTGATTGTTCTGTGTCTCAATTTGCCAGCTACACTACCTGTGAGACACCTAACCTGTGGACTGTGTCACTGTAATTTGAGGTTCCTTCAAGACCTGCTTCGCCACACCATTGGAATTAACATCTCTTGAACTGGGGACTGTTGGGGACCTGCCTTGCTGTTTGCTGCCTGTGCCGGGATAGCCTGAATTGCTCTACAGAGGACTACCTGGTAGCCCTCAAGACTTGAAGGACTGCCAGTGTCTCACAACTATCTCACAGGAGTGAGTTGCACTGAGCCATTTGTACTGCTTTATAATTTAATTAACTGTTTATTTCTTATGTTATCTATCTACATGTATAAATCTATATGTAATTGTTAGCGTTCTGGTTTTGTTTTCTCGAGAGAACCCTATCTACCACAGGGTCACTATGACTTGGAATCAGCTCGAGTGCTGGATTTAAAACACATAGACCTAAGTGCCCTACCCCTTAATTCAATTAGGTAGTCTCCATTATTTCTGTTTTGTATATTGAAATTCGGAGTGAAACTTCATTCTATGTATCTATCCATCTAGTCTTCCAAGAAACATTTAGGTAGAAGCATAAAGCACTCCGCTGCCCACCACCAAAAACAAAGAAAGCAAGAAAAAGTTGAAGAAAAAAATAGGAAAGAGGGATCCTATGAACCAGTGATTTAACCCACTTGACAGATAGAAAGTCTAAGGCCCTAGCATAGAACAGCGCTGTGCCAAGTCCTTCCAGAAAGTGAGTGTCGCTGAGACTGAGACCCACCTGTCACTCCATTCAAGGGTAACTTCACAACAACTCCCCAGTTCCTTCTGCCCACCAGGCAATTGAATAACACAATTCGATTAGTAGAAAAGCGGGAAGTGGGACTCTTTGACAAAGGGCACTGACTAAAAGGATAACTCCGAAAGGGAACATGTGACCTTCTAGGGAAGGCTCGTGCCTGAATGGTAGCATCCAACCTGCATGCAGACCCAGCCCCCATATAAGCCACAGAGCCTGGGACCATCATGACAGGTCTCAGATGACGCCCTGCTGTCGGGCTGGAGTGCACCCCCACCAGCAGGCCTTCCTTGGGGCCATTTTATGGGTGTTGCAAAGCGGCCTGGAGCCATCTGCTTCGTGACGCTCCTGGGTCCCCACTGGTCGTTCCATACATCTCCATGCCAGCTTCTTCTCAGACCAGACACGCTCCCAGAAGCTATGGCACATCAGCCATCTACTTAAAGGGCAGTGTAATCCTCCACGGGCAGAATTTTCTTCCTCTCAAGAGTTTAGGTCCTCCTTTCTCATTTTCCCTATAATCTATCCTCTTCCTTCACCAACACACTGCTCTGTGTATCAGAGGCCGCACCATACTGAACCTGCTCCAGGGAGACAAGGACAACGGACAGCCCTCAACCAGACCCAGCAGCTGAGCTACATAGAAGGGAGGTGGCTTCACTCACTGACACCCCTAGGGTTCCAAGAGCAACCTGTTCAAGGGCACCAGGGTCATCTGGGATGAAGAACGTTTCTCTAACTACCAAAGGTTAGCGGTGACCAAAAGTGGGAGGACACTGGGTGGCTCAAGCAGCTTGCTATCTGCTGCTAACTGGAAGGTGAATGGTTCAAACCTACCCAGTGGCTCCATGAAAGAAACACCTGACAGTCTGTTGCTGTAAGATTGCAACCAAGAAAGTTCTATGGAACTCTGGTCATGTGGGCTGCTGTGAGTCTACGGCTGACAAGATGGCAACTAAGAACTTCAACGAAGTGTGGAAGGGAACGATGCCTGGGTGGAGAAGCCTATTGTTAAGAAAGCACTGAGCCCTGGTGGCAGAGTGGGTTATGTGTTGGCCTGCTGACAGCAAGGTCCACAGTTCAAAACCACTAGCCACTCCACAGGAGAAAAATGGGGCCACTATACCCTGTTCTATAGGGTCTCTGTGAGTCAGCATTGACTCCATGGCAGATGGCGATGGCAGATGGCAGTGAGTGAGTTTCTATTTATGGTGACCAAAGTTGATATTGCACAATGGATATTATACAATGTGATTAAGGTACAATTGATGTCACTGAATTGTATACATGAAAAACATTATATTGACAAATACACACATGCACGAAGGGGTACCCTCCAAAGACTGGAATTGTGCTGGGCAGCGTGGAGCTTTTGTAGTAAGCATTTTTCCTGCTAGGCAAGCATCAATCAACTTGCTCTGAGTTAGTGCCCCAAGTGGCATCACCCGGGAAGGTTCTCACTAGTCACAGTAAATGTTTTTCATAAAAGCAATTTTGCTTGAACATCACTTTTCTTGTGATGGTGGATTTAAGAGAACAGCTTTCAGCTGTGAAATTTTGTTTCCTGCTCTGGAAAAAATGCCACAGAAACTGTTGTGATGTTTAACACAGCTTACAAGGACAGTGCTGTGGGAAAAACTCCAGTGTACGAGTGGTTTTCTCATATCAAGAAAGGTGAAATGTCAGTTGATGACAAATATCATTCTGGACACCCATCAACTTCCAGAATAGACAAAAATATGGACTCATAGTGCTTGGAGCTTGTTCCACCAGGTCAGACTGTTAATCAAACTTTCTATTTAGAGGTTCTGCAAAGATTGGAAAGCAGTGTACAGCAAAAAAGGCCGATTTGTGGCAGGCGGGGGACTGGTTTTGCCACTGTGACAATGCACCTGCTCATGCAGCCATCTCAGTGCACCAGTTTTTGGCAAAAACAGCATGCCTTTCTTTTCCCGTGCACCTGACTCACCTGATCTCACTCCATTCCACTTCTTTTTGTTTCCATGAAGGAGGAAGGACCTAAAAAGACAGGGATTTGGGACGCAGAAGAGGTGAAGGAAAAAGACCAGGGAGGTGCTGTCAGCCATCCAAACAGATGAGTTTGAAAAATGTTTCTGAGAATGCAATCACAGATTTGACAAATGTATTCATGCAATGGAGAATACTTTGAGGTTATAAGGTTGTTTTGTAAAAGAAAAAAATTTTAATTCATAGTTTTGGAAAAGAAATTCCATTTGCGGGGGCAGGTACATAGATATCACAACTCATATTATACAAAAATAAAAAAGTTCTCTGTCACAAACCATCTTTTAGAGTTGAAAAGATAAAGACTAGTCAACGTTGGTGCATTGTAACTGCATGTACAGAATACTGATGGTCAAGGGGGCCGGGGCTTCCCAAGAAATGAACCCAGGCCTCCCACTCGGCAAATCTGATGTTGCTGCAGTACTAATATAGACAAATGCTGCGTAAGATTTACCGAGAACAAGCACTCCTCTTTTGGATGCTCATAAACAGCAAATTCTTTCCCACCTCAAACCCTGAAACCCTCTCATCCACCCACCTGTCCAGCACGTGCCCCACTTCCACTGTTTCCTTAGCTAATTCTTCACCCTTGAGATCTCAGCTCAAATGTCCCTTCCTTGAGCTCTCCCAGAAAACCCAGATCCAAATTTTCCCCAGGTAATTTTCTTTCATGGAATCTTACATTTTTGACTCCTTGGCACTGGTCAAAATGAGAAATGTTCATGTATTTATAGATTTATTAGTTCGATGCATGACTCCTCTACAGACCAGAAAATCATTTGTAGCGTGAGTGGGTGAGTAAGTGATGGTACCCATACTTGAATGCTTTTATAAGCTGCCTTGGGCTGTGAAAAATGTACGAAAAGTAGAAATCAATCTAACTTACTGACGCTTCCATCACACCCTACCTGCTGCCATCGAGTAGATTCCAACTCCTGGCGACCCCGTGTGTTGTCGAGTCGAATTGCGCTCCCGGGAATGTGCTTGGCTGTAATACTTCACAGGAGCGGGTCATTGGGTCTTTCTGCGAGGGCACCGCTGGGAGGGTTCACAGGCCCAATCTCTCAGTTCGTCACCAAAAGCAAATTACCTGTGCTACCCAGGGCCCTATTGCGGAATCTCAGGAAATCTTAAGAAATTGTACTGCCCTCAGAATGAAGGCCGTGTGGCCAATCTCAAAAGAGTAGAGTTTGGACAACTCTTCTACAAGTAAAAATCACAATATTATTGACCACAAAACTCTTTTTCCCCCCCTAATTTCCAATGTGACATAACTCTTTCTTGTTCAAAACCCTATTCAGCAACCCGGATAACATTGACAGTAGTGCCAGCACACATCTGTGAATGTATATATACTCATATGCATCACAGAATAGAGGATGGGGTGTTTTGTTTGTTTTTCAAGAGACATGAGGCTCTATTTGATGGCATTTGTCCTCAGGGTTGCCACCTGGACATCGTTCTTCCCCACGTGACTCCTTGTGACATACCACCCATCCATCCATGTGCTGGGGAACATTCTGGCACATCCCAAATTCTTCAGGTTCTTCCTGGCCAGTGGACTGGAAACGTTCTAACACAAGAGGCGGTTCAGCATATTACTAACAGGCCTTGTTAAATGGGAAGCAAAACAGAGTGAGAGGGGCCTCTCATAGTCAATGGTTCCAGAACAAAAAAGAGTTCGACTTAATCAAAGATAATTTGATTGCTTCGTGGGCTTGACTAAGTGAGAACCCTCCCCCTAGACTGGGAGAAGCCCCTTCCTGGTGAGGAGCGTTAGGACAACAGGAGACTGACCCAGGGCTCTTGGGTTCCATCAGAAGTGCTCTGCCTCTCCAGCTACTTCCACCACCCTCCCACCACCATCCAGCCCTAAGACGGGGATTTTAACCAGAGCATTCTTGTCACGGGACCCCTGGCCGGGCCTTCTTGTTTTGAGCTCTGCACCCCCACGGCCAACTGGGCCAGGTTCACCTCAGGGCTAACAGCCTTGGGGTACTTACAAATCTATGGGTGTCTAAGGGCAAAGTATTAAGCTTCTGGCAGTGCCCAGGGACCTGTTCATTTGGAGAACTATCTCGTTCTTTGTGGATGCTTTCTCAGGCCTAAGGTGTCTGTGAAACCTTCCCACGTCCAAGTCAGCTCTGTCCCCTAATCTCCTGGTTTACTGCTGCCATGACCCTACTGAGCCTTTCTGGACTGGAGGAACCTCTGCGTTGACACCTCACTGCATGACTGCGTTAAGCCTAGCCCCCTGTGTCTGCATCTGTAACATGGAGGAGTGAGGCTCCCAGCTCCTTTTCAATAGTCCCAGCTCAAAACATCTACATTGACTCAGAGGAATATGGTCTGGCATCCTGGGCTGCCTAAGCAGAGGGCACTGAGTTGCCTGCCCGGGCTCCTTCCTCCTCCTGCCTGATCCCTTCTGTTCGCCTCCCCATCTTCTTGAGCTCAGGCAGGCCTCACCATATGCTGCTTTGTTTTTGCTGAGAACCGATCCTGAGGTGGCACTTCTCACAGTCTCCACTCATGCAGCCTATTTTTACCCACGGCGCAGTGCGCAGCCCGGGTGGCAGGCGCTAACAGCCCAGCTGTGAGGGCGCAGCTAGCTCAGTTGCTGCTGCTTCGGCTCCCCAGACCCTCCCCTCTAAGGTCGTTCTGTCTGTGGCCAGGGGCCCCTTGCCCTCAGGGTTGCTGCAATGGATTGGAGAGTTCTGTGCCTTTTGAAAATGAGAGGGGGATGAATGAAGGGAGAAAAAGAAAAGAGATAGCGAGACGAGGCGAGATGGCATAGACGAGAGGGGCAGGGCCCTGACCGCTCACTGTGACCAAGGGATGGTCAAAGTACCAAGCGCTCTGATGAGCAAAAACGGTGGACAAAAGTAGAGCTGCTCCTATCGTCTTGTTCCTTACAGTATAGTGTGTGTGTGTGTGTGTTGCAATTCTATCATTGAACCCTCACAATACCTGTATGAAGCGTTAACATGTCCATTTAACAAACCAGGACACAGAGGCTTAGAAAGGTCAAGATATTTGCCCAAGCAAGACATAGTGAGATGATGGCAAAACTCAAGGGTAGATCCAGCTCTTCCTGAATCTCCAGCCCACCTTCTTTCTACTGTGGCTGCTGTTGCTGCCGCTGCCATCTGGGGCCATCGAGTCAGGTGCAACTAATGCCGACCCTATGTGCTACAGAACGAAACGCTGCCCGGTCCTGCTCCATCCCGCAATGGTTCTGATGATTGAGCTTGTGCTTGCAGCTGCTGTGTCAATCCGCCTTGTTGAAGGCCTCTGCTGCTTCCCTGCCCCTCCGCTTGCTACTGTTAGCTGCCATGCAGTCAGTTCCCATCTCATGCTCAATGGATCGAGACACTGCCCGTCCTGCGTCATCTCCTGGAACCCCTGCGCTTCACAGGGCTTTGAATGGCTCACTCTGGGAAGTAGGACTTTCTCTGTAATCCCTCAGAGTCTGGAAAGTTCTGCTGATACCTGTCCAACATCAGAGAAACACACGGGCCTCAGGTGATTGGCGGTGGTGACTGCACTGGATGTGAATTGGCCAAGAATGGAACCCAGGCCTCCAGCACAGATGGTGAGAATTGTACCACTGAACCACTCCCGGACCCATCTTTCTGCTGTTCCCCCCAGCAAATGAGCTCTGCTGAACCGATGAAAGACCAGCAGTGGGTCCAGACCCACACGGTTCAAGATCAAAGGCACTTTCCAGATCATCTCACCCAACAATTTTATTGAACAACTGAGCACCAGGAAGCTCAAGTCCAGGAAGGTCAGAGGGCAGGACTAGCACTGGGGTTTTTAGGTGTTGAGCTGCTAACCACAAAGTCAGTGATTCAAATCCACCAGCCCCTCCTTGGGAGAAAGATGAGGCTCTCTGCTCCCCTAAAGATTCATAGTCTCGGAGGTGCTACTTAGTGTTGCTCAGAGTCAGAATTGACTCAATAGCTGTGGTTTGCTTTTGGTTTAGTGCAGAGGAACCCTGACAGTGCAGGGCTAAGCATCGGTCTTCAAACCCAAAGACTGGCTGTTCAAATCCACAAGCCACACTGGCAGTTCCCTAGGAGAAAGGTGTGGCAGTCTGCTCCGGTAAGATTTACAGCCTCAGAAACCATAGGGAGCAGTGCTATTTTGTCCTATCAGGTCACTATGGGTCAGAATCAACTCAATCGATGACAGTGCTTGGTGCGTACCAAGTTCCTTTTCTTTTGGCTTTGTTCCTTCTGTAAAGCAAAGTATTTTCAGTTCCTCTCAGTCCCTGGCACACTGTATTTTTCCAACTATTGAGCCAGCATGTTGCAGTGACTCAAAATAAGGTCCTCTAATAGCTTAACTTTGACTATCAAGGGAGACTTTTCCCACCCCCTTCTTTAGGGAAACAATATACTTCAGGATTTGCTATTTCTAAAGTTCCAAAGTGTCAAGGAGACATCAAGACTCAAGTAGGATCAATCTTCCCCCTGAATTTCCTTCTACATCATTAGTAGAGCTATGACCCATTGAAAGTTTCTAACAGATAAGAGCATGAGGGAATGCACTTGGTCATGGGAGAAAGATCTGGAGGGAGCAAGAGAGTGGTGGAGATGAGGCCCAAGTCCATGAAAAAAGAATCAGAACTCCACTCACCCCCAGTCCAAAGAAAACTCATTGAGCAAGAGGGTATAATACAATAAAATCTCTATTACAAACACATACACAACATTGGCATAATCAGCTGCTGTTTGACTTCTTCATTGAACACAGAAAGTCCCCAGGAGGCAGAGACCCAACACTGGGAAGCTCCTGATGCTCTCTGGCCTATCAGCATCCACTGGACCCAGGATTTCCTCCTTGCCCACAAGACCTAATGGGCCAGTCAAAACCCGAGTTCAAGACCAGGATGTCTTAGAGGTAAAGAGGTATGAGACCAGGGACCAGGGGAAGAGGAGGTAATGACAGCATCCAGGGTTGAGCCAGGACAGAGGTAATTGCCCCAAAACAAGTGGGGCAAGATCCTTGACACAGCAAAATGAGGGTCCACCCAGTGGGCCCACGAGCCCCCTCCCTCTGCCACCACATGGATAATGAACCTTTCCCTACACCCTGATACTGTTTTGGAGGGAAGGGGGACAAGCAGATGGGAGATTGAGCTTATTCCCGCAAGAAGCTGGCTTACTTCAGGGTGAGACTGAGAAAAGCTGGGAGAAGATATGGTTGTTGTTGGGTTCTTTTTCTGTTTTAGGGTGCTTGTTTTTTGGGGGGTTTTTTTGCTCTCTCTCTAAATTTTAAAATACCCCTTATAGTATCAGAAGCCCTGGTGGCACAATGGTTAAACATAAAGATTGCAGCCTTGGAAATCGTGTGTAGCAGTTTGACTCTGTTTTGTATGGTTCCGATAGATGGCAACTTGATGACCAGAGGTGGGTCGTATAATATTGAAAAACCGTTACTGCCAAATCAACTACAACTCTTAGCAAGGTCCTATGCTCTCACTACCAGGGAGTCATTGCTGCCTCACCCCTTGTGGGTGTCTGAGACTGTTTCCAGGACTAGAAAGCCCATGGAGATGCTGGTGGTTTCGAACTGCCAACCATGAGGATCAGAGCCCAATGTGTAACCACTACACCATCAGGTTTCCTGTGTTACAGAGTGGAATTGCCGCCACTTCTAGGGTTTGCTAAGACTATGACTTTTGGACACCAGATTTCCAGACCGCTCTGCCTCTGAGTAATTTCAAATGGCCAACTTTTCAGTTAATAGTCAAGTACTTGAGACTCTTACAGTATGTTAAGGAGGACTAGTTATATCATTCAATGCTCACAACACACCGAGAGAGTTGTTGTTTTTAAAAATCATTTTACTGGGGGCTCATACAACTCTTATCACAATTCATACATACATTCATTGTGCCAAGCACATTTGTACATTTGTTGCCATCATCATTTTCAAAACATTTTCTTTCTACTTGAGCCCTTGGTATCAGCTCCTCATTTTTTTTCCCCTCCAGCCCCTCATTGTTCCATTTTACAGAGAGGAAAAAGTAACTTCTCTTCGCCTACCAGGGAGCAGAGACTAAAGTGGTATGGAAACAGTTAAACTAGCTGCCATCCCGTGGATGCTGACTCACAGCGACCCTGTAGGACAGGGTGGGCCACCCCTGTGGGCTTCTGAGACTGTTGATGTTTATGGCGTAGAAATCTTTGTCTTCCTCCTGTGGACCTCTAGGATCACAGCCCAAAGTTTAACCACCATGCCACCCACCAGGGCTCCCTAGGAAAGCAGTTAATGAATAATGAAAGAGGCATTTAAATTTTATTTATTTATTTATGCACCTTTAATAAATCTTTCCATATGAATTATTCACCCCAGGACACGTGTTTAGATTTTTTGGAAAACTTCTGAAGAATCTCTCCTCCTTTTTGGTGCCTTGGTGTGTCTTGTCTTCATTTACGCACAACCAGCAGGCATTGGGAGGGGGGCTTAGAAACCTGTGTTCACCCCTCTCCCTACACACAGCCACCCAGGTTGCAAACCCCGAAGCTGAGGCGTCCACTGAGCAGGGCCCTGCTCACAGGGAGGAGGCCCAGGTGCCGGTTGCCTGGCTCAGAGCCCAGACCTCTGACGCCGCAGCACGGCATAGTCTGCGTCCATCTCCAGTGTTTGCACAGCCCAAACACTTTCATTTTATTTATCTCCTTTATTTTGAGCAGGACTTGTTTTTCTGAAAAGGCCAGGACTTCGGCCCCCACCAACCCAAACACTCTCTGACTCGGTTTGTCTTCTTACCTGTCCTTGAATCACCCTGTGTAAAGTGAGCAAACACAGTCTCATTTGCTAAGCACCTGACTTCAGGGACAGAATTAGACCTGCAGGGTGGAGTGAGTGTCAATCTGATGAAACCGTCATCAGAGACCTGCGTGGTGCCCTTTCTGACAGAGCTGTGAGTGATGTCCCTGTCCAGTGAACGCCACCTCCCCCCACCCCCCCCACCCCCCAACCAGCCTGCCTGGGGATTCTTGGTTGGGTTACTCTGCCCCTCAACAAGGTGGGTTCCTTTTTCAATCTCCAACATTCCATGAATGATAAAATCTCAGGATCTCAGATGCATTCAGTAAGACTTTATGATAATTTACTCAGGGCTTTAAAAGGATTAAAAAGTAGGAGCCCTGGTGGTGTAGGGGCTCTTTGTTGAGCTGCGATCCTCAGGGTTGGCAGTTCAAAACCACCAGCTCGGGCTTTCTCAATAGGTATAGTCTCAAAAAACCACAGGTTCCCTGTGAGTCAGTATTGATTCAGTGGCAGTGAGTTTGTTTTTTATATTTTCTAAAGGATTAGCTGTTTGGGATGAGTGGGCTCAGGGAAGAAGTTTGCTGTTGCCCACGATCTTGAATGAGCCAACTTGTTGAGCGTAGTGTCTGAGTTATTTAGTACTGCTGTAAACAGAAAGTCCACACGTGGGTGACTTTAACAAACAGAAATGTATTTTCTCACTGTTTAGAAAGCTAGAAGTCCATATCTAGGGTGCCTGCTCTAGGGGAAGGAGAAAGATGAGATTTTCTGTTCCTGTAAATATTTACAGTCCCAGAAACCCACAGGAGCAGTTCTACTCTGTCCTGTAGGGTCTCTATGAATGAGTTCCAGAGGAAGGTTATCAACCACGGAGGGAAAAAGCCTTGTCTCTGTCTAGTTTCTGCTTCTGAGCAATCCTGATGTTGTTTGGAATCTGTCTTGCCCCATCCCTGATTTCTAGCTCGGTCAGCCACTAACTGAAAGATAGGACAATTCAATTCCACCAGCTACTCCATGGGAGAAAAACAGGGCAGTCAGCTTCAGTAACTGTTTCAGTCTTAGACATGTTCTACGGGGCCATTGTACCTTGTGCTTTGAGATTACTGTGAGTTGAAATTAAGACATTGAGGGGTTTTGTTTCTTTTTTATATCTCTCATCATCTAAAATGCACCATAAGCTAAGCCTGGCTCATTGACACAACAAAAACCACAGGTTAGGATTTACAACACATTCTTCTGGGGACCACAGCTCAATCCAGAGCAGGCTAGTGTCATCATTGCAGCTTTGGGGCCTGAAGATCAAGGTTCAAGGTTGGATTCAGATACCCATGCAAACAAAATAACTCCGCTAATTACATAGTTTTTCTGATGTATGCATTTTTAAAGGAGCTCTGAAGAGCTACACTATAAAAGAGTTGATGCTGTGTGAGTTTGCTGTGTACTTGAGAATAACAATATCCCCCCATCCACACACTCCCCCCATTAAATCTATAAATGACACGGGTAATTTACAGCAGTCACCTCTCCTGTTTTCTAAATGAAAAAAAAATTTCCATTGAACTTGTGCAAAAGCACTGTGGCTTGTTCTAGGCAGCCCCAGGCTATAGCTCAGAAAAACCGTATTCTCACGAGAGTGCATCTTAACTTCCTCAAGGTCCTCTGGTGGTGCCATGGTCAGCTACTCAGCTTCTAACAGAAAGGTTGCTATGCATCAGAGAAATACATGGCAGTCAGCTTCCCTAAGGATTTACCTCCTTGGAAACTCCTGTGGGAGAGTTCTAGTTTGTCCTATAAGGTTGTGGCAGTTACATAATCTCCTGTCAACTTGAGTGAAAGGATGGAGTCTAGCCTGTCAATCAGGTTATAGCCAATGAGGCTCCTGTGTGGGCATGGCCTTCTCCTGTGTATTCTGAGAACTCCTGTCTTCCTCCTGGGAAGCGGGTCACATAGTCTCCTTGCAAGGTATTCCTGTTGACAAACCGCATGGAACTACGCTGATGGAGCCAAAGCCCTGGAAGAGCCACTTGAAGAACCACACCACCTCTGAGATGCTTCCACCACCACTGGAACCACAAGACTTTCCACCCACTGGCCTGTGATCTTCCTATATTCAGCATCATTGTCTGTGTTGCCTGCGTCTGAAGAGGAATTTATAGACTGGTATCAGACATATGGGCTAATATCGGGCTTATGTTCTTGATCTGGACTGGCCTGGGATGTTTTCATAATGTACAATTACTCTTTATAGAAAGCTCTTTCTTATATACATATGAGTGTCTATGAATTTGTTTCTCTAGTCTACCCTACCTGGACTAACACAAAGGTTGCTATGTGTCAGAATGGATTCTACTCCAGTGGGTTTAGTGATGATTTCAGCCAACTCATTCAGGGGCCCAGGAAAAGGCATTAACTTTGCCAGGCCTCCCTCCTTCAGAAGGTAGACACTAATGGAGATGAGGGTCTTGGGTGGTCAGTGATTTGAAACCACCAGCCACTCCACAGAGCAAAGATATAGCTTTTTGCTCCTGGAAAGATTTTTAGCCTCAGAAATCCACGAGGGCAGCTCTACTTTCCCCTATAGGATCGTTCTGAGTCATAATCAACTCAGTGGCACTGAGTTGGTATTTGTTGTTTCGTGTTATTTTCTCTTTGCTTTTCTGAAGACAGATGCTGTGTGTCCCTGATCGTGAACATGGTTAGGTGCTTGACTACCAATGGAAAGATTGGAGATCGGGACCCAAACAGTTTCCTCCAAAGACCTGCTTCTCCAAGGTCACAGCCTGGGACACATTAGGGAGTAGCCCTGCTCCCCACACGTGGTTGCTCTGAGTTGGAATTGATTTGGCAGCAAGTGAGGACAGCAATGCAGGTCAGATCAACCCAGCAAGGCTTTGGAGTCATACAAGCATTCAGTCCACCAGCATACGAATGCCTACACCGAGTGTCTACAATATGCTAGCTACTTTGGGCACCATTAGTTCATCTCTTCACTAGATTACTTTCAATGTGCCTCCTTGATCCCAAGCTCTGAGTTAAGCCCAGTAGATAGAATCATGCGAATAAGACAGCCATGGTTTCTGTGCTTATTGAGTTTATATTCTAGTGAAGGAGCTTGATAAAAAAATCAATATGGAAAAGAATTCTCCATGTATAATCCTGTGAGGGAAATGAAGCAATGCGAGGAAGAGCACCAAATCTGAGGGAACTGTATATGGTTTCATGTGGCTAGTCTGGGTGGGGAGTCCCCAGCTAAGGCCAACATCGAATACCTTTGGCTGCTGACTGAAAGGTTGGCAGTTCGAGTCCACTCAGGGATGCCTCAAAAGAAAGGCCTGGCAATCTACCTCCAATCAGCTGCTGAAAACCCGACAGAGCAGGCTCCTTCTCTGACACCTGCAGGGTCACCTTGAGTCCATGAAGCCAATCAGTTGCCTCAGGAGGCTTCTATAAATAAGTGAAATTTAAGCTGAAACTTAAAAGATGCAAAAGAGCCATCCACAGGAAGAGTGGGAAATGCCTGATGGAAACCTCCATGAGGGGGAACAGTAAATGTCAAATCCCAAAGCAATAAATCACTGGTACATCCCGGGAACCATGAGAAGATCCATGTGGAAGTGAGGAAGTGCTTCAGGCACAGCTCTCTCCCATCAGTTAACCTATAGAAGAAAAGATTAGAGGTTTAAGAATAAAGACTGTGTAGAATAAAGCCATCAAAAGGGCTAAATTCTGCGAAAGAATAGATTGAATGCTGTAGGCACAGTCTGTGTAAGGGCTTTTGTTATTGTTCAATGCTGTCCAGTCTGTTTTGACATTTAGTGATCCCGTGTGACAGAGTAGAATTCTTCCGTAGGGTGTTCTGGGCTGTCATCCCTGAAGGAGCAGATTGCCAGGCCTTTGTCCTTCAGAGCCCTGGGTGAGTCCGCACCACCAACCTGTGGGTTAGTAGCTAACCACTTGACTATTGCACCACAAAGCCAGACTGGGGCAGATAGGAGAAACTGGCTGTGTCTAGCCAAAGAGAGTTGCTCTGTCAGTGAAGTGAAACATATACACCGTAGCTCAGGGATGTAAAGCAGTGGCTATTTGTATATCTTATGAATTCTAAGATTGTCTGCTTATATAAATAAAGATGGACCATTTCAGAGGCCCTAAGACCAGCCTCAGAGTGAGTGGGTCTACTCTGTCCTATCTAGCAAGTTCTCATGAATTGGACTTGACTGAGTAACAGTGGACATACACTGAGGGGATCAAATGCATCAAGACTCATTGTCACGGGACACAGTTTTGGGAAAAAAATGATCCTATAAAAATGAGCACAAGATGTGTCTCTCTCCTCCTGGAAAGATTCACAAAGCCTCAGAAACTCTACACAGGGCCTTTATGAGTTGGAATCAATGTGATGCCAGTGGGTATTCTAAAAGGAAAGAGAAATTAGTACTACAAGGGGGTAACCCCCACAAAATGGAAAAGGCTCCCCTGGGCAGTTTTTGTAGTATGCACTTTTCCTGCTAGGAGAGCATCCAGCAACTCACTCTGAGTCTGTACACACAGTGGCATCACCTGGGAAGGTCCTCTCTGGTCACAGTGAATTTTTTTTCATAAAAGCAGTTTTGCCCCAACCCTGTTTTTTGTGATGGCCAATTTAAGAGAACAGTGCGCAGCTATAAAATTTTGTTTCCTGCTTGGGAAAAATGTGATGTTGAACACAGCTTACAAGGACAGCGCTACAGGAAAAACTCAAGTGTATGAGTGGTTTTCTTGTTTCAAAAAAGGTGAAATGTCGGTTGATGACAAACCTCATTCTGGATGTCTGTCAACTTCCCAAATGGATGAAATATCGACAAAATTCATCCACTTGTGCTCAAAGACTGGCAGCAAACCAATGAAGTAATAGGAAAGTTATCTGGACTATCTTGCAGCTTGGTTCAGTGAATTTTAACAGAAGATTTGAGAATGATAAGGGTCGCTGTGAAATTTGTGCCTTAAGTTCTGATTGACCAGGAAAAAGAACATCGAGTGGAAACATGCTGTGCTTTGAAAGAACAGCTACATTTAAAAAATAATAATTTATAAATTATCAAGGGTTCATGAGGGAGGAAGGGTCAGAGAGGGAGGGGGAAAAATGAGGAGCTGATACCAAGGGCTCAAGTAGAAAGGAAATGTTTTGAAAATGATGATGGCAACAAATACAAACATGTGCTTGACAAAATGGGTGGCTATATGGATTGTGATAAGATCTGTATGAGCCCCCATAAAATGATTTAAAAAGATAAAAAAGAAAGAACAGCTCCAAAGCAACCCAGACTTCTTCCCCAAAGTCACTACTGGTGAGGAGACATGGAGCTATCTTACGATCCCTGAAAGCAAACATCAATCAAGCCAGTGGAAGACGCCATCATCACCTCACCCAAAAAGAGCTTGTCAAGTGAACTCAAAGATCAAGATGATCCTCATTTGATTTCTTTGATGTGAGGGGGATAGTGCATTTGAAGCTCTTTCCACCAGGTCAGATTGTTAATCAAGCTTTCTATTTAGAGGTTCTGAAAAGATTTGGTAACATTATGCGACAAAGAAGGCCGGATTTGTGGCAAATGGAGCACTGGTTTTGCCACCATGACAATGCACTTGTTCATGCAGCTATCTTAGTACGTCAGATTTGGGCAAAAAACAGCATGCCTCTCTTGTCCCACATACCTGACTCATCTGACCTCACTCTGTGTGACTTCTTTTTGCTTCTATGAATGAAGAGGGACATAAGATGACAGGGATTTGATGACATGGCAGAGGTGAAGAAAAAAAGCGAGGTGCTGTCAGCCAGTGAAACAGATGAGTTTGAAAAATGTTTCCAAGAACGGCATCGCAGATTTGACAAATGTATTACGTGTAATGGAGAGTACATTGAAAAAGATAAGGTTGTTTTGTAAAAACAAAAAAAAAATTTAAATACATAGGTTGAAAAAAAATTCCATTTTTGGAGCAGAACCCCCTCGTCTGAACATGTGATGCTCTTGAGAAAGAATACATATTTTTCCTCAAATCTCATCTGCATCAGGTATGGACAGTGTGCCCTTGGTCACATATTTCATCTCTTTCTGCCTTCGTTTCGTCCTCTTTAGTGGTAAGATTCCAACCCTTGTTTCCTTCTGTCATTGTCAGAATTAAAATGAGGTGATGCTGAAGAATGCTTCGTGGAACGTGTGACATACAGCAGACTCTTAATCAATGTTACTGCTTTCTTCCCCAACCCTGTTCAGTCTTCTCCTATAGCGGGAGATCTTTGATTGGTTCAAATGTTTCTCTGGATGCCCTCATGTTGGAATGGCATCAGTCTGTCAGGTTGCATCTATGATGTTTGTAATTCAGGTAGCAAATTGATTTTTGAAAGCACTCTGGGCCTGCTCTGTCCATGTCAGATGAGCTCCAAACATTAATTATGCACCAATATTGACATTTTTTGTCTGACAAGGTCTAATGGCACCATATTCAAATCTGGCTGTTTCCTTGTTAGAAAACCCTTTGAAATGTGGCCTTGGGAGAAACGGCATGTGTCGCCTGCAATATTTGAACTGTCCCAGGATTGAAGCCCTCAATTAGAATTAAAGACAATGTGCATTAATGTCCAGGGCCCTGAGGAGAACGAGCTTGTGTGATTCACAGAAGCAGCTTGAGGTGTGGCTGCGTTGAGCATTGCTGGAAAGAAAGCAATCAAATCTTCTTTTGGTAAACTGCACCCGGTGGTGATGCGAACAATACAAATACATCTGGATTTGCATAGACACAAGTCAGGCATTCTAGTTCATGTCTGGAAACCAATACATTCAATACTTAGTATGATCATCCATAAGCATTCGGTCAAGGCTGCCTGGTTTCACAGAATTATGGGAAGAATTGCTATCAACTTATTTTCAAAGAAGTCTTAAAATCAAGCAAATGCTAGTGCCTCCGACTCGAACTGAGCTAATAAGCTAAGGTTGAGCTCATTCAAAAGTTCTCACTGCCCTAATTCAATCGACTCTCCCTGTGCTCATGGGGTTCTGACAGTATGCCGGGCACTGTTCTAGGCACTGGGAACCCAATTGGGTGCAACCAGGCAAGGTCTGTTCTGATAAAGTGCTTGTTCTAATGAAATACAGTGAACCCTCGTTTATCGCAGTTAATAGGTCCTAGACCCTACCGTGATAAATGAAATTCCGCGAAGTAGGATTCCTTATTTGTAAATCAAATATTTTCGTAGTTAGAGCATAGAGGACATGAAAAAACACCTTTTAGTCACCATTACACTCGTATTACCCAATTTATTAAACGAAAAATGGAAAATATAGTAAAACATTTTGGACGTTACAGTTATCATTTATTATTTATTATATTATTTGTGGCATCAAGCGTGTACAGTATGAGCCAATCAGTGGCAGTAATGACAGAGCATGCGCTGTTACGCAAAAACCGCGATAGAGTGAAGCCGCAGAAGTCGAAGCGCGAAGTGGCGAGGGTTCACTGTATCTATTAGACGTCCAGTTTCCAAGTATTGTGAGAGGGTAGAATCCTGACTTTGGGCAAGATGACTTTCCAAGGCAGAGGAAGCCTGCCATGTTCATGGAAATAAATGAGCTGTTATTTCCATCTCAAACAATCCTAAGAACATATTCAAGAGTTCTTAGGAATAATTCAGGTGTCTCTCATATTGAGCTGCACCATGGACGTTTCTCTGATGTCACAGGAGTTGTCGAATAAGCAGTCTACTAACTTGGCATTGCAAGAGTGAGACAAAAAGAGTTGCTACTGGGGTTCCAAGTCATACTTGCCTGGTTTCATCCCAAATAAGATATGTTTTTAAATGTCTCTGTAATCACCAGTTGGCTACAGACAGGTTCTCTCGGTGGTTTACTCGTCTTAGTCTAGCTAAAGTGCCTTGAGAAAAAAGAAAAAAAAAGACCAATAAAAACATAATGAAATAATGGATCTGGAAAACCTCATCCCTCGGAAGCCTGAGAACAGAACTAGATGATGATCATTCTGGTTGTAGTGCCTACACGACAGATGTTTGTTCTACTGGTAGTCCACGGTACTTTTAGTATTCTTTGCCAACATCATGATTCAAAGGCATCAATTCTTCATTGATCTTCCTTATTCATTGTCCAATTTTAATATGCATATGAGGCTATTGAAAATATCATGGCCTGTGTCAGGTGCACCTGATGTGACAGCTTTGCTCCGCAATACTTTAAAGAGGTCCCGAGCAGCAGATTTCCCAGTGCAATACTTCTTTGATGTCTTGACTATTGCTTCCATGAACATCGATTGTGGATCCAAGTAAAATTAAATCAACAACTTCAATATTTTCTCAGTTTACCATATTGTTGTCTATTGGTCCAGCTGCTTACATTGAGTTGCAATTCACAATGAAGCCATCAGTCTGATCTTCATCAGCAAGTGCTTTGAGTCCTCCTTGCTTCTCGCAAGCAAGGGTGTGCTATCTGCATATGTGTGGGATTATAAAGAGACTTTTCCCCAGCTTTGTCTCCCCCAAAGACATGCCAAACATTAGGGGCTTTTTGCTAGCAAATGGGGGGAATGTCAGATGCTTACAGACAACCTCCCTAAAGGCAATCAGTCGCCAGACTAAGGTAGGCCCGCTCCCTGCTGTTAGGGACCCAATGAGCTACTTCTCCCTAAAGGTTTGTGACCATTAGCTTGGTTCCTGTAGGTGGGGTTTACACCCTACTGATAATGGTTTCTATGAAGAACAGATCAAACTGGCTCAGTTACATCCAAAGTTAGGCTGCTATCCTGAATCTAGGATCTGCCCATCTTGTCACATGTATACCCCCAATACCTCCTCTTCCTATTGCATGTATATCCCTAGATTGGCCCCTCTCATTGCTATATAACCTATAGTGCAACCCCTTCCTGTGACATATGTCTTTACCTGTAATTGGTGAGCTTGCACTCCCCGCCAAAGATATATAGGCCTGGGTTAGCAATAAATATCTCTCTCTCTCTCTCCTCTCCCATCCTTGCTCCCCTGTCCCCTTTCCCCTTGTCCTCCTTCCTTTCCCCCTCTCTCCACGTGGACCACCAAGCGGGGCTGAGATGAGCATTGCTACCATGAAATGTGTCTCACTCCATTATTTCTCTCTCTATCTCTCATTATCTCGATGATTTTAATATAATATTTATATATCTCAACCGTACAATTTGCCTATCAAACCCATAATTAGTGGTGGGGGGCTGGTACCCCTTCCAACCACACATGTGACTGTTAATAAGCCTTCCTCCAATCCTTATGTTAGCCTTTATGTAACAGAGCTCATCTGGTTATTTGCTCAGCATACAGATTGAATAAGTGTTGGGAGAGGATAGAATCCTGATTTCCAAGCTCCCAGTATTCCCTCGTTCTGCTTGAGCCACTGTCTCTCGGACCGTGTTCCATAGGAGCACAATGAATTGCTTTCATTCTTTACTCTGCTCTTCGTAGATTTGTATGATCCACACAGTTGAATGCCTTTGCATACTTAATAATATACATTAAACCTTGTCTGGTATTCTCTGCCAAGATCCATGTGACATCTACAATGATACCCCTCATTCCATTTCCTCTTCTGATTCCAGTTTGGATTTCTGGCAGCTCTCTGTCAATGTACTTCTGCAACCATTTTTTTAATTATCTTCAGCAAAAATGTACTCGCCTGTGAAGTTAATTATATCGTTTGATAATTCCCATATCTTGTTGGGTCACCTTTTTTTGGAATGTACACAGATATGAATCTCTCCGTCAGTTGGCCAGGTAGCTGACTTTCAACTCTCAGTATACATCACTGAGTGCTTCAATGCTTTATCCCATTGTTGAAACATGCCAAGAGTTAGAAGTAGTGATAATAATACTAATACCTGACCGGAGGCACAGGAACATTGCAAGGGTGGCACCAGACTGTACAGTACTTACTTCTGTTGTGCATAAGGTCACTTTGGATCAGAACTGACTCAATGGCACCAAAAACCTGTATTATGGGGAAATATGGGGCTTTCTACTCCCATAAAGAGTCACAGATGCAGGAACCCCCAGAGACAGCTTGACCTTGTCCTATAGGGTGGCTATGAGTTGGCATCAACTCAATAGCAGAGAGTGAGTGAGTGAACCTTCATTACACA
>NW_022111310.1:24367431-24369233 GCF_000313985.2 Echinops telfairi
GAAGCCACTGCTCTAAAGGAAAGAGGAAAAGATAAGGGCTGGAGGGGGCAGGAAAACGAGACCACTGGAAATGGAACAGCCGGAACATGATCAAAGAGAATGTTGACACGTTGTGAAAAGTTTAACTAATATCCCTGAACAGTGTGTATAGAAATAGTCAAATGGGAACCTAATTTGCTGTGTAAATTTGCACTGAAAACAAGAAAATATTATTTTTTTTAAAGAACACAGGGAACTCAGTGTATTGGCCCAGGAGAGAGATAACCAAAGCTGGGACAGGGATCGGAAGTAAATGACATGGGCAAGGACATGAAATCCAGACACAAAGTCAACCTCGAAGCAAAAAGGATGATCTCAAATATGAGATGAAGGATCTCCCTGGAAAATAACAGCATTGACTATGAAGACAGCAGACAGAGCTACCCCTTTCCACGCCAACTCTCTCTCTCTGACAGCGCCCCCCCAGCCCCCAAGGGTAGAAACAGTAGCGACCTGATGTGTCACAGCTTGTGGCCTTAGCCAGCCCACATTTTATTCTGGAAGGAGGTTCCTGAGCCTCCAAACAAACCCAAGGAGTTCTGCTCAGCACGTGCGCAGCCTGCTTTACACCAGGGAAAACTACCTCCTAGGGAAAATCAGCTGATCTCTGGAAGTTCTAGCTTCTATGTTTTATCAGTCAGGATTTCCCAGAGAATAGAAGATAAATGTAATAAAAATGTATAAATGGGGGATAGGGGGGTAAGTGGGTAGATGATAGATAGATGATAGATGGATAGATAGAAGATAGATAGATAGATAGATAGATAGATAATTTCAAGCAATTGACTTACATGATTGGAGGATTGAAAAGTCCAATAAATAGGCCATGTCAGCAAGCTAAAAACTCCTGGTTGATAGCTGGTAATGGAGTATTGAGGTAGAATTTATTCTTGCTCAAGGAAGCCTCACTTTTGCTTTTAAAACCTTTCAACTGATTGGATGAGTCCGACTGAGATTCTTGATTATAAGTTTTGGCTAAAGGCAGATGATTGTAGATGTTAACTACTCCTACAAAATATCTTCATAGCAATACCTCGATTAGTATTTTATGAACAGCTGTGTATTGCAGCATTGTCAGCTTCACACATTAGACTTCTGTGTTAGTCTGGGTAGACTAGAGAAACAAATCCACAGAAACTTGTATGTATATAAGAGAGAGTTTTATATAAAGGGTAATTGTACATTAAGCATCCCAACCCAGTCCAGTCTAAGCCCATAAGTCTGACATTAGTCCATATGTCTGACACAGATCTACAAAGTCCTCCTCAAACTCACAAAACACAAGCAATGACGCCAAATGCAGGAGGAAAGTCAAATCAGTAGTGTGTACGCATCTCAGCGCTGGCAGGGGCCTCCAAGTGCTTTCTCCAGTACCCAGGGCTGCATCGGGGTAGATCCATGTGGCTTCTCCTCAGGGATGTCTCACAGGAAGTGAGCCTTGCAAGCTGAGGCAAAGAAGTAGCTAAGGCAGCCACACACTGGACTGACCATCAGAGAACAAGAGACCAGAGAACTAAAAAGGCGAGACTCGCTGAGCCGTTTATCTCTCCACCTCAATTAAACTGCCCTTCAATTAATCCCACATGTGTTTAGCAGCCAGGTTGGCACAATAAACCTCAACCAGCACAACTACCACCACAGCATCATCTACAGAGCACTATAAATTGAGACAGACTGACTCTTAAGTCCGGCTGTCACTCTCTCCCCTCAGGGTCAGCACCCTGAGGAGAAGGACAGACACAGGTGGGTTGCAGGAACCCAAG
>NW_022111310.1:24370664-24382798 GCF_000313985.2 Echinops telfairi
AGTAATGATAAATAATACCATGATCACAAACTTTTACAGTTTATAAAGTCTTTTCACACCCATTTGCATACAATTTAGACCTCCCAATTGCCTTCTGAGGTGGGAATAATTATGATACTTTTCACAGCAGTGATACTTAGCCTGGGGAACATCTAGGGCTGTGGATGGGGGTGGGGGGACTGTGAGCAATGTCACAGGAGGTGGAAATGACACTGTGCTGAGGTCCTGGAATCTAAAGTCAAGAATTGGAGGAGTGACTTTGAACAAACTCTTTTCCCTGTGATGTTTTAGTTTCATCCTCGATAGCGTGTTTTTGTGTTGTTAGGTAATGTCAAGTTGATGCCAACCCATATTGACTCTATTTATAACAGAACAAACTGCTGCACCATCCTCACAGTCACTTCTAGGTTTGAGTCCATTATCACAGCCACGGTGTCTATCTATCTCACTGAGAGTCGGCCTCAGAATTACTGAGTCTACCTTACTGAGTCTGAGGTCTTCACCCTGTGGCTGGTCCCTACTGATATGTCCCACATAAGTGAGATCAAGGGCCACAATTCTTACCTCTAAGAAATCATCTGGATGTATTCTTTCAAGACAGCATTGTTCGTTATTCTGGTATATAAGAGTTCAAGAGCCTGTGCCAACACTTTAGTCCAGTACAATAAACACTGTGACTCTCACCTCGTAAGCCTAGATCAGTAGTTCTCAACCTCTGGGTCATGACCCCTTTAGGGATCGAATGACCCTTTCACAGGGGTCACCTAAGACCATCAGAAAACACATATTTCCAATGGTCTTAGGAACCAAGACATTGCTCCTCTAGCCGCCTCCAGGTGGGTCCGCCCACATGCAGATACGCCCACATACAGTACCCGAAGTGAAGACTATTACCCATGATACACCGTGCTTCAAGACAAAATTTCATTTATTTGTAATTAGAAATAAATATTTCACAATATATGATTACATATTGTTTTTGTGATTAATCACTATGGTTTAATTATGTTCATTTTGTAACAATGAAAATACATTCCGCATATCAGATATTTGCATTATTATTCCTAACAGTAGCAAAATTATAGTTATGCAGTAGCAACGAAAATAATTTTGTTTGGGAGTCACCACACATGAGGAACTGTCTTAAAGGGTCGTGGCTTTAGGAAGGTTGAGAACCACTGGTCTAGATGAAAAGATTTAAAGTGGTGGCGCATCTCAAACGTCTACAACAGTGCCTGACTTGTGTTAATGGGTTTCAAAAAGTTCATCAGAGAAATTCCATTACCTTTAAATCATACTTTCTCACAAATGTTGGAAGCACCCTCATCGAAGGGACTCAAACTTTTTGCTTTACTTTATCCTTTCTTCTTCTGTTTGTAGTACAGTAAGTTCTCGATAAATCCTTGCATAATTTAATTAAGTTGAAAGAGATCCTGGTGACCTCACCTAGGATAGAAATACATACTTTGTGAAGGTTCATTGCCTGGATGCTTAGATTTGAATTGCCACTCTTTCACTACTAATAAGAATAAACCAGCATGTGTCCTAGTTGCTCTGAAGCTCCCGACCTATGTGCTGAGTAAGATAGTACCTATCTCGCTTTTGTCTTATTGTATATAAAAGTGCATGTACCTCTTAAAAGAGGGGGACTCAAAGAGTTCATGGAAAGTTCCATTTTCATTTCATCCTATTTTCCGTGAACCTTTTGAAACTCTCCTATATGTGCGTATATAAAATCAGGTAAAGTGCATATTGCAGTGTCACACACACAGAGTTGACAGCTGTCAGTTGGATCTCTGGGGTGGTTCTCTTCCTCCTGTTCCTCCTCTTCTGGTGCTGATGACTGTCTTTGAGAGCTGTCGAGTAGCCAGCCATACCAGCAAGTCTCACATCTCCATCCGGCATCATCAACACCTCTGCCAAAATTTCTCCTGCAGCGCCAGGAAGCATGCAAGCTTTTGGAAAGGGTGTCCAGCATCTAGGCAGCTGTCTTCTATCTCTGCTGCTACCTTGGACGGTAGTAAATGGAGCCACCAAGGCCTGCAGCTTGTATAGAAATCCTGCCCATGGGGATGAAATTGATGCAAGGCTGCTAGCAGCTTCTGCTAGAGTCAAATCTAAGTTGAGCTCAGCCCAAAGGAACCAGATGGAGCTCATGTTCCTCCTGCCATTTCCATCATACTCTCTAAGGATTCCTGAAATGAGAAGTCAGCACACCGCCTAATAGAGCCATGTGCATACCAAAAGGAGAAAGTCAGGATGATATGCATAGAGAATCCTGGGTCCATTAGAAATCATCTAGTCCTGCTTATATTACAATGAGTGACTTCCCCAAGGCCATATGGGAGGGTGAAGCCCTTTCTCCAGGGGAGACCACCGCCTTTCACACCTCCCAGGGTGCTATTTACATAGATGACACTGTGACAGGGCACCTTAAAGGGCCGCACCAAAGCAGCCCTGCCTCTCTCATCTGCACGGTTCTCTTCTGCTATCGATATACGCACACTTTTATGAACTGTAACTTTATCTCCTGTGTTATCACCATTTCTTCTCCTCCCCAGCGCCATCAAGAGTGAAGAGGGGGCAAGGCTCCCATCCATCCTTTCCTACCCATACTCATAGCTTCCTCATCTTAGCCTGGCCTGAGGTCCTTCTGGAGTAATCCTGCCATGCACCATGTCTCTGTGGATATATATATATCAAGCACCACAAAAGGCTTGAACTTTGAAGTCATGTCTCATAAACAGACTCATCCCCACACTGCTCTAGATACCCCCAAATCACTCCCTTCTTCGAAACACCTCAAATTCCCCTACGGTCCCCTCTGCAAATCAGGGCGTTCCAACAACAACATCTTCTGTGTCTTCAACCACTCCTCTGGAAATCCCTCCACCTTCTTGGTTGCATCAGTTGATTGTAGTAACAAATCACCACACACTTGACGGCTTAAAATGACAGAAATTTATTTACTCACAGTTCTGGAGGCCAGGGCTCATCCAGATGTCAGCAAGGCCACAGACCTTTCAAAGGCTCCAGAGGAAAACCCTCCTTCGACAGCTTCTGATGGCTCTAGGCATACCTTGGTTTGTAGCTACTTAACTCCAATCTCTGTTTTATATATTTGTCTTTTTATATGGAAACTTCCTCTACCCTAATCTTTTAAGAACACCTGTTAATGGACTTAGGGTCCAGCCAAATACTACTAGTAGAGTGTGATTTCATCTTGAAATCTTTACGTGCATCCGAAACTCACAGATTTCACTATCAGCCCACGAAATGAGTCGGCCCCGAATCTAGCTATTCCCTAAAGATAGTTCTTCTCCCAGATTCATTTCTTCGACAGAACAAGAAAGGGCTGGGGTTAATGATCTCTTTTTTGCTCTTCACCTCTCTGGGTTATTCTGTTCTCCCAGCCCCAAAGCGTACATCCTAGGACTGAAGCCATTGCTATCAGACAACACACCTCTAAACCCTCCTTCAGTAATACTTGAACACAATGCATCACAGGCTCCGCCAATGTCTCTTAAATAAATGACAATTTGAGTTAATTTATTAATTAACTATAATGTCAAGATTTATGTATCGTGTTAGGCCAAGGAAATTATTCAAGGACACTCTTGCTAAATCATTTAACTCCTAAGAACTGAGACAGAACGGTGCATTAGGGGAGATTCATATTGGAAGTCTAAGACCTGTGTTTCAGCTCCAGGTTTTCCTCTACCTGACTGTTGTGTGACCAGGTAAGTGATTGACACTATTTAGATCTCCATTTCATCCGCTACATTATGGAACTTTTGAAATATTATTTGATGATTATGTCCTACAGAATTTAAACTTATGTGAGGCTGAATTAGAGAATACTCATATTTGCTGGACAATTGCATCCCTACTTGAATCACCAAGAAAATTCAGGAATGATAACAGCAATCATTAAAATGAAGTACAAGATATTCTTCATGTATAGTATTAATTGTTCTAATGGTTTCCTTTAGAAGTTCAGCAATAGACTTAAAATGTTTGATCTATATCTGTTAGGTAGGTTGAATATGCTTCCTCTCGTCTGAGTTGGGCTTACTTATTCATCAGCGGGCAGGTAGGCCATGGTGGCTGAGATGACTGGAGCGACCCTCTACCTGGAACTTCTGCTTCTGTTGAGCTGGTTTGGACTTGTACGTCTGGTGGTGGTGGCAGGATTTCAAATGGTGAATGATGGAAGCAGGCAAGATTCTCTCGAAACCTCTGCATGAAGCTGGCACATCGCCACTTCTATCAATTTCTATTGGCCAAAGAAAGACTGGTTTCACAGGGTGGAGAAATGCATTCCACTTCTTCACTGAGAAATAGATTGTTCTTAAAGAGCAAGGATACATGGAGGATGACATTTTCTAAATCAACAACAAATTGTTTACAGTTGGCATTTTCAAAATCTTAAAATAACTCCCTTGGGTTATGATAAGTAATATTTAGTCACAACCTCCAGTGTATATTCCTGGTGACATAGTGATTTGACTTGGTGGAGTGGCTCTGAGTTGAAAGGTCAACTGTTTGAAACCACCAGCCACTCAGTAGGAGAAAGACAGGGATTTCAACTCCTATTAAGAGTTACAGGCTTAGCAACTCACAGAGTTGCTTATCTTATAAGGTCACTATGAGTCAGCATCCGCTCAATAGCAATGAGTTTTTATGTACAGTAGAAGAAACTATTGCCTAATACTGTACCATCCTCATAACTATTGTTATGTTTGAACCCATTGTTATAGCCAGTGTGCCAATCCATTCCATTGAAGGGCTTTCTCTTTTTCATTAACCTTCTATTTACCAAGTGTGTTAGTTAAATGTATGTGTCAACTTGGCTAGGCCATGAATCTTAATGGTTTGGCCATTATGCAATGATGTAATTTAACAGTTATAGAGTGATGTAATTAACCTCCAATTTTTTTAACATGATGTAATCATAGCCATGATGTCATCTGGTGTAGCCAGCCAATTAATTGAAGGGGAGTTTCCTTACGCTTTTGGCCTCCATCCATCGAAGGATGCTCTGGTAAAGCTTGCTGGCTGTGGGGATTACACTGCATTCTGCATCCAGCTCATCATTATCTGACCTCTAGTTCTTGGCACTTGAACTTGTGCCCCGCTGTCCTACCTGCCTCCTTGGGTCTGTCAGCTTCTGCAGCTATGTCAGTCAGTTGACACCTCCAGCCTGACATCTGACCCAAGGATTGGGGATTTGTGGGCCCAGACAACCACATGAGTCATTTCCTTCAAATAAATAGACACCCAGATAGACGTACTTCACTGGTTTTGCTTCTCTAAAGAACTCAGACGCAGACAGCAAGACTTTCCAATCTAAGGACCTCGACTTCTCTGCTGTGCTTTCATTCTCCTCCTTGTGCGCTGCAGCCCACGTGAGAAAGTCTGGTAAGCTGGGAACCCTTTTGAGGCATTTATGGTAAAAGAAGTTTGTTTGTGTGCTATTCCAAGCACCCATACCTTTTCTGAATATTCTTCTAGGGGGTCTCATCCCACATTATTTCTCTTTTGATTTACAGGCTGGGGGGAAAATACCTACAAGGCTTTTCAATTATTTATTACAGAAGGCATTTAAGGTTTGGTTTCAAAGTTGGTTTCTGGGTTTCTGTACTCGCTCTGGAAGCTGGTCTGACCCCCGGGAGGAGAGCACAGCGAAGGTCGAAGGATGTGTCTGGCTGAAGAACAGGCTCTTAGAGGCTCTGACGCTGACCCCTGTCTTCACACCGAGGCCAGCAGCAGCGTGTGATGGAAGGAGCTGCCGGGGAACTCTTCTAGCGGCCTGGCTCTTTAGTTTGGGCCTGTGACCTTATCTACTTTCCTGCCACAAAAGAAGAATACCTACCTCTGTTGAAAATAAAATTTGGTTTAGGTGGGAGAGTGAAGAGAGCATTCGAACTGACGATGATGATATATATGCAGTTCTTTTTAAAAGTGATGTCACAATCCAAGAGTATGATATATGCATATTATCTCAAGAAAACTACTGAAAACCAAACAAACATCCAAACTCGACCTAGGGTAACCATGGGTGAAGGAGGAAGAGTTTTTGCTTGGGGGGCATTGAGTTTATTTTAATGGTCGTGTAACAAGTTGGAGAAGGAAAAGGCTATGGTTGTACAGCACAAAAGGTATAATCAATGGTCCAGAATTATACACGTAGACATTGTTGAGTTGGAGAATATTTTGTGTGTATATTTTAACAAAAATTGAAAAAATAAAAACAAAGATGAGTCACAATGAGTACCAAGAAGAAGAAATGTTCTAAAATGGACTGTGGTAAAGACTGTACCACTCTTCTTGGTAAGATTGAGTTATTCAATTGTATGCTATATGGATAAGTGCCAATAAAATTTTTTAAAATAAAATAAAATTTGTTTAAATTACCATTTAATAGGTATCTATTGAGTTCATATTTTTTTGTCAAGGGGGATAGTACTGGTTCAATGGCAGAATTCTTGCCTACTAGAGACTCAAGTTCAATTCCTGGGAAATACTCTTCAAGCTACCCACCTGTCAATGGAATTGTATTGCTACCATGATATTGAAGAGGCTTTCAGTAGTTTCCAGACTAAGGCAGACTAGGAAGAAAGGCTTATTGATCTACTTCCCAAAATCCATCAGTGGAACCCTATGAATCACAGTGGTCTGAACTGCAATGGATCATGGGGATGATAGATGACCAGGCAGTGTTTCATTCTGTTGCGCATGGAGTCACCAGAAGTTGGGAACTGAGCCAATGGCAAACCACAGTGACATTTTTACCCACATTGTGCTAAGACTTGAAATATGGAAACTATTCATTATTATATTAAAGAGAGTCAAGAGGTCTCAAGAGTCAGGCTCCTTGGGTTCAAATTCTAAGTAGCCATCCAATGGATAGCATATCAGACATGTCTTTTAAACTGTGTGAGACTGAGTTTCTCCATCTATAAAATTGGGTTGATAATAATACCAACCTTATAGTGTTGTTGATCCATATTGAACACGTAACCCAACCCCTATCCAATGATGATTCATTAACAAGATGAGGGTAAAGATAAAGACAGTGTTCTAAATACAATACACAAAAGACATATGGTCTTCATGGACATTTTACTCTATTGAGGAGCAGAGATATTAAGCAAACAGTCACATAGACATATATTTACCAACACGTTAGAGCGGAGTATGGTTTGCCATTCTGTAGAAGCTGTAGGCATTTGTGATGAGGACAGGAACAGTTCCATTCATGTGCCTTATGTGGCCCAATCCCATCTGTATTGTTCCAGCACTTCACCACTAGCATGGATGAAGTGGTCAAGTAACTCAGTCAAACTAATCACCTAAAAGCCCCAGGACTTTCATAGTGGGGAAGGGATTCCTTTTCTCTGCCATTAGCTATGACAGAGAAAGTATTTGATCCAGTAGTGGTTGACAACCATTTTTCCAACAGACTAGCCTTGTTGCACTGGTTAAGAGCTTAGATGCTAACTAAAAGGTCAGAGATTCAAACCCATCAACCACTGTATGTGAGAAAGATGTAGCAGTTTGGATCCGTAAGAGTACTACAGCCTTGGGAACCATTTTGAGGAAATTCTACTCTATCCTGTTGGGTTGATAGGAGTCAGAATTGACTCAATACCAATGGGTTTGGGTGTTTTTTGTGTTGCTTTGCTTTTTGGTTAAGGGGCCAATTTTAGGTAGAAGCCAATACTCTGGAGGTCAGAAATATGATACATAAAGAAAGTAGCCTTTGGCAATATTGCTGAACCACCGGATTAAGTGTCACCTGAATATTACCATATTCTAGGAATATTCAGAGAACTAAATCTTAAATCAATTTTGTTCCTTACAATTAAATGATTCCAAAGTAATAACAAGTGTTCTAGATCAAAATTGCAGGGTGCTGTAAAACTGCATATCTCAGTTACTTCATTTCTTGTAGCCACAGGACTTATTCAGGGTAGAAATCAGGACAGAGGTTCTAGTGAGTGAAAGGCATTAGAAGCCCCTGCTTCTACATGCCACGCCACATGAGTCTCTAGTCTCCCTCATCTTCCCCTGGCTTCACGTATCACCATTTCTCCTCATCTTCAGACTGCTCTTGAACTTCTCTATCATGAGGCAGGACAAGAAGAGGAACAGCATCTTCAGCTCATTTCCTTCTTTGACTCCTTGACCCATTTCCCATCCCTACTCCTCCATCTCCTTCCTTAAACTTATCTTTTCTCTTCATTCAGCACTGCATGATGCAGTTCCATATATTTAGCTCATCCCACACAGGTCTAGGACTTAACTTTCTCTCTTAATTGCCTACTGTAAATACCGAAATAAATAATGCATGTAAAGGATATAGCATAATGCACCCACCTAGTATGTGCCCAGGAAATAATAGCTCTCTTCCCTCTCCTCCAATACACTTTTCCACTTGCTGGCTCACTAATTTGACTTCCACGTTTCTCCCCAAATCAGGTCTGGATGCTGCGCTCCACTCTTGTCATTTAGACCTTTTTGGTTTTGGACAAACTGCTTCTCTAATCACCCTTGCTCCTTGGGTATCCAAATCTTTGTCCTCAATCAACACATCACTTCTCTGTGGGCCCCTTACCATCAAACCCAGCCAGCAATGACAAATGCTAGGATGTTCAATGAAAGAACAAGTCACATCTGCCACACTACAACTCAGAGTGTATGTTCTACAAGGACAGGGATGGCTCCCCATCCACCTTGTACCCACACACACAATATGAAGCCCAGCACCTGGTTAAACTGGATGTTTGTTAAATCGATCAAGGTGGCACAATGTACTTAAATTAGCCATAGCTGAGGCTCCGTCTGTCCTTCCACACTGAAACGTGCACCGAGGAAGAGGCTCCGGAAATCGTGGTTGAATTCTTGGCTTCTTCCAGGCACTGATTACTGTACCTAAATCAGATCTCCGTTCCTTCTGAATAGTCACAGCTGTTTGACTAGAACCCTTTTGACACACTTACCCAGTTCTGCTTCTGCTGTCATGATTTTCAAATATGACTTTTAACTCCTTTGAGACCATAAGCTCTTCTGAAGGCCAGGGCCATGTCTAAGTCACCCCTGGGGCTCCAGCTGCCTGCACAGAAACAGAAGCATAAGGAAGTCCATTAGACCTATTGGTTAAGAGGACAAAATAGATGAATGAAGACGTGAACAAGAGGAGGATGAGAATTACTCGACAGTGGCTATGATCGAGACACATTAATAACGACCTTGCTCAGTTTATGATCACCTTCCCCCTCAAGAGGATGAATTCCCTGAGATCAAGATTCGGATCTGCCGTCCTGAGTGTGCAGTGGTTAATGCATGGTAGCCCTGGTGGTACGCAGGTTTACACGCAGCTGCTGACCAAAAGGCCCATGATGCACTGAAAGAGACTGAGCAACAGAATCGTTTTGCTTGATGTCTTGTTGCTCCACCTAACACTGGTGTCTGCTACAAAGGAAATAAGGCACGCTGGTGATACAGTGGTTAAGCGCTCATCTGCTAACTGAAAAGTTGGTGATTCGAACCTACCCAGTAGCTGCGTAGGAAAAAGGTGTGGTGCTTGCTCCCATCCTACTCGTGGTCTAGAAAATCTCAGGGGGCAGCTCTCTGTCACATGAGACCCCTGTGGGTTGAAATCCACTCTACAGCCCCTAACAACAAGAAGGAGCACTCAACACTGTGCTGATGACTGAGCTTTGACCCTCTCAGGAATTTCCCAGTGCCCCAGCCATCACTTCCACTTCTCCTAATTTTAAGCCTGAAGTAAGTGGAGTGGGGAATTGTATGCTTTCTCATTGATAAGAACCCAACCATGGTGGGCTCCCCCTTCTGCTTTTCTGCTTTTCCAGCTGGCTCAAATAGTTTAATCTACAGTTAATTTCTGAAGCATCCAAGCCAGGTTCTGACGTATCAGATGATCAAGATAAACAGCTGGAGTGTTTTTATGAGTAAAATCTCTCCAGATTTCAGTACATAAATCACTTGTGAAATCATTCATTGTCTTTAGGCAAGGTTATAATGTGAATGAAAATTCTATCTGTTTATGAAGCAAAAGTCAGGGGATTAGGAACGGTTTGAAGGAAAGAGACTACACTACAATAGAAAAATAAGATTTATTTCTTAATTCGCTTCTTACATAGCTCCCTCCACCCCTTCCCCATATGTTTCAGCCTAGAATAAGAATTTAATTTCATGTTCCTTCCAGAGAATCACAGAGATTTTTTAAAAATGCAGATCTTAAAAGGCAGAATTTAGAGGACATTGGCACCAGGCCAACACAGTCAGCCCATTTGGAGCTCAGGTTGAATGCCACTTCCCTAGATAAGTCCTCTGATGATTTAGGATGCATTAAATAAAGTCAGGCAGGCAAGCAACTGCTGCCGTGTAGTAGACTCTGACTTACATGGGCCTCACTCATGTCAAAGTGAAACTGTGCTCCGTAGGGCTTTGGGGGCTGAGTTTTAGGACATAGGCGGCCAGACCTTCTGAGATGCCCCTCATTGGACTGGAACTGCCACTCTTTTATGTTTTTGTTTTATTTAGTTTTACTGTTTGGTTAGTTGATGGCTTTAGCCATTTGCACCATCCAGGGAGGCCCTTAGGCTACGTGACTCAATCTCATAGCACGCCATTGATATTACCTGTGTTGCTCTACCACCGGTTCAGTTAATATTTATTTGCCCTGCTTGCTGGCAACCACCCGTCCTCCCTAGACTGTACATTCATTTGTGTAGGGATTATGACAATAGTTATTCATCATGGTCTCACCCTCACCCAGCATAAAGTAGGAGCTGAACAAACATCTGTTTTAAATAGATACATCATGAGAAATGTTCCAAGTTTTGTTTCAAAGTCAGTCTAGAAAATACAACACACACTAAACAAATGAAACCCTGTGTTATTATTTCTCATACTTTAAATTGTACTGACTGGATATGTCAGTATAAATATATGTTAATGCTATGCAAATCATTACAGGTATTCGTCTGCAAAGTACTCGAAGCAATGGCAGGATGGGTATTTCTCCAATCTTAGTGACAAGCTTCAGTGACTTGTCCAGATGTCTCAGCTCACAGTGGTAGACGTGGAATTCCACTGCTGTGGAGTTAATGCCAACTCATAGTGGTCAGATAGTATGGCATAACTACCCCATGAGGTTTCCAAAGTTGTCAGTCTTTATGGAAGCGGATTGCCACAGCTTCCATCTGTTCCTTCCTTCCGTCCAAGCGACTGGTGACCTTTTGGTTAGCAGCGGAGCACTTCCACTTCAGTGCCACCACGACTGCTGGAGAGAAGCTTAGAACTCAGTAGTTGAACTCCCAAGTTCAAGTTCTTTTCTTCTCTCCTGCAAATCACAGGGAATCAGGAGAAACTGATCCCTGGTGGTGAAACTTCTCGTTTTCCAGTTCTCGCCATCATGAGATGGCACAAATGAAAACAGCTGAAGACCGAAGCGAGAATTGTGTATTTCCTTTGCTTTTTAAAACTTGCAGAACATCAGCAGACACAATTCCAAACACGGTCAATGGTTTTTAGACTCTACTGGTGTCGCACCCCCCAAAAAAAGGGTGGGGTTGTAGACAGCCTTGCAGGATGTCAGCCCTGGGGGTCAGGTCCTGCTGTGTTCGGCTTCCACCTTCTGCTGCATTGATCCAGGAGACAAAGCTTCACAGCCAGCACACGCTAAGCAATGCACATAAAGAAACCAAAGTGCACCTCCACCTATGTGCACACACACATGCCGGTGTGCCTGCGTGGGTATGAACTACTCATGCACTTCCACGTAGGCTTTCACAAACTAGAAATACAGCTTCTGGGCCAACATCACAGCACACACAGGAACAAGTGAGTGCACTAGTTCACACCTGCCTACACACACACACACACACACACACACACACAAATGTGTCCTTATAAACATTTCACAGTAACCCACATCAGCACACTATCTTACAATAGACAAAGGCACTTTACATCCAGTTTCTCACTTTACACCTTTTTTCTTTAAAAGCGGGTCACTCCAAAGGCTTTCTAGGGGTCCTCCACCTGAGCCTGGGAGGGATTTCAAAGGATCTTGACCTCTCCTGACGTTGAATGCAAACTGA
>NW_022111310.1:24382975-24383592 GCF_000313985.2 Echinops telfairi
CTGAACGATGAGGTCATATACGGGTTATTCGTATGACAACTGGAGTCACTGAAAAGTGATCATGTTCATTTTCTACTGTGCACAAAATCGATATATAATTTTAGATAAACAGAGGCTAAACACTCCCTAAGATGTTATCTAGTCCATCTTGCCCCAAACCCACAGCAAGATAATAAAAGAATTGGGATTATAAGTTGGATTTTCTGGTGTCTTGTGTTCTTGTCATTACATTTCTCCACATGGCTTGTTTTCTGTATTGTCCAAAAGGCTAGCAAAGTGGGCAGAAGAGAGAGTCTGAAAGGTCCTGGAGTCGGTGTTGAGGCCCAAGACTATTCGATTAAATCATTCCGCCAGGATGTTTGATACCTATATCCACCCTAACTGTCTATGACCATTCCCAAGCACCTGATTTAGGACTCTGCAATATTAAAAAGTAGCTAAGATTTTTGGAGTGTTGGTGGTGTTGTGGGTAAGCACTGGGCTATGATCCACATGGTCACCAATTCAAAACCACCAGCAGCTCCAAGATAGACTGGGCTGTCTATCCTGGAAACAGTTACAGGCTCAGACACCCACAGGGGCTCGCTAGGAGAGACTTACTATGTATTAGGTATTGA
>NW_022111310.1:24385245-24409564 GCF_000313985.2 Echinops telfairi
TGACCATCACAAAGCAAGAGACCCAAGAACTTGAAAGGTGAGGATTACCGAGCCATTCATCTCTCTGCCCTTCAATTAACCCCACATGTGTTTATCGGTCAGGTTGGCACAATAAACTTTAACTATATAAGCTACCAACCACAAGATTGGTAATTCCCACCACCAGCCACTCTACAGGAGAAAGATAATGTTCTCTGCTCTTGGGAACGCCAAGGAGCAATTCTGTTCTACCCAGAAGGTCATGTGAGTCAGAATCAACTTGATAGCAATGGGTAAAATAGATTGTAAAAGGAGACTTTCTCGAACCACTAGAAAAAGCAGATGATACATTGGCATAAGGAATTGCCTCTTTCTCCGTCCATTATGATCTCCTGGTCCAAAGTCCATGGTCCATATTGCTAAGTACACCCTTTCTGTCTTCCTATTGGAACAAACAGAAATGAACAATTAATGGTCCTGACAGGGATCAGAAGACTGAAAAGACAGAAGGGGGGCCCTGCTGTCTCCCAGATACATTAACTGCAGAAAGCAGCCACATGGCTTAGAGCTGCAAAACTGACAGAGAGGCATTGGACAGTTAAACTGAAAGATGCCAGGGTTGAAACCCAGATCCTTGAAGATGGGCCATGACCTCCAGTAAGCTTGGGGGCAGGACCTCACAGAGCAGACACTGGAAGTAGGTGGTGCTCGGTGGACTTGGCTCTAGAAATGCAGGGGGGCACAGGGGGGAAGGGAACAGACTCTAGAACCAAGTATCTGTGTCAGATGAAGAGCCATCACTGCAGTGACATTAACAAGAGAGGTTACAATGAGAAAGGGACAAGCCTCTACCCTGCCTCTTGCCAGAAAGACTCCCTCTGGTTCTGCAACTGGCAGAACTTAACAAGGAGGCAGAAAGCAAAGGATAAAGGTGACATGCAGGATCACGAACATGAACCTAATAGCTGACTCCACTCCTAGGGCTCAAATGACTGCCACCAGCCAGCCTTCTTGATACTGTCCCAGAGCTCTTATCCTCACACCTGGGGGCATAAGTCTGGCTACCATCACAATCACTTCAGGAGGTTTTAACAATAGATTCCCCCACTGCCATCTAAATGCATGGATGCTCTCCGGACATGAGACCCAAACTCACACTGCCATCGAGTTGAACCCCCTGTGGGAACCCTGTAGGACAGGCTAGAACGGCCTTTGCAGGTTTCCAAGACTCTAACTCTTCACGGGATTAGAAAGGCCGAGCTTTCTCCTGAAGAGCAGCTAGTGGTTATGAACCGCTGACCTTGCTGGTCACCACCAGGGCTTCTTCCTGATACAAGAGCACCTTCGATACCCAGCTTTGACACTTTTTACCATGCCACACGACAGGAGCAACTAGGTGCCTCTTGGATTCGTGATTCATCAAGAAGGAAAATATCATGTAAGAACCTCAGTTCAAATGCAGACTTGGGCCAGAAGTCACACACAGCACAATGAACAGCATCTTTGCAGATCGATTACAAGTCCTTTCTGGAAGCAGGGTCTGAGGACCCACAGTGGTGTTCAGCCGATGTCACCGTGGGCTGTCAATTTGTGGGCATGAGTTAGACATTCAACAGGCCCCGTCTGTCTCAAGGTGGCAACATCGCTGGGGATTTCATTATTGCTACAGGCAATATTGCCAGCGCAAGCTCCGAGTGAGAGCCAGGGCTGCCGCACACCCTTAGCCTGTTATCAGCTGCCAGTCCAGCGATTCCTGACAGCTTCAGCTGCTGGCTCCCTGTGGACAGCCAGGTCCCGGGGACATCTGCCTTGTTTGGAATTTTGTCAGGGGACAACCCCACCCTGACACCACCAGCCCAGGGGTCCGGCCAATGTGGTTGGCTTTCCGTGGCTCCTGTCAGTGCTCGGGATGGTTTCAAATGCTATGAGAGATGAGAGGAACCCGTCACCAAGACCTGTTTCCTCTGCTCCAGATGCTTCCCTTCCCACATGTTAAAAAGTAACACGCCATTTTGCTGATATAAGCATTTAAAGCTCTGACTTTCTATGCGGGCATTTAAACCTGGTAGAAGTTTAGGTGGGAGGAAGCAAGACGACACGGATTTACGCTGAGCCGCTGATGCTCAGACCAACGTCATGGCCATGGGCAAGTCACTCCCTGTTCTCTGACCACCATTGCTGTCTATAAAAAGAGAAGGGGGAAAGGAGGGTGTCTAAGCCTCTACCACTCCGGGATTCCCTCCCATTAGAGTCAACAAAGGGCCCTGGCTCCGGACCAGGGACCGCATTGGGTCCTTTCTGATGCAGTCCCTGTCTTAGGCTGGGGCACCATCATAGAGCTTAGTTTATTGTCAAAGGTAAGCAAGCATCCTGATGGCTTCTTACACTCCCAACTGCAAGATGGGCATCAGAACTGAATTTGCTAAAGTTTTAGAGACACAGAAGGCAGAACTGAGGTTCAAGCCAGATTTCCTGACTCTCAGAGCATTTCTCCATTTCCCCCAAAGACCTGCATGTTCATAGGCAAGCACCTCAGTGGGCCAGAGCATGTAGAGCAGCAGTTCCCAACCTTCCTAATGCCACAACCCTTTCATACAGTTCCTCATGTTGTGGTGACCCCAACCCTAAAATTATTTTCATTGCTATTTCATAACAGTAATTTTTCTACTGTTATGAATTGGGCGACCCCTGTGAAAGGGTTGTTCAACCCCCAAAAGGGTTCCTGACCCACAGGTTGAGAACCGTTGCTGTAGAGTGTTCTCCCTCTGCAATTCCCAGCAGATGAGGAAAGGGAACTAAGCTTCAGGAGGAGGGATTGCAATGGGAGTTAAGGAAGATTGGCCTAAGACACAGAGACCACCCCATTCTTAAAGAGACGGCAGTTGTGGTCTGCTATCACCATTGCATGATGAGCTCATGCACAACAGAGCAAAGCACTGTCATGATCCTGGTCCATGGTCAGGGTCAGAGCCTTGTGGTCCCTAATGTTTTCAGCGTCTGCTTTTCAGGAATAGATACGCAGGACTCTCTTTCCAATTTGGTATCACCTAGAAGCCAAACCTGTTCAGCATCCTGGCACCATGTAAGCCTTCTCTGCTGGCTGGATGGTGGCTGTGCAGGAGATGCACCAAACCCAGGTCTCCCCATGCGGTTAGGTGTCATGGCGTCAGCTCTGCCTCACAGCGACTCTCTAGACAACAGAACAAAACGCCGCCCAGGCCTGCCTCGTCTGCACAATGGTTGTTCTGTTTGGGGCCAGTGTTGCAGTCACTGGGACACTTCAGCTCATCACGGTCTTCTTCATTTGACTGGCATTCCGCTTGACCAAGCCTGGTGTCCTTTTCCAGGGACTGCTCGATCTTGACATTTCCAAAGCACAAGGATGCAGTCCTGACAGTCTGGCTTCTGAGGAGCAATCTAACTGTGCTTCCTCCAAGATGGATTTTTTTGAACTTCTGGTAGCCCGTGGTTTCCTGCTTAAAAGGCAAGGATTCTAACACTAGCCATCCGTGATGCCCCACCCCCAACGCACACACCTTTTGATTGTCATGTTTTACATGTGATTGTGAATTGCGCAGTCCACGGGGCAAACCAGTTTTCCATTCCACAGCTCATAGTTGTTTTCTTTTCATGTCATCGATTGCCAGCCCCACCCTGTGGACATGCCATATCCCAATTCCCTCCACTTTAAAGAGACATGCCCAGAACCCTGAATGTCTGTGCCTGGCCCCAGACGGGCACTTTGGAAGAGAGTAGGAAACCTGGGAGCCTCTTTCTATAGTTGAAGAAAAGAATCTAAAGAGCAGGTCAGCCAGAACTCTTCACAATGGTCTTTATCTTCTTGAAGATTTTTCTAATGATAAACTTTAAAAAACAAAACAAAAAATCTCTCTTCAGGCCAGACATTCTTCACAGAGCTGCCTGGTCTCCTGCTTCAATGAGGCACGAGTGGAACTAGTGCTAGCCAGCCTCTCCACCCCCCAACCTCACCCCAGCCAGCCTCCTCCATCAGTCCCTCTCAGCAGGCACCCTCCAACGCCCCCTGGGCCACCACCGTGGCTGGCTGTGATGCCTGTGACCCCCTGGCAGGTTCGTTAGAACTACAACCAGGACTGGGAGGCCGCCATCAGCCGCCAGATCAAGCTCTAAGCCCCCAGTGTCTACCTGTCCATGTCTCCCTACTCCGACCGGGATGCCATGGCTCTGAAGACTTTTGCCAAATACTCTCTGCACCAGTCTCAGGAGGAGAGGGAACATGCCAAGAAAGTGATGAAGCGGCAGAACCAATGAGGGGGCCAGATCTTCCTGCAGGATATCAAGACACCAGACCTGGAGGAGCGGGAGAGTGGGCTCAACGCCATGGAGTGAGTGCCCGCCGCACCTGGAGGAAAGTGCCACCCAGTCACTGCTGGCACTGCGCAAACTGGCCACTAACAGGAATGACCTCTTGTACGGATCACTGAGACGCACTACCTGGAGAGCAGGTTAAATCCACCCAAGAACTGGTCGACTACGTAACCGACCTCCTCAAGATAATGTGCCCGGATTCCAGCCTGGTGGGAATCTCTTGGACAAGCACGCCCTGGGAGACGGTGACAGACAGAGCTAAGCGGCAGCGCAGCCTCCCCCAAGTCACCAAGACAGCAGGAACATATTGGGTAGACCTGTCTCTTTTCTAGCAACTGTACCCCAGCATCCACTTTTGTTCTTTTATTTGTACCATTCCTTCATTAGATAACCCCCCACCTAAAAAAATATCTGACCCACAGCAACCCAATGCAAAACAGGATGAAACTGTCCAGTCCTGCACCATCCCCACAATAATTCTTCTGTCTGAGCCTCCTCTGGCAACTACTGTGTCAATCCATCTCCCTGAGGGTCTTCTTCCTCACATGGCTCTACTGTACGAAGCAGGATGGCCTTCGCTGGGGGCTGTGGTCTCCTGCATGTCCAAAGTACCTGGGGTGAGGTTTGATCATTCTCACTTCTAATAGATCCCAATAGATAGCACATTTCCCCCCACCCCCTTGATTGCCAGTGGCATGGTTTTTTTCTTTCGCCACCTGTTTCTTTTGCCCTCTAAAATACAAGGCATCGGATAAGCAAAGGCGGATCACCACACACAAATGGACTCCATCGTCCAGGGAGACGATGAGAGAGGACTTCATCACAAGCACACACTCACCTCCAAGGCCTTCCACACCTTAGTCAGCAGCACTGTACGAGAATAGAGAGCCAGCTGGCCTCTGAGAACGACAGGTGGGAGCCTTCTGAAACACAAGAGATGCATGTGGCATCGGCACAGCTGATGGCTAGAACCAGATGCAGGGGGTGGGCACTCAGGTCAAATCCCTTCTCTCTCTTCTCATGAGTGAGGAGACGTCATCGTATATGGTGTTTATCAAGGGAGACATCAACAATCTAGCCCTCTAGGGGATCCCAGATAGAAGGGCTCCCGCTGGCCCTGGAGAAATGGTTGTCATCTCTCAGCACCTGATATAGGTGTCAGAACGACCACGTTGGCGTTGGTGCAGTTGAATCTGTATAGATTCAACAGTCTGTAGAGGAGATGGCAGAGTCTTAAACTAGAGACCGTTTAGACATGAAAAAGGATCATCCCAGGCAACATAAAGCATGCTTCTGAAATATCTAGTCTCTGACACCATTACACCGTGTGTCGTACCTTTGTGTCCCTTGCTCTCAAATGCCCTGTGCCCTCACTCCCTGCAGTCCTCAGTGCAGTCCATTCTTGTTGTAGAGGATGCATACAGTAGGCACGACAAATAGCCGCATAGATCACCAAATGAGACCTGCATTCATATAGGGAGTCCATGACACGGGCTGATGAAGTAGCAATGGTGAAATTTTCAAACATCAACAAGAGGTTGTGAAGACCCCTGAGACCTTCCCCGACTATTGAAAGGCTCTGCAGTCTTTCTTACTCTAAGGATATTTGCATGAAAAATACTCATGATTTCCACGTCTTTTTTTCCTATTGAAATCTCTATGTGGATATGTCAGTGTGTGTGTGTGTGTGTGTGTGTGTGTATGCAGAAGATGACCCAGATTCATGAAATGTTCACACAGTAAAGCACGAGAGAGAGAGCTAGGGGGTTATTGTTCAAAATAAATATACAATAGCTTGGATTAGACTCACCTCGCATGAAAATGCAGCTATGTCCAGGAGGCCTGCTTTAATGACTACGTACGAATGGTTTATAATTAGTAGAAGGCTTGGAAATGAGTCCTCCTTGGGTGCTTACATCAAATAAGATGGAGTTCATGAAAATGTTTTAAAAACCAGAAAGCACAATAGACGTGTTTTCTCTAACACAACATTATTTGAAATGGATCTGTTCTGATAGTGCACTGATTATATTGCAATTGAGTCCTCACCACAATCAGACCCAGAATTGTTATCTTTAGTTTAAAGAGGGGAACAAAGCTTAAAAAAAAAGTTACTGGCGTAAAGTATTGCCCTTCCCAAAAGTTTATAATTCTCTCTCAGGATGATGCGGTAGGGGCAGAAGGGTAGTGGTCAGGACAGCGGGTCCTAAAACTCAAAAAAATTCTTTCTGGTGATTGCCCCTAAGGAACACGGGCTGGTCTTTATGAAACACTTTTCATGAAGCCTAGTGGCATGGTGGGGTAGGTGTTGGTCTGCTAACTGGAAAGTTGCTATTTCAAACCCACCAGCCGCTCCTTGGGAGAAAGAGGAGGCTGCCTGCTCCGGTAGAGATTTACAATGTTGGAAACTCTGATTGGCGTCTACAGGAATCTGGATGGGGACTTGATGTGGCAGTGGGTTTTGCTTTGCTGTTTGTTTGTGGGTCTTTTCCTCCCATAGCCCCAGAAAAACTTTTAAACATCATCTCATGGAGTCCCCAGAACAAGTTTAGGAGTTAGGCTCTAGGAAAATTCCTCCAAGAGTGAGGAGATGGCTTGGTGGCACATGATTACGTATTCAACTACTAACCAGAATGTTGGAAGTTCAAACCCACGCAGGAGAACAACCTGACAATTCAGTGACCCTCCTCTGTCCCGTGGGGTTACCCGGAGTGGAACGTCAACCCACACAGTAGCAACACACGGATGAGGATCTAGGACTCAGAGAGGTTAAAAATCCCCACTAAGGGCGACCTCGTGCGTTGAAGAAGAGAGCGCAATCCAGAGAGTTTTCAAAAGCTGTGACTTTGGGAAACAGCTCCGTTGGTCCTTTCTTCCATAGCCCCTCCAAGTAGATTGAAGTTATCAACCTTCTGGTGAGTGAGCGACTGAGCCTTAACTGCCTGAGCCACCCAGAGAGGTTAGGAACCTGCAAAAAGTCGCACAGCAAGGAGATGGCAGGACCGGGTCACAGACCCCAGAGACATGGCTAGCTGTTCAAAGTCCATGGGTTCTTCACCCCAGAATCATGAGTATGCATTTGGTTTCATGGCCATAATAGCACCTCCCAACTCCTCTGGAGAGAAGAGGACCTGAGGGTCCCTTCAATCTGGATGGAGACTGCCTCACCAGGAATTCATTGACGGAGTAAGCAAATGGTCTCCCCTCTTCCTACACCTGAATTCCATCAAATGAATCTATAATGAGGCCCTTAGAACATTGAAATATTATTTTCCCTGAAAATCCTGGACCATTTAGGAGATCAGACCTTGCTTTGCTTGGCAGGTGAGCCGTGTTATGATTCATTCCAAAGCATCAAAGGACAGCACAGACCCAGTCGCTGGGAGAAAAAGGGAGTAAGAGCCAGGAGGAGGAAGCAGGATGGGGACAGGAGGGGAGGAAGGGGAGGAAGGAGGAGGAGGGAAGCTGTAGCCACTGAGAGGGCTGGTCAGAAGATGCCTTTGAAATGCACACACCAAGTCAGATCTCAATAGAGCAGCCGGTCCTCAGCTTCTAGAAAGGGGAACTGGAGTTAGCACTTCTGTCTGGTTAGAAAGGCAGCTGGAAGATGGAGAGAGAAGAACGGCCACTCTTCCCACACCTCACACACAACTTGAATGCCTCTCTCTGAGCACGGGAGAGACAGGGTGCTGGGCCCAACGACAGGGGTGGGCCAGAAGGAAGGGGATGTGCTGAAAGCTGATCAAAACCCCTTTCAAGTGAAGATTAAAATCCACAGATTGCAGGAGGTCAGTTTAATGGAAAATGGTCCCTGTCCATGCTGTCTCTTCCCTCGGCTTCCCCTGGGAAGGGGACTGGCTGTGATGCTGCTCATCAGAGGACCCCCTGGGTATCAGATCTTATCCAAATGAACAGCTGTGAAAAGCTAAAAGAGAGAACAGGAGCGGGGGCGGGGGGGATGGAGGTTATAAAGTGTTGAAAGAGGGAGAAGGAAGAGGGATTTTCATTATCCCACACCCTTCATGTGGAGGAACTGAACATCCAGGGACATTTAAAGGCCACTTGTCTGAAGGATGAAGCCCATGAAGGGAAGCAGGATGCTTGGAACAGTGTTCCAGCTCCCACTCAGCTACTTCACTCTCCTGGGTCTCAGTTTTCCCATGTGGAAAATGGGCAGAGGGAGGAATGGTTGGGGTAATGCTACATGGAGACAGCATGCACACAAGCTAAGTCTATAGCGTGTGTTCAGATCCTTCCTCTCTTCCTGAAGCTGTGTGACCCTGGACAAGTACGTTAACCTCTCTGTACCTGTTTGTGACCTGGACGTGATGGCAATATCTACCTGTCAAGGTTATATAGTGAGGATTGCATGAGTGAGGAGGCCACATGAAGCACCTAAGCCAGAGCATGGGCCACAATAAACTCCTACTATCGTCACTGAAGGAGCCCCGGAGGCATGGTGGTTACACATTGGGCTATGATCCACAAGGTCTGCGGTTTGAAACCTCCAGCCGTTCCATGGGAGAAAGGCGGGGATTTCTACTCCCGTAGAGATGCAGTCTCAGAAACTTGCTCCATCCTGTCCTTGTGGAGTCAGTCTGAGTCGGCCTCAAGTCGGTGACAGTAGGTTCATTTGGATCGTTACTGCGTGATTCAGAATTGGAGCGCAAATGTCAGGGGCACTCAGGGTTTGAAAGGTATAGGTGTGAGACAGAAGTCCTCAAGTCATTGAACTTATCCTAAGTCTCAGGAACATTTTTTGGTTTTGTTTTCAATGCAAAATAAGGGGCTTATGGGCATGAAATGTGGTGTGTGACTGCAATAATATTCTAGTGCCATTATCATCTATTATTAAATGCATCCCTGAGGTTCTAAAAAAAGAAAAACTCGCTACATTCTTTTAAATGATGGGATAATATTCTATACCATTTAGGGTCATGGATACAGAGCCTTGTCTCTCAGCAGCCCCTGCACACCTGCCTCACTGGGAAAATCCAGGAGGTGGTTCAGGATCACCCCTGAAGGCACCAGGAGTGAAGGTGATGGCACATCTACAGGGTCACAGCTGTGATGTTGAAGGCAGAACTCTGTGTGGCTGCAGAAATGCCCTTTAGGACTCCCAAGGCTGGGCCTCCAACCTTCCCAGAAAACTCCGGTCATTAATGGTCACAAGCAACAGAACATTTCTGCCCCCTTCCTAGAAACCCAGGTGGTGTAATGGTAATGAGTTGGGCTGCTGACCTAAAGGTACCCAGTTCAAATCCACCAGTAACTCTGAAGGAGAAAGACAAGGCTTTGGTATTCAGTGTTAAGAATAAGGCCTATTGCTACCAGTAGCTCTCTGTAGGAATTGGAATGTGTAGTGGGGAGAGGACTGAACCCAGGAGTAGGGAGACACACTTCAGTCTTTGCAAGTCCTCTCCCCTCTCTGGCCCTTAGTTTCCTCGAGGGGCGGGGCATAGGAACAAATATGTTCTGACTTAACTGGAATATGCAACATTCTACATTCAAATTTCCAGCCTCCAAATAGGGTTGCATGGTGATGGCAGACAGACACACTGGAGGCCCCCGTAATACGTGCCTCCTGACATCCATGCCCCTCTGAGGTCCTCTGTCCTTGAGCATGGATGGACCCCGGGACTTCCTCTTCAGCAATGGAGCAGAGAGGATGGGATGTTACTTCTGTGAGATAACACAAGGTTGCGTTGTAAAGGAGAATGATATGAGGGCGGCAGCTGATCTCTTCCCACTCCACAAGGGGAGGGGAGGAGAAGCATCATCATCATTATCAACTAGCCAAGGCTGAATCCTATGAGGCAGACCACCTACCCTCCGAACTTCTTACCAATACAGACACCCACTATCCCTCCCACAACAATCTCTACTTCTCATCTGGGTTCAGTAATCCATTGCAGGGGCCACACATAACTCATAAATGATACGCAGGATGATAGGATTTATTAGAAAATTCAATAGGTTACAATGTAGGTACGAAATGCTCAGGATAAAGTACTTTGGCTCAGGACAACCTCTTCTCTGCTGTGCCTGCAGACAGGCCTCCCTCTGGCCCTCAGCCTCTTAGTCTGCCTCTGCCTACTCAAGCAACGTACAAAGCTCTTTTGGGGCTGCCAATAACTGCTCAAAGGACATCTACTCTGTTATGGCCTCAGCCCAACTCTGGCTCCATAGATCAGCAAAGCTAACTCCCTCAGTGTAATGCCTGCACGCATACCACTCCACTGGCCAGTGTCCTGCCTGATGTAAAGCCTTCTGCGTCCAGTTTTCCTTGCTCTGAGGGCCAGAAGCAATTCTGTCTCATGCTGTGGCTCCTGGTGGGGTGGCTCGTCTGGTGTCACAGCCATCTCTTGGATCAGGAGTGTCTAGTGCCCAAGGATATCTTAGGGTCTAAAAGACATTATGTGAGGTAGTTACTTTATTGTGCCAACCTGGCCAATAAACACATGTGGGGTTAATTGAAAGGGGGAGGGATAAATGGCTCAGTGAGCCTCGCCTTTCTAGTTCTTGGGTCTCTTGATTTCTGATGGTCAGACTACGGTGCAACTACCTTAGTCAGTTCCCTGCTTCAGCTTGCAAGCCTCACCTCCTGCAAGACATCCCTGAGGAGAAGCCACATGGACCTACCCCGATGCAGGCCTGGGTGCTGGAGCAGCCATGTGGACACTCCTGCCAGCGCTGAGATGCTTACACGTTCACTAACTCGGCTTTCCTCCTGCAGTCGGCATCATTGCGTCTGTTTTGTGAGATGGAGGAGGACTTTGTAGATTGGTGTTGGACATATGAGTTAATGGTTAATGTTAGGCTTGTGGGCTTGGACAGCACTGGGTTGGGATGTTTTCTTGATGTGCACTTAGCCTTTATATAAAACTCTTATACATGAGTTTCGATGGATTTGTTTCTTTAAAGTATCCAGACTAACACACTATGCTCCTGCCTCTTCTTTTTTATAGTGAAATTCCCTCCTTCCTGCTCCTGAGATGGCTTTTTTATACCCAGCAGGATAGCAATCACAATTAATCCTGGTATTAATCACTCACAATTGAATCCTAGAGTCCTTTCAATATCTTCCCCCATCTTCTTTTCCAGGGGACCATCAGGAAAAATGGCCATTTGGTGAGAATCACAAAGGTGTAAGTAGAAGATCCATAATGAATAATTCACCACCCTGCCATTTGTAACACCAACCTTGCTCAGACCCAGTGGCCATAATTCAGGGATGCCCAAGAGGAAAGGATTCAGCTAGTAAATGAGGCATCTCTCAATCAACAACCCGCAGAAAAAAACTAAGGTCCTTGGTTCTACTGTCAACAAAGAATTAAATTCTGCCCAGAATCATATAAGAAACCTACAGTTACCAAGTAGAGCCTTGAGATGCCAACCCAGGTAAATGCATCAGGTGCAGCCTATGAGACTCAATCTTTGCCCGGCTATGGCATACCTCTGCTCATGACCACGGAAACCATGTGGCAGCACACATATTGTTGAAAGCCATGTATAGGAATCCTGTGATCACGAATGTGGTGGGTTGCTGTGCAATCAAACATGACTCACGGCACCTCGATGTATACCAGGGTGAAATGTTGCCCAATCCTGCTCCTGTTCAAACCCACAGGAACAGCCAGCGTGTATTCTGGGTGCCTTCCATCCTCGGAAGGAGCCCTGGCTGCACAAGAGTTAAACAATCAGTTGCTAACCAGAAAGTCAGCAGTTCTAACACACCAGCTAACTGCTCCCAGGGAGAAAGAGGTGGTAGTCTGCTTCCAAAAGGATTAATAGACATGGAAAGCAGGCAGGTGGCTCTGCTCTGGCAGTGGGGTCGCTATGTGTTGGAATTGACGCCAAGGTGACAGGTTTATTTGTGTTTGTTTGTTTTCTGGCCGACCCATGGGGGCTCATCTTCCAGCATGTATCACACAATGTCCTCTTTTAATCCATAGGGTTTCCATTGGCTAATTCCCGGAAGTAGGTCATCAGGCCTTTCTTTCTAGTCTGTCTTAGTCTGGAAGCTGAACAGAACCTACCCATGATAGGGCCTTTCATGTATATGAAGCACCCAATGCATAGCCTATGGTGTCACAGCAATGCATAAGCCACCCCAGTGTGACAAAACGAACAGATGGGCTCTGCTGATAACTAACACAGTAGGATAGAACCTTTAAATCGATCATGTTACTAAGGAGAATCGCAATGTGTTAACTGTTGACTGGACTGTAATCATAGTATAATCACTGACATTGAGTCAATGCTGACTCATAGTGACCCCCTGTGGGTTTCCAAGACTGTAACTGTTTACAGGAGTAGGAAGTCCCGTCTTTCTCCCTCAGAGCTGCTGCTGGTTTCAAACTGTAGACGGTGCAGGTCGCAGCCCAACAGGTCACCACTGCACCACCAGGGCTGGTCAGAAGGTAACACAGATGTTTCAGCCCCTGCCAGCCACCTGGTCTTGTAGCATAATTTGGTTCTCCACCCCCACCTGAGCCAGGAGTGACTCAGTGGTGTCCAATGGGAATACATATAAGGAGAACCTTATGGGAAAACCCCATTGGCCAAGGATGTGTTTAAATGGGGGCTCAGATCCAATCCACGTGCAGGAAAGAACCGTATGAGCTCAGAACCCACAGTGTGGTCGCCTGTCGAGAAGTCTGATTTGTCCCGTTTTGGCTGCTGGTTCGCAATCCTTCATTCTTTCCATAAATATTTACTGAGAGCCTCCTAGGTGCCCAGGACTCTGCTAGCCAGTGATAACTCAGAGTGAACCAAAAAGCACAACCTCTGCCCTTTGGTGCTGAGAACCTGATAGAAAAGCCAAACCCAATTAATGAACCGCGCAGGCAAACAGTGGTTGAGAGCAGCAGCACTGAGCAATGAGAAGGAAGGCATATGCCATCCGCTCGGAGGGTTTATAACAGTGTGTCCACAGTGGCCTGAGGGACCCTGGTGACGCAATGCTTAAGTGCCGAGCTTCTAACGGAAAGGTTAGATGTCCCACCTCTCCGCCACTCTGTGTGACAAAGATGTGGCGATCTGCTGTTGTCAAGATGACAGCTACGAAACCGTACCGGGCAGCAGGTCTGCTCAGTGTGGTGGGGTCATGATGCATCAGAATCAGCTCGTCAGCACTAAGAAGTGCACCAGTCCAGTCTGGGGTCAGAGCAGACGTCCCTGAGGAAAGGGTGCTTGAGCCAGACTGGAAGGGCACATGGGACTTAACCAGCTCAAGGGACGGGTGGCATCCAGGGCCATCTGCTCAAAGAAGCAGGAAATCCTGCGCTTCCCTTTGTGGAGCCCCTGGGCTGCTTTTCCTCATCTCCACAAGGCAGCCCTCCTAAGTTCTCGTGCCAATTGGATCTGTCGGTTTTTCGAAGTCTTGATCGCACTTTATCAAAATGTGTATCAGCGTGGGTACGCGACCGTCTGCCACCCCTCCCCTCCGGCGACTGCACAGTCGGAATCTCGAGAAGACTGCACACATTTCGTGTTTTAAATATGCTTCATCTCCCTTTGCTGGTCTCCGATTTGTGATGACTCTTTTCAGTCCCTCCGAGAAGCAGGCCCCATTTCATGCCTGGGTGCCGGATAGGCTTGTCTCCACTCAGGGAGCAAATATTTCGAGCATGTTAAGCTGCTCTGGGAGCAACAGTGGGAGGGGAAGGGCTGCCATGCTGGACATGCTGGAGGAAGAAAGAAACTTAGACTTAAAAGCTCGGGATGCTATTCTTAACAGTAATGAACTTGGGAGTGTTCTTCGACCCAGATTAGACACGAGCACTAACTAACCAAGTGACGTTGAGGCTCCCCCCGTGTTCACCGTGTCAGTCTGTTGGGAGGCTTTACAGAGACTGACTCCGAGTCCCTACAACAAAAGACAGGCACTATCATGATCCCAAATTACAGAGACAGGAGACGTAGTATTGTGTGAGTGACCCCAGGTGTCCTAGTTAGCCTGGGTCAGAGAGGGGATACGACCCCAATTGTGCTTGACTCCCTCTGAAATTAGAAAGTGATTCCCCCTGTTAGAGTTGGGGGACGGAGGCACAAAGGGTTTGAATGCTTACTAAGTGGCACCGGAAGAGTAAAGAAGTGACTGGGATTGCAGTCCAGGAAGGCTGGCTTTAAAAACGGCCGTACCTCCCTGAGTCCTGTTCCATTCAAGGGCTTGGTGCAGAATTCCCAGGTGGACAAGCTATAGTGAGGAACCAAATAAGCAAGCTGGTCTCCTTCCCCAAGATGCTGGCTTTGTGGAGAAGACAGTTGTCAAATACATAAACCAATGGCAACAAGCGTGATGGAGAGTGAGAGCGGGGTGTTCTTTCTGACATGGGGGGGAGTATTCAATAAGGTAATGGTGATAGCATATTTAGTTTAGCGTATGGATCTCATAGTAGGAACCCAGGAGTAGAAGGGGTCCCTTGTGGTTGCTACTATTATCATGATGTGGTTCCTATGGCCACCAGTTGCTGTGCCTCTGAAAAAGTTCAAAGCCCCCTCCATCATCTACCAAGTACAAGACCGGCGATGAGTCATTCGCCGTCGCCAAGTGTCCGTTTCACCATCAGCACACGTAGACAAAGAGTACGAACCACCTCAAAGAGGAAAAGGACGTACATCTGGCATGTCAGCACTGTGCCGGGCTGCCATTCATGCTTAATACCTACTTTCACATTTAAAATGGACAGTTAAAGCTGCTTATGAGGAAGTGCGTGGGGGAAAGTCCCATATCCCAGAAAAGAGGTTTTTTTTAATTCTTTGCTTGTTTGTTTGTTTGTTTGTTTGTTTGTTTGTTTGGGTGGGAGCTAGACCATCTCTTTCTTCCCCAAATCCTGCACCTTTGCTCCTACTATAGCCCTGAGTTTCCAGGAAGTGAGAAATTCTTGACTGATAGTGCAATCCAAAGACAGATCTGGCTTCCTTAGAAGGGAGGAAATGGGGTTAGGGTTAGGGTTAGGGTTAGGGTTAGGGTTAGGGGAAAAAAAAAAGAAAACAAAAAGGAAGGGAGGAAATGTCCTATCGAAATCAATTTCACGCTGTAAATAGGTAACCCCATGGAAGAGGTACTATAGAAAGCATGGAATGGGAGCTGGGTAGATAATGTGAAATAGACCAGCGATTGTCAAACTGTTTTGTGGACGCCTGACCAAGGAGCTGCCTCAAGGCTAACCGCAGGGACTTCAGAAGGTTAAATGGCTGAGGACCCTGGTTTCCCACTCCCTCCTTCACCAGAGAAGTTCTATTTGTATGATTTTTGATGAAAGTTTACATCACGTAGCAATTTCCACAAAGTAACTGTGTTCTAAAGCACCACACACCTCAGGAGCTTCGACAATGAACATGTGTTTCTCAGTTATCCGCGTGGCTCAGTTGACCTAGACTAAGCAGTGCTTATCTTGGCCACACCCATCCATCACTGGGAAGTTGGATGCGCTCAGCTGATCTACGCTGGACTGGGATGGAACAGTCTAGCTTTGCTTTCTAGAGAGTTCTTATCCTCCTCCTGGAAACAAGGGAAGGGTTCAAGCACATCCTTCACATGACAGTGGCAAAAGCATAACAAAACAAGTTCAAGTGTGCAAGCACTTTTCCCAAGCCTCTGCTTATGATGAGTCTGCTAGTATCCTGTTGGCAAATGGCATGCTCCAGCCCAACACAGAGTCAAAGAGTGGGGCAGGTCAACCCCATGCAGAGTAACAGGCATGGAGATGGGGACAAGCAAGACTTGACCATGAATGCATTCCACCCCCAAGCTTCTGCATGTGGTTTTATTTGGGAAAATGACTGAGCAATATATAAAAATAAGTTTGAAAACAACTGAACTGGATGTTCTCTAAAATCTTACAACCCAGAGAGACCAGAATGCAGGCTTGAGCCCTTGACTTGGCAGACAACAGCTGTGGGCTTGTGGCAAGTTACTTAATTTCTCTCAGCCTCAGTTTCCCCACCTCTATGATTAAAAACATGAAGAAGAAGAATACCTCATCAGGGCACTGTGACCATTCAGTAGGATACTGTGTCAAAGCATTTGCTTTGCTAACTCACAAGTAAGCGGGAGCAATGGAGCTGCGATAGGCTGGCTGCACATGTGTTCGTATTTGTAGGGAGGAAGGTCCTTGGATGACAGAAGTGGTTTACAATTAATTACTAACCTTAAAGTGCATTTCAGATCCACTCGGGAGTTGGTTCCCTGGAGGAAAGACCCAACGATCTGCTTCCCTAAAGACTGCAGCTAGGAAAACGGTGCGGCCCAGTTCTACTCTATCAACACGCCATGGGTGGTTACTGGCTCCATGGCAACAAGCTTGGGTTTGGGTTCTTTATTGTTCGAACTCTTAAGGGACTGATCCTACTTGCACTCTTGCTTGTCTCTGTACTCGTCACCTGCCCCTCCCATAAGGTAGACTATTTGGCAAGGCCGGTCATTCTCGACATGCTGTGGCCTCAGAAGAAAGACAGATGCTGGCAAGGGCATGGACATCAGGAAGGGCAAAAACTTGGGATCCATCAGGCAATCATCCACAGAGGGGAATGACAGGGACCCCAGGGAAAACGGGGTAGGGGTAGGGGTGAGGCAGCTGCCTGGCAGGCCTGGACGGTTGCCTGGAAGTCCAGATGGATCAAGCAGGAACTGACTCGCAAACTCCATACACCCCCTGGGAAATGCTGAGAAAGTGGATAATCAGGGTTTGGAAGTGCTAGTGAGCCTTAAGAGACCTCACAGTCAGGATGTAAGGGAGGAAGTGTGAGGATAGGGCGGTTGTGGACCACGGAGAGGCCACCAACAGCACTCGATGTGTCTGGATAGGGTCCAATCACCCATTATCGGACCAGCCCCTTCTCACAAAGGCCCATGAAGATGAACTGTCTTCCCGCCAATAGTAGGCTAATGAAAATCAGAACCGCCGGGTATTCAATCACACCTCCCATTTTGAGGAAGAAGGAAGGAGAGGAAGCGAGAGAATCTTCATCTACCTGCACTGAAACCCTAAAACAAGCACATTTGAATCAGAAAGTCATTGAGTCGTTTGACTGTGTGAGATGAAGTCTCCTGCCCCGGGCAGAGATAGGGGCCCCTGAGCTAAAGACAGTTATGAAGAAATACCGAGTGTTATATTAAAGCATGCTTAATAGAAGATTGTGGCTGTAAACTGTAATCCTGCTATTTAATATGTGTCCACTTCTCTATATTGTAATCACATTTTTTTTTGCTGGACTTCTTAGTACTTTTCATCACAAGATCAATTACGTAGCTAATGGAAGCTTTTCAAAGGCTTGTGTCAGAGCCCCAAGAGAAGCACACACAAAAAGACACCCTTCCCGAGCCTCTCATGATGCACCGACCCTGCCGGCTTTTTCAGTTCCGTCCACTTCCTCCAGCTTTGGTTAACACTGATGGATGCTTTTTGCATCCACTAATGTGGAGGGAGTCTCGGAGTCTAGCATTCTCCAGAGGAAGTTCTAACTCATGGAGTAGTGAATTTATTGTGTTGCTTTTTCTCTTTTCATTCCATGTTTCTCTGCATATTTGTGGGAGGGGAAGGGAGGGGAGGGAGGCCAGATTGGAGCCAGGCTGTCCTCGTTTGACTTACCAGTCTGTGGAAGGCATTTACGTTTTCTCTCTTTTTCTATTGGAATGAGAGTGAAATCCAAAATTCCTAGCTGTCTCTAAATACCAACTGACTAAGCTTAAAACTCCCAAAATAAATAGCTTAGCATTTGGAAAACTTGCCAGATACCTGGGAGATTGGTAAAAGAAGCGATCCCCTCTTGCCCTCTTCACCCAGACTCTACTCAAGCAAAGCTTGCATGGCCATGGGGGTGGATGGATGTTGGCTTTGTGGCAGGTGATAAGGGATGCGTTTCTGGCATTTGGGCTCGTGAATGTGGGGCCCCAAAATAGAAAGCTATGCTGCTCACAGGATGAAAGCCAAATTCAGCTGTTCCCCTTCCTCCTTCCACCTGCTCTATACCTTCCTAGCTTTAGAGCTTGCTCAAGTCCCATTAGCCTATACACCCACCTCTGAATCAACATTTATTACAGGCTCAAAGAAATTGAGAACAGATATCAGCGTTCCCATTTCTTCCTCGGTGCAGACATTATGAATTGATCGCAGCACTCCTTCCTACTGATTGCATATACAAAGCTCACAAGACATCTCATCACAATTCTCTGCTCCAGGCAGCCAGTACTGATCAATGAGATTTGGTATTTAAGATGAAACGGTCTTATGGTACCAGATTTAGAATCTATTTTAAACCTTCAGGCACTGAGAATAAAAATAAGCATAATACTATTTTTTTTAAATAAGTACAGTGCGTGATGCTTTTTTCCAAATGTTATCTAAGGAAGTTCTTTGCACAACCCTGCAAATAAAGTATGATTTTCTTCCATTTTACAGATAAAGACATTGGAGCTCAGAGAGACCAAGTAACTTATAGAAGACCACCCAACTGGGAAGCAGAAGACATGGTGTAGGAGCTCGGTTCTATAGTATGGTAAAACTCCCAGGGGCTCAGGTTCCCCAACACTCAACCATGCCCCACACCATCCCACCTTATGGCAGCTTCTGGGGCCTTTATTCACCCTCCTCCCTTTTCCAGGAATGTCCTTCCTTCTTCCCATCTGCTGGACACCTTCTTCTCAATGAAGAACCAGCACCACAAGTGGCAATTCCTCTCTCTGCACGTTGATATCACCGGGGCATCCTGTTTTGTGCCACTGTGGCAAAAATGTGCAGGACTCTTCCATTTATTTCTTCTTGAAAGCATCATTCCATGAAGTTCTTCTTAAAAGCAGAGAGTAAACACTAGTGTTTCTTCTGTGCAAAGTAAGCACTAAATGAATGAGTAAATGAATAAATACAAACCCAGGACCTCAGACCCTCCAGGGTGGGTTGTTGAATTTTATTCCAGAAACTCAGGTGTTCTTCTTTGTGACTATCACACTGCCCGTTTTCCAGGACGCGGCTCGTTGCCACTTCTTCTCCTGTCCTGGTAGAACACATTCAAACATGAAATTATAATTAGCTGGCTACCCAAGGAAATACACTAAAGTGGGACCAAGATCCATTGACCAACAGAATGAGGATCTTACAAAAAAAAAATAGTTCAAGTGTCACATGCTGCGGGCCAGGCAAGAGAAATGATCCATGAAGGTGACCAGCCTTTCTATTGGTCTCCAACTCTGTTAGCCAGCATGATTTCCCTCCACTCTGCTCTCGAGTAATATTTCTAAAACAAACATCTCTTTACACGACTCCCTCTAAAACCCTTCTACCGCTCCACATTGCCTTCAAGGTGGTAACAGGGTATTTTTCCCCATAGCATTTAAGATCTATAACCTTAGACCAAGTATTCACTCCCAAGGCTGCTCTCTAACTCACCTGTTCCTCTCAGGAACCTCAGATGGCTTATCTTTCTACAGGAGCCCCTGCATGCCCTGTTTCTGGACCTTTGCTCACAGTATCCCCTCATCCATATATACTTGTGTATAAGCTGAGTTTTTCCACACATTTTTTAATCGTTTTATTAGGAACTCATACAACTCTTTTTTATATAATGAAATTTTTTTTCAGTTTATTTTTAAGCATTTTATTAGGGGCTCATACAACTCTATCACAAACCATACATACATCAATTGTGTAAAGCATATTTGTTCATTCATTGCCCTCATCATTCTCAAAACATTTCCTCTCCACTTAAGCCCCTGGCATCAGGTCCTCTTTTTTTCCCCCTCCCTCCCCCCTCCCTCATGAGCCCTTGACAATTTACAAATTATTATTTTGTCATATCTTGCCCTGTCTGATGTCTCCCTTCCCCCACTTTTCTGTTGTCCATCCCCCAGGGAAGAGGTCACATGTAGATCCTTGTAATCGGTTCCCCCTTCCAACCCACTCTACGCTCCCAGTATCGCCACTCACACCACTGGTCCTGAGGGATCATCTGCCCTGGATTCCCTGTGTTTCCAGTTCCTATCTATACCAGTGTACACCCTCTGGTCTAGCCAGACTTGCAAGGTAGAATTCGGATCATTTTTAATGCCGTTTTTGTGGTAAAATTAGGTGCCTCGGCTGATAATTGGGTTGGCTTAGACTCGAGTATATACAGTACTCATTCTCTTGGCCCAGCCCCAGCATCAACTTCTCTTGGCTCCCTGACTAGGCTAAGGATACTACTCTGCCCCATGGCCTCTTGTTCTTCCTCAGCCACAACTTACCTTACCTATACATGTTGGCACTAGTCCTTAGCACAGTGTCTGGCATTTGGACGAGGAATGAAAGGTTCCTGGCCCAAACTGCTGAGTCCATAATGGATGTCTCCATGGATGAACGAGTTATGTCTAGTGATTCAAAACCAAGTCCAAGAGGACAATTTGAACTGCAGCTGCCCTTTTATGATTGCCGCACATCTTACAGGAGCAGAATTACATCGTATAAAATCTAACTTAATCCTCTCCCACTTTGCACAGAAAGGAAGTTTGGAATTTGTAACTCCATTTGTAAAGGAAAAAAAAAATCAAATGTCTCTCTTTATCTCTGTCTGCCCACCGCCCCCCCAAGACTCCAACTCCAGAATCCCTGGATTGTTCCCACCTGCAAGACACAACAGTGTCTCTCTGTTTCTGGGCTACCCTGATAATGGTATTGAACTTCAACTACACTGATTCGCCTTTCCCTAGCTTTCCTATCATTGTGCTTTGCCCAAGTGGCTTGACTGGGTTCACCACTATTGAGGCAGTGGAGCCACATTTCTTCCAGCATTTTGTATGAACTATGACAACAGCCAGAAGACCCTGATGGCGTAGTGGTTACAAGTTGGGCTAATAACTGCAAGGTCAACAGTTCTAAACCACCAGCCATCTCTCTGGGAGAAAGATGAGGCTTTCTACTCCTGTACAGAGGTTCAGTCTCAGAAACTCAAAGAGGCAGTTCTACCTGAGTCAGCCTGGACTCCAGGGCAGGGAGTGAGTGTACGAGAACATTCGCTACGTTTTATGGAGTACTGAGAGAGTGGAGGGGTCCATGCTATACATACATTATGATATGGGATCCTTACCATATTTGTATAAGGCTCAGGGAAATTAAGATGCATGTCTGGAGGTACCCAGCTGATGGGTTTACGAGCCAGCTCTCTCTGGCTAAGTACTAAGGTTTCCCTCCTCCGTTGCTCTTAAAGATCTTCTCCAGTGGTATCCTCTCTCCCTGCCGCTAGCCATGAACTTCCAGCAGACAAAGAAAAACCCACCTCAAGTATGCTCTCTGTACCGTGGTCTTTTCCCTTTCTCAATAAATCCATTTAAGAGTAAAGCGTTTGATGGACAGTTTAATAGAGCTCCCCTTAAGCCTGGCCACATTAATGATTGCTGGTTAGCGAAATGTCAACGTCCGCAGCTCAATAGCTATTTTCCTTCCTTACCAATCAGGGCTTCACTCGGGTTCTTTCTTTGGTGGATGGGGTACCGTGCTTTAATGGATCATTACTAAAGCCGGTGGACCGGGGTTTCAGCTGGAGTCACTGCATGACCTTGAGCAAGTCGTTTAACCTCTCCAGACCTTAATGGCCATAAATTGGCAATATCAATGTCCAGGCCCTGACGACCTGTTGTATCTAGAATATTCTCTAAGTTCCTTGGAGGGGAGCCCAAATGTATAAGTAAACATTTCACCCCACTGTGTTCTCATTTTTTGGTAAAGAAGCACACATTTCTCTGCAGAAAAGATTGTCTCACGAACTTACTGCCTCTTGGAGAATGCAGATGTGTTCTGTCTATTAAACCTATAATGATCTATAATTTTCTGGAAACTGGGGATTTTGTTTTTCTTTGGGCAACATTTTCTCTCTCGCTCTTCTTTCAGCTAACATAAGCTGAACTCTTCCAGAAAAAAGAAGGATCATATATACAGAAACTTTATCCAGATTCTTTCACCAACTGTTTGCCACCCACCCCACCTGAAAATGAGGAAACTGAGTCTCACAGATGTTAAGCAATTTGCCCAAGGCCCCATACCCGGCGAGTGACAGAGCTGCGATCCAGCTCTCTGCCCTCAATTAGCAAGTAACACTGCCTCCTGATGGAGCGGACAAGCCGTGAGGTGAGAGGAGGCCATTGCAGTGTGAGTTGGGGGGCTTCTGAGAAATATGGGGAGCTTTGATGTCCAGATCAGAGGAGGTATGTAGGTAAGCTAAAGTCTTGGAGAACATGTAAAAACCCATGAGACATATATAATATTTTATGTTTTCTAAAATCTCTTTTTTTAAATTCCCTGACCCTTTGGCCCACTTCCAAAGCTTCAGGTTATATGTTTAGATAATAAAAGTTGTCACCCTGAGTCCCACTTGTGTGAAATTGCTGCTGCAGCTCAGCCCAATGTCCTGTGGGGAAAAGTCACAGCACAGAGCCCAGCGTAGGATCAGTGGCCTTTATTGGATCATATCCCAATGCTCCAAATGTATCTTTTGATGAGGTGACTCCTCACCTATTTGGGGATTAGATCATCTGACCATCTCACCTCCTCGGAACATGATCAGGATAATATAGTGCCACCACCTCCAAAGTCGCAGAGCCAGCTGAGAATTTAAAAGCATTTTATCTCCTGTAATCCTCTCAACCTGCCACCCCCCAGTCCTAGGGCCCCCCCACACCACTCTTTGGGGGTGGAGAGGGGAGCTGAGGAGGGAACAGATACTCAGGGTCTTAAAAACTTGCTGATGACCACCAGTTAGTAAGTGACAGACCAGCGGCATATTCTCAGTCACGACACTACCTGGAGAGCAGCCACAGGTACACAGCCACAAGAGACGAGGAGCTGGGGTGGCGTAGGCCAAGACAAGCACCTCCTCTTACTGGGCATTTATTCACAGCAACTTCATGCAGAATTCTCACCTGTGCTGTCTTCCAGAGGCAACAAGGGAGAAGGGGAGGAGGAGGAGGAGGAGGACGTAGCTACAGACGTAGCAATGGCTGAAGAGCAGTGTGGACTCCAGAGGGAACAGCAGGAAGGGGAGCCAGCAGGTTTGGGCTTTGCTTCTGGTTTGTCCACTGACTCACAGCATTTAGGTCCTCCGCAGCGAGGCGGAAAGGTTGACTAAGAGGTCTCTGGGGATGCTTTGAGCTACGGGGGATATAAAGGAAAGCAAAATAAGACACAGGCCTGGTTCTGAGAAGTGCAGAGCCTCCTAAAGGAGACAGATGAAATATACAAACATAAGCCCAGACAGACCAAAAAAAAGAAAAAAGTGCTTGATGGAAGATGGTGGGATGGTTTGTTTGTGTGTGGAGCCAGAATGTAAGGATTCGTTCTGAGCTGAGATACATCATCGTGTATTCCCCTTTGCGAAGACTGTATACATCCTTTCCTCGAATGCTGAATGATAGCCCTGGCTTCCAGATTCATGGTATAGGACAGACTGCACCATTGCCAAGACCTGTTGTTAAGTGTGTAGTGCTTAATTCCTCAGCTATATGGACAATTCATCTATCCAGAAAGTCTGTTTTCTGGCCCTTCCCAGGCAGTCAAGGTTTATAGCACAATAGCTCAATGTTCTTACAAAAGGGACTTGTACTCAGTAATGGTTCTGGCTTGTTCTATTATAGAAACCAATTTATTTTATACTCATGAAATAAAATCCAGTTGTCTTTGATTCCCTCTTCTGAATCACATCTAATTTGATTCTTTATTGGAAACTGGTTCCGAGAGTGTGTGTGTGTGTGTGTGTGTGTGTGTGTGTGTGTGGTTTCATGGATAGCTCAGAACAAACACAGACATGAATTTGTGTAATAGGAGGGGGTTCTGAACTACAGCAGAGCCCAACAAACGGTAGAGGGTCATGGGACTTGAGGACTGAACCCTACCCCAAGGAGTGGCTCAGGTGGGGGTACAGTCACAACTTGTCCGGAGAAGCCTGATTATAAAAAACATGAAGCCAGAACTTGAAAATCTTGCTGTGGCCTGGTGGTGGTGGTGGAGGTGGTGGTGGTGGAGGT
>NW_022111310.1:24410582-24420195 GCF_000313985.2 Echinops telfairi
TGAGGCATAGTCATCCTCTACTTCCTCACTACTCTCTCAAGGAAGTCTTTCATAATACTTCCAAGTCTGCATGAGGCACCTTTTCTGAGCTCCCTGGGCACCACTGTACCTCTGATCCACTTGCTCGTCAGCATTTGCTTCTCTTACTCTCTCGTTAGACTCTCAGCTCCCTGAGGGCAGAGCTCACGATTGCCTTACATGCCTGTCCTCTGCTATCCACCAGCTACTGACTCTCGAGGAAGTCACCGAGCCTCTCCACGTCTCAGTCTCCGTATCTGAAAGCTTGGGGTGGTAATGTAGGACGTTTGGCTGGATTCATAAATATTAAAACAGTTTTGAAATGCTTAGACCTGAGCCTGGTATGCAGAAAGTATCTAAAAAATGTTAATCACTGCTATTCTTCATCATTGTTTGGCAACACTTAAGGGAACCCTCATGGCAGAGTGGTTACAAGCTAGGATGTGAGCCGGGAAGAGGACAGTTTGAAGCCGCCAGTCATTCCTCAGGAGAAAAACAGGGCTTTCTACTCCCGTGAAGCACTCCAGTCTTGGCAACCCACAGGGGCATGTCTATCCTGTCCTACAGAGTCACTATGCATCCGGAAAGACTGGATGGCAGTGAAAACCAATGCTCGCCACAGTGCTTGTCACATACGTTTTGCTCAATAAACATTGGGGCAGAAGGTGTTGAACTCCACAGGCCTCGGGGTTTATCTTAGACTAGCAGGCACCTCAAGAATCTGCTGGTGTGTGTGTGTGTGTGTGTGTGTGTGTGTGTACATATACAGGTATGTGTCTCACTTCTCACTTATTACCATGATTAGGTTACAGAAGCCATGTTGTTATGCAAAACGAATGTTACATGAGGTAGTGGAGAAAGTGAAGGTGCCCTGGAGCTGCTGTGTCCCCCATAGCACTGTGCTCTGAACCCAAGGCCCTGCCACTGGGGTGGCACTTTAGAGGACGCGAGGCCCTGCAACTCTTCTAGATGCACAGTTGGCAGCTCCAGAGCTCAATTTGTGGGGTGAGTGGTCAAGAAGGTCACTGGGTGTGTTAATCTAGGTACTTTGGAGAAACAAATCCACAGCAACTCATGTATAAGAGAGAGTTTTATGTAAAGAAAGTGTGCTTCACGAAAACATCCAACCCAATGCTGCCCAAGCCCACAAGTCCAACATGAACCCATTAACCCAACACCAGTCCACAAAGTCCTCCACCTCACAAAACAGAGGCAATGATGCCGACTGCAGGAGGAAAGCTGAGTCAGTGAATGAACAAGCATCTCAGCACTAGCAGGGGTCTCCACACGGCTGCTCCAGCAGCCACAGCTGCATCGGGATAGGTCCATGTAGCTTCTCCTTGGGGATGTCTTGTAGGAAGTCAGTCTTGCAAGCTGAAGCAGGGAACTGCTAAGGCAGCTGCACCCGGTGCAACCATCACAAAACAAGAGACCCGAGAGCTAGAAAGGCAAGGCTCACCACCCATTTATCCCTCTGCCTTTCAATTAGCCCCACATGTGATTATCGGCCAGGCTGGCACAATTAACTAACTCACTGGGGTTGCTACCTGTGCCCATAGCCACATAAACACCCCGAAGCCCAAATCCCCAGCCACTTATTGCCTCCCTAGCAAGTGGGGAGGGTCCCAGGTAAATGATCAAGGCATTGATGGTACTAGAGGACTTGGAACCTGGAGTCTGAATTTGGAACCTGAAGACGAAGAAGCTGGAATCTGAGACCCTGGAGGCTGGAAGGTTGGCGGCTGAGAAGCAGAAGGAGCTCAGCAGACTGTACCACAGAGGAGCCTGAAAGTACCTTTTCTGCTCAAGACACGGTCCCTCCTCCGCCCTTCTGATGACTCATAGGTCCTTCTAAGAAGGGCTCCTTCAAAATGTGCCTCAGTCATCTCTTGTAGAGAGAATTGTAAGGGTGTCTTCAGCGGTGATGAGGCCAGCAGGAAGCCTCCTGGAGAACTGACTGCTTCCTCGGGGAGCTAGACATGGGGTCAAAACCCGGGTTAATGCACAGAAGGTCAGATAGCAGACGTTTTACTGTTGCCATCAATTCAAAATATTAGCAGACAAGGAAGTTGCTAAGTGAGGAGTAGGTAGGGGGACATATGTGATTTTATTTTAACTTTTTCCTCACATACATGCCATCTATGTTTTAGAAAACTACTTTCCTTTAAGACTAGATAACCTCATCTAGGTGGGCAGAGGAAAGGTCATTTATTTTATCCTACTACCCTGTGTACATTCCTGAACAACAACAATAATAATAAAGTACATGCACAGAGTTCTCAGCACAATGTCCATCTCTTCCTGAGGAGGCTCAGCACTTGCTGGTTATCACAAACCTCCTGGGCTCACTGCATAAATCCAGAGCTCTGCGCTCCTGTCCCCTCTAGAAAGAGGAATTCCTGTGTCCCCTCTGGAGTATTATATTAGCTATTTGTCCTTGAAGATCATTGCCCTATGCAGTCCATCCTTTCTGGAGCTATTACAAGTAGGACCCAGGGCAGAATATCAGCTTAGTCACCTCAGTTCCACAGCACCCAGCACTGAACACAAGGCAGCAGTACAGTCATGTTTGATGGTTTAGCTCTGGTTCAACTGCACCTTAAATAGGTGAGTCAATTGGATTTGTGTTTGCAGGCAAAGGTCTCACATCGGCCTACCATATATTAGGGTCATATCAGAGAAAATCGGATCTATAATCAAGCACTACAACTGCTAACATTTACAGGGAGCTTACTAGCACACAAGCATGTCTCTAATTATTCTGAACCCTCTTGATTTTTCTAACAGCCTGTAAAGTGGATACTGACTCCATCCTCAGCTTGAAGATGTGGTAGCTGAAGAAAAAGTGGTTATAGGGCTTGAATGGACCACCACAGCTTGAGTTGGAATCACATGGGTGGGTCTATAGGTGAGCTCCTAAGGCCACACTCAACTACATAGAGTTCCCTTTCCTCCAGTCCAGATTCTAGGTCCCCACACCTCTTTGATTTCAGATTTTTGAATACCATTTTTAACACTGAGATTATAAATCACTAATCTATGAATTTATATTTTTTATCCTTACTCCTGACCCTAAACATGTTAAGCATGGTCCCAGCTCCCTGTAATAATACACCCTGGACAAGTAGAAAGAGCCTTGGAGATCCCCTTTATAAATGCTACTCAAAATATAATGAGCATGGCTCATACACTGCTCCCTACCTACCCCTGGTTGTCAATCAGAATATTCGTGAGTAAATTTTCAAAGACAGATATCTGGAGGCCTGGGTCACTACTAAACCAGAACTCTGTTGGGATCAAGCTTAGAAATATATATTGAAAGGAAAATCTCTCTGTACTTCCAAAAGGCAGCAGGAATCCTACCTAAAGGTCAGACTCCCTTGAATTCAATGCTGTTCCTCTATCTCTCCGTCCTGTAGCTTAGGGGAAACGTGCAACCTCCCTGAACAGTCTAAGACAGGGAAGAAAAAATACTGGCTTGTAATCATGTCAGATACCCTAAATGCAAAAAAACTAAGTAAGATTGGCAGCAGATAGAATAGACATTCAATAAACCTAAAAAGAATAGACACCCTGCTTCTATAGTAATTGCATTTGTACACACTACTTGCTCTTTTACTCTAAAAAGTAAAGCTACAAAATGCTAGTACATTGTGTTGTAAAGAGGCTTTTAAGTATGAATTCTAGCTTCACCTTAATACCTTTGTGACCTTGGGCAAGTTGTTTAGGATTCCTGATCCTCGGTCTATTTGTATTGTGGGGTTCAGGCACATACACCACTGGGCTGCAGTAAATACTAAATAAGATCAAATATATAACACATTTGGCAGAGAACCTAGTTCATATGAAGTATTAAATATATGCAAACTAAAATGTAGGATATTCACAACTGTCTCTGTTGCCTGCACTTTATGCCTCTGTAAAATCAAACCCTGACTCGCCTTGACTCAAACCAACAGTGTTTAGCGATTGGACCAGAATTTTACAGAGTTTCAGTCCTCCAGGTGCCAAGTTAACAGCATTTTGTTTTCAAACTGTAAGGATTTGGCACTGACTCTGCAGGAAATGGGCTTGGCAAAGCACCATAGGAACCAGCACAACTTCTAACCCTATCTCCATCCAGGTCTTGATTCAATGACACAAAATTAATTTAACAGTCCTCTCGTGCTGGGGCAACTCCAGAGAAAATGAGTGGTCGGTTCCAAAGCAGGAGACAGAGGGAGCGAGCCTGTTAGACATAGGAATCAGGATCCAAGAAGATCTTAGCAGGTCCGAGAGATGAGCCAAATCTATGTGTCCCTATACCATTTAATACGGACAGATGCTCAATGCACACTCGTTTGTGAGAATTTAAGTCCTGCTTCTGGATTGTCAAAACCACACATAAACACAGGGAAGGAAAATGATGCTCAGTCAGCTAGTGATTAACAAGCCTCCATGCCCCAGTCTCTAATAGGTCATGCTTGACATATGAGCTCTGGAGGCAACCTGTCTCCCCTAGTCACCAGATAAATTATTTGTCTCTCTATGCCTCAGTGGTCCCATCTAGGAAACAAGATATACTAGGGCCTACCTTACAGAACTGCTGAGAAAATTCAATGAGGCAATGCACGCGGTAGGACTTGAACCTGCAGAAATGGGCCTTGGGACTCCTGTTCTCAGGAAAGCACCGTCTCACAAAACAGACTGACACATGCACTACCAAGTTGTCTTCAGTGTGCTGAACCTGTACCCCAAACATTACAGAACACAGGTCTGAAACTACAGCCTGTCAGCCAAAGCTAGTCTACCGCCTGTGTCTGCAGATAGAGTTTTACTGGGACACAGTCACGCCCACCCATTTAGACAGAGAGATGATGCTACAGTGGCACAGGTGAAGTGTTGCCACAGACACGAGAGGGCTCACAATGTGTCAAATATTTATTATCTGGCCCTATCTCAGAACAAAACTGCCAACCCCTGCTAGAAAGGAAAAAGTTAGCTAGTCTTGCAGTTGTTCTTAGGTACCATGGAGTCAGTTCCACCCCACCGCACAACAGCATGAAATCCCGCAGGGCCCTGCCCCATCATCCAAACCGTTCCTGTGCTTGAACGCCTGGTTGCAGCCATTGTGAGAAGCGGCTCAGTGAGGGCTCCCTCTCTTCGCTGCCCCTCTCCTTTCCCAAGCACGGTGTCCTCTGGGGACCGGTGTCTCCTGATCACCTGTCCAAAGTCTGTGAGACAAAGTCTCTCTGTCTTTGCCTCTAAAGAACACTCTGGCTGTACTTCTTCCAACACAAGCTTGTTTGCCCTCTTGGAAGTCCATGGTATTTTCAATATTCTTCTCCAACACCATAATTCAAATGCATTGATTCTTATTCTATTTCCCTGATTCAATATCCAACTTTCACATGCATTTGAGGTCATCAAAACTACCATGACTTGGATCAGGTGCACCTCAGTTCTCAAAGTAGCTCCCCTGCTTTCCAGCACTGGAAAGAGGTCTTGGGCAGCAGATTTACCAGTGCAACATGTTTAATCTCTGGCCTGCAACTGCCATGAGCAGTGATTGCGAACCAAGCCAGATGAAATCCTTAGCAACTTCTGTCTTTTCTCCTTTTATCAGGCTGTTATCTATTGGTCTAGCTGTGAGGACGTGGGTCTTCTTTCCAATGAGTTGCAATCCAGCCTGAAGGCTGCAATCCTTGATCTGCAGCAACAAGTACTTCAAGTCTGCCTCACTTTCAGCAAGTAAGATTGTGTCGTCTGCATGTCACAGGTTGTTAACAAGCCTTCCTCCAACCCTTATGCCGCATGCTTCTTCATATAATCCAGCGTCTCTGATGATTTACCCAACATAGAGATAAACTAACTATAGTGAGAGGAAACAACTCTGACACACACCTTTCTGCTGAATTTTAAAAAATTAATTTAAAAAAATAAAAAGCTTTGTCTTAGATGTGAACAAAGGAAAGAGTTTTTGGGTCCTTACTAAGTCCTGTAAGTATACAAAGGCATTTTGTTTCCAGCTAGTCAATGTGAACATCCAAAAAGTTTGAAAACCAGACCGAAGTTATAAGCATGCGTTAAAAGTAGGGTTCAAAGCTGAGTCTGATGACTCCAGGCCTCGGGTTCTATAAGGTTTCCCAGGTGAACAGATACTCATATGATCAGAAAGCTAGGTGCGAAATGGGTGTCACGAAGCAAATAAGGGTCAACCGGAAGAGGCAGTGTACAAAGGGTAAGGGAGGTGTACAAAGATGGATGAAATAGCAAGACCACTGTGTCCAAGACATGAGCCTGTTCAGAACATGCAAGTGATTGCATCTGAAGGGAGTTGAGAACATGGCAGCAGGAGAGAGAGGTTAAAGGGAAAAAGGGAGGTTCCTTTAGGGTGATGTGTTAGCCTGGTAGACTAGAGAAACAAATCCATAGACACCCATGTGTATAAGAAAGAGCTTTATATACAAGAGCAATTGAATATTGAGAAAACATCCCAGCCCAGTCTAGATCAAGTCCATAAGTCTGATATTAATCCATATGTCCAATACCAATCAATCAATTCCTTTTCAGACTCACAAAACACATGCAATGATGCTGAATGCAGGAAGATCACAGGCTCATGGATAGAAAGTCTTGTGGATCCAGTGGTAGTGGATGCATTTCAGCACTGGCAGGGGTCTCCACATGGCTCCTCCAGCTCCCAGGGCTCTAGCTGCATCAGCATAACGCCATCAGGCTCGTCCTCCCTAATTTCTCAAAGGGAGCAAGCATGTGTCCTACCTCCAGTGAGCTATTTATCTCCTGAGGGCAGCACTTCTCAAGCTGTGGGTCACGGCCCCTTTGGGGGGTTGAACAACCCTTTCACAGGGGTCACCCGATTCATAACAGTACATTACAGTAATGAAGTAGCAACGAAAATAGTTTTATGGTTGGGGGAGTCACCAGAACATGAGGAACTGTATAAAGGATTGTGGCATTTGGAAGGTTGAGAACCACTGCCTTAGGGGCTCCAAATGAGGTCATCAAGCTGTGACCTGATTGACAGGTTAAACTCCATCCCTTCACTCTTAAGCACCAAATTGACAGCAGATTATGTAACAACCACAGGAGGTGTTTGTTGAGAGAAGGTAAAGAACATTTCACAGGCAATGGCTGTACTACATGAGTCATGTAATTATTATTGTCCCTAAATTGTACACATGAAAAAAAACCTTAGAATTGCAAATACTGTGTGAGAGCTTTCTCTCCAACCATTAAGAAAAATGAAGTGGTATCCTACTCCAAATGACCTTCTGCCAGGTCGGAGACAGAGCGCTCACACAAACGTGGGTTTTAGGAGCAACACACAATCAGAGCAAGTCTGGCATCATCAGACCTAGACATCTCATCATACAGATGGCAAAACGGAGTCATAGAAAAAAGGCCACATTACACTCAAGTACGAGAGAATCCAGGACCCCAAGTTTAGATCCAGAGGCCCTTCCAGTTACACAACACAGATAATCGGGGATTCTGCCAGCAGGGGGCCCCCGCAACCGAAACACCCACCTTACAGGATGCTTGTGACTGCAGTCAGTTGGGGATGCTCTCGTTTCTCAGGGACTGATGATGTTCAATCGCATTATCCATCTTGTGAGATGGTGTCCCGGACCCATTTCTGCAGGGTCGCCACGCTGTTTAGGATGAGCGATGCCGGCTGGAGGCCCGCCAGTGCACCTGTGGTATTTTGATAACTTCACATATTGCCAACTTCTCATATTAAACATGCAACTTACAAGCAGGGCAAAGTTTAACTCACTCTAATCAACTGTAAAATGAGCCAGAGACTTGGCGTGCCCCTCTAAAGGCCTGCATCTGCAACATGCTCATCATTAATGGTCATGGGGCTCTCTGCTTCCTGAGATTGGTTATTAATGAGGGCTGGAATTACAGATTTCAATTAAGTGCTTTATACTAGTCTTGAAATGCTGTTGTGTTGACTCTGGGGAAATATAAATGCTGAGATGAAATGCAATCCTGCCCCACCCTGCTCGCACAAATACTACCCTCTCAGCCCCGTCTCTGTCTATGAATCATTGGCTGCATGGTACGGGGCAAAGAGGGAGGGTGTGAGGGCAGGGAAGACTGGCTCTACACTCCAGTTATCACCTCCTCTGAGTCTCAGCTTCCTTGTCTGCACATTGGTTTGGTGGTGGACTCACTGTGTGTCAGGCCTGGGCTGGAGGATGAATGCAAATAGACATGGTCCCACCAGTGTTCGGTCTCTCTTAGATCTGTTGTCAGACTCGACATCAGCATCATTTATTAAGAACCTACTATGACAGGATTATGTTCTTAAAAGAATGGGAAAAAATGCTATCCTGAATTCTGGCAAGTGCTTTGAAATCCCTCTAGGCTGAGGTTTAAGTCCTGGCTCTGTCCAGGCCAAACATGGGACCATGGCAAGTTCTACAGCCTCTCTGAATCTCGGTTTTGTCTTCTAGTCTGAAGTAGGAATAACACCTACATCACACGATTCTAAAGATTAAATATGACAACCTGAGTTATGTGCCTAGCTATTTCTGAATGCTACTCCATGGGCCCTGTGGGAGACAAGTTACAGTCAGCAGGCAGATATTTGCTTTCTTTTAACCATTGTCCACCCTTGGGACTGTCTTCTTTTTAACATATCCCTTCCTGCCAATATCAGCATCCAATAAAAAGCCATTGCCAAGATGATCTCCTACAGATTGGTTGGTCCATCTTGCCGGGATGGCTTGCCTGTTGTTATGATGCTGGAAGCTATGCCACTGTGCTTCCAATATCATGAAGACCATCCATGGTGGATAGGTGGAATTTCCAGATGAAGACAGGCTTGGGAGAAAAATCTAGAAATCTTCTTTTTAAAGGTCTATGAATTGTGATAGACCATTATCTGACGGAGTACTGAAAAATATTTCCCTCTAGATTAGAAGGCATTCAAAGTGCCAGAAACCAGACCCACAGTTGGGAAGAGGGCACAAGACTGGAGAGCAGCTCACTCTGTGGTACAAGGCAGAGTCACCGTGAGTTGAAGCAAGTAACGCCGATGATGATGATGATGATGATGATGATGATGATGATGATGATTATACATCCCCAGACCTTTACTGAGCTTCTGCCATCCCTTTAGCCCGGTCCAACATGCTTTGGAAAATGCACCATCACAAAATGGGTGAGCATCTGCTCTGAGGGCCTCGATTTAGAATCGAGAATGACACAAGTTGAGAATGATTCTGGGGCATGGGAACAGCTTCTGAACTTGATTTCGGGTAGGTCATGGGGACTGTAGCATGCTGTCATGTAGCAAAGAAAGTCTGCTGGGTGGCCTTGAGCAAGTCCCTTCAATTCTCCCAATTACAAAATGTGAGTGGGGGGTGGTAGCAACCCCCCTCCCCCCGTCCCCCCCGCAGCTCACTGTAAGGATCATACAGTATGTTGGATCTGAAATACCTTAAAACTCTACAACCTGGGGACACTTTAAAAAGCCTCCAAATCATGGAGAAAGCAAAATGCTGAAAACACACACACACACACACACACACACACACACACACACACCACAAGCTCTTCTGCTTCTTTTAGAGGTCTGACT
>NW_022111310.1:24420295-24421912 GCF_000313985.2 Echinops telfairi
GGACACTTTAAAAAGCCTCCAAATCATGGAGAAAACAAACACACAAAAACACACACACACACACACACACACACACACACACACACGACACAAGCTCTTCTGCTTCTTTTAGAGGTCTGACTACCTCACCTTGGTTCTGGCTTCAGGCCCCCACCTTGGCCAATTGCCCTGGCTGGGCAAGGTTTGAGCCTCTGCGTACTTCCTGTTATTCTAGACATGCCATTTCTCCTGAACCGCTGTAAGGAGGCAACCACAAGCAGAATTCCCATTAGCTCACTACAGCCTTGCTGCCTGGAAAGCAGAGCTTCTTGCTTGTCCTCAGCATTTCCCCAGGAAGGGTGGGGGCAGATAGATAGATGGGGTGGGTGACAGGAGGAAGGCAAAGAGAGCAGAAGCCAGCTCAGGTGCCTGCCTTGGAAGCAGACAAATCACCAGAGTCCAAAACTCAGGAAGATGAGAAGCAGCATGATGATTCTGCTGTGCGGTAAGCGCTGGGTTACTTTCAATAGGCTGACAATCTCTGTGAGCCTCAGATACTACAAGCCCAAATGCTCATACAGTCTCTACTTTTTGATTCTTAAAAAATAAATAAGTTTAAAATGATTGGCCCTTCCTCCTTCTATCCTAGCAGTCACAATTCCAGGGAAGGTTTTTGAGTTTATAAAACTCATATCTGATCTCTGATGAGGAGGATACTATGTTGTCAATCGAACTCTCTTTGGGATTATACTCCCTGGTTTCTTCCATGGGCAAATTGTTGGCGACATGCGATTTCTTTTCATCAATAATCCATAGCTTGAGCTTGTGAGGAAAGGGCAGGGTTTTGCACTGGCTCAGGGCCAACGCACTGAGCTTGACTTTGAAAATGCTTAGCTCTTAAAAGAGCTGGTGGTCCAGCAGTTAAGCACAGCGGATGGAACCTCCGTGAGATAAAGATGGGGTGGTATAAAGATGACAGCCTTGGACAGCCTAGGGAGCATTTCTCCTCTGTCCTACAGGGTCCCTATGAGTTGAATTCAACGTGAAGACGATGGGTGTGGACTTGGGTGGGGCTTTTTTGCTATTGGTGATGGTGGCGGCAGTTATTTTGTGTGTGTGTGGGAGCCCTTTACTAGGGTGCTAAGCAAGCGGAAGGAAGAATGAAGACTCACCAAGAGAAGAGAGAGTGAATGGCAGATGTGAACACTTACCAGAGTCCACCTTCCTCAAAGCTCTGAACCCTGTTGCACTTGGCTCCTAACCAAGAGGTGGGCAGTTGGAGCCCACCATATGCCCCATGGAAGAAAGATGTGACCGTGGACTCCCACGAAGGTCTACTCTGTCCTAAAGAGTTACTCTGAGTTGGAATTGACATGACAATTCTACTCGGTCCTACAAGGTCACGATGAATCAGTATTGACTTGACAGGAAAAGTTGTGTGGATTTAGTAGCCATTATTGTCTGTCTCTTGCTGTGGAAATTCATCACAGGGAATACATTCATAGAAACTTCATAAATCAGAAGATGAACCCCTCAGGACCAGTGGTGAGAGTGGCGATAGCAGGAGGGTGGAGGGAGGGTGGGGTGGAAAGGGAGAACCGATTACAAGGATCTTCATATGACCCCCTCCCTAGGGGA
>NW_022111310.1:24422543-24423842 GCF_000313985.2 Echinops telfairi
ACACACAAGCTAATGAATAAATAAGATCGTTTCAGATAGTGAAAAGTGTTAGGAAGAAAATCAAACCAAGTGAGATGACATGAGAAACAGAGGTGAGGGAAGTTGCTGTAGATGCTCAGAGAAAGCTACTCAGAAGAGGTGATCTTTGCAGCAGGTGGAAGAATCGTATCTAACAAATTAAAAAAAAAATTTTAACAGAGGAATGATACACCAGAGACTCTTCATCCCAAACTCCAAACTCACTGCCTTCAAGCGGATTCGACTCATAGACCACTGACATTCCAAATACTCCCCGTGCTGGCTCTCTGCTCTCTACCACCCCCAGTAGGCCAAATCATTAAAAAAAAATTTTTTTGGAAAAAAAAAATTGATGAATAGATTTTATGAATCTATTTCTGATAGCCAAACATGAACCTCAATCCCCTTTCCTTATCTGCAAGCTACACTGCTTTATATGTAAAGTGACTGCTCATTTATCATCCAAACTGGGGCACCTTTGAAAGGGGAGACAAAAGGAAAACCAAACGGGGTGACCTGGAGCTTTAATGTCGAAAGAAGAACTCTCACCATCACGTCAGTGTGACTGGCACACAGAGGGAAGAGAGACACAAGCTACACAGTCGCTGTATCTTACAAGTTCCTGGAAGTTTCCCCTCACCAAGGATGCTTCCATCTCATTAACAGGAGTTAAGTCACATGACCACACCTAGCTCCTACCTGCAAAGAGCCTGAGCCGCTAAATTCTACTTTCTGAAAGACTGGGAGCACCCATTGATAACCTTATTGATAATTGGGTCCATCAATTGATAATTACATCAGGACTACAAGCATGAATCAGGATGATGTGGGCCAAGTTGGTCATATAGTCATCCTATTTATAAAGGGCTGTAGCTAGTTATAGGTTCTGTAGGCTGAGTAGTTTAACAAAAGCACCTAAGATCCATTAGCTAGGACTGAGAGGAACAAAGAAGGTCGTTATGCAGACGGATGGTCAATGAAAGCCATCCAGTCTAGGATGAAAGCCTCCGTCTTCCTCCAGAGTTGCTGCTGGCTCCTTGCTACTACTCTACCTCTTTACAATGCATCAGAACCCATCAACAGCAGGTCTGCACGTCTGACCTTCTCCATCCTTGAACTTCAGACTTCTACTGGAAAACCCAGTGTGTTGGTCTGGGTACATTAGAGAAACAAATCCAAAGAAACTCATGTATAAGAGAGTGCTGCCCAAGCCCACAAGTCCAACATTAACCCATATGTCTGACACCAATCCACAAAGTCCTCCTCCATCTCACAAAACAC
>NW_022111310.1:24423942-24469299 GCF_000313985.2 Echinops telfairi
CAGCTGAAGCAGGGAACTGGCTAAGGCGGCTGCACCCTGGTCCAACCATCAGAAAGCAAGAGACCCGAGAACTAGAAAGGTGAGGTTCACTGAGCCATTTATCCCTCTGCCTTTCAATTAACCCCACGTGTGTTTATTGGCCAGGTTGGCACAATAAACTAACTACCTCACCTAGCAAGTCAGAGTGTGAAGGGAAAGTAGCCTCATCACAGAGGCTACCAGAGGCCCCAAGACGATCTATGCTCCCATTCTTTCATAACAATAGACTTTAGCTGCCCAGACTCTGTCCAGCTAGGCGCTAGGTGTGGTCATGTGACTTACTTCTAGTTCATGAAACAGAAGCACGATGTGAAAACTTCCAGGAACCATCAGGTCCAGCTGTTGTGTATCTCATCTCCTGCCTTTCTCCATATTTCTGTGTGCAGGTAACACTGTTGCAAGTTCTTCCTTGGACGTTGAGTTTAAGGTCACACCATAGAGATGATTGAACTTCACCAGCCTCGATCCTGAGAACTCTGTGGAATTGGGCCGGGAGAAGCCTTGGACTCTCACGGGCAGACTTTAAACAGGAAAGAGAAAAGCTTCCATCCAATTTAAGCCACTGCTTAAGTACTCTCAGCTAAGTATAGTTGTAACTAAGACCAGCCAAACCAAACCAAAACCCATTACTGTCAAGTTGATTGCCACTTAGAGTGACCTTGCCCCACAGGATTTCCAAGGCTGAACTTTTATCGAAACAGGGGGGAAGACTGAACAGTAAACACAATACTCACCAGCTTACGGTAAGCAAGATGCACATAAGCCTGCTTGTATTTACTCCCTACTCTGTAGTGCTCACTGTCACATGGGTTTCATGACATCGTTGAAGTGCTTTAAAATCGAGTGAAATTGTGCACTCCAGATTAATAAGTAAGCACAATTCAGCCTGTGCACCACCTTGTCGATTGGGAAATCCCTCCCTGCCACATCTTTCCCCCCGCAGAGTGACTGGTGAGTTCAAACCACAGACCTCTCATTGAGCAACTGAGTGCTTAACCCCTGGGCAACCATGGATCCCTGTAAATAAACCCAAGAATCTCTCATTGCTGGCTGGAATTATACCAGTTTCGATAATTGATTCTCAGAGAAAGGATGTCTAAGATCAAGTTGACTAATTAGATAATAAACTGATAGCAGGCTACCCAACCTCTAGCTTATACTGATTCCTCTATGTTCATTTTCCTACTCAATGCATTACAAAGATTTCATGAATGAAGGTAACATGTCAGGTACTGCTTTAGGGCTGAGTAAGCAGAGCTGAACAAAGCATGGTTGCTTCCTGTCAGGAGCTTGTGATTGAGAGGACATATAGTACAATTACCACATGCAAAGTGTTACATTGGAGATAGATGATAGATAAATATATAGATAAATAGAGATAGATGTAGCTCTGTATATATGTGTGTGTGTGTGTGTGTGTGTGTATGTATATGTATATAGATATACATATATATATATCCTGTTTCCCCAAAAGTAAGACATGCCCCGAAAATAAGACCTACTTACAGTTTTGCCTCTCGCTGAAATATAAGGCATCCCCCTGAAAATAAGACCTCCCCGAGAATAAGGCCCCCTGGACTCTGGACCATAGCAGCGGGTGCCTCCGTGCAGCTCACTGTTGGCTGCAGTGCAGGTGGAGCATACAGGAAATGCAAGGTCTTTTAATAAAACAATAAACAATAAAAGCGTACCGTATTCTTCTTCATGGAAAAATAAGACATCCCCTGAAAATAAGACCTAGCACATCTTTGGGAGCAAAAATTAATATAAGACACTGTCTTCTTTTTGGGGAAACAGGAGATACATATAAATATATATATTTTTAAGGTGATATGGGAACACAAAAGAGAAAACTCTTAAATGAGCTCAGGAAAGACTTTATAAAGAAGGTAACATTTAAACCAGGTTTAAATAGGAGTTTTCTTGTCTTGGAAAGAGAAAATAGAATTATAGGCAGACAGAAGAGTTTATGAATGTAGGGGGGAAGGAGCATATGGTAGACAGAATAGACTCCCCTTTCCCCAACAACAAAACAATAATCCATATCCTAGTCCTTGGAACCTGTGAATATGTTGTTACATGGAAAAGAATTTAAGGCTGCAGATGGAATTAAGTTTGTTCATCAACTGACTTTGATATTTTTCTAGATTAGCTGGGCTGACCCAAGGTAGTCTAAGGGTCCTCAAAAAGAGAGTAGTGGTCCCTGAGTGGCACAAATGGTTCAACCCTCAACTACCAGCCAAACAGCTGGCAGTTTAAAACTACTCTGAGAGACTCCCCAGAAGACAGGTCAGTGATCTGCTTCTGCAAGGTCACAGCCCTAAAGACACTGTGGGAGCTGTTCTACTCTGCACACGTGGGGTCCCCAAGAATTAGAGTCAACAGTAACAACCACAACAAAGGGGAAGCAGAGAGGAGAGGGGTCGAGTCAGAATGAGGTCATGTCAGGAAGACTCAATTAGCCATTGCTGGTTCTGAAGATGGAAGGAGGCCATGAGCCAAGGGATGTGAGTGTTGTTTAGACACCGTAAAGACCAAGAAAATGAATCGTCCTTTGGGCCTATAGAAGAAGAAAAAAGTGCAGACCTCTCAACACTGTGATGTTAGCCCAGTGAGTCCCATTTGGGACTTCTGACTAGCCAAACTTTAAGGTAATAATTAAATGTTTTGAATCGTTACATGTGGGGTATTGGTTCTAGCAGCAATGAAAAACTAACACAAACAAGAAAACACATCATGACTGACAGAGTGTGCGATCATACCTAGTTAGGCCAACATGATAGAATCCCAAATTTCAAGGTAGAGATCTGGGAAAGTCTGGACAAAGGAAGGCCACTGAACTGTGTTAAGAAGCGCATGGAGGGTCAGATTTCTGATACAGAGATTAACCCGGTCGGTGCAGAGAGTGGACTGAAGGGGGCGGGGGTGGCCTGGAGACAAGAAGACCCCTGGAAGAATAAGGCAATGGTCCTAAGTGAGATATGATCCTGCTCGGGTCTCAACTACCTGAGGCCTCTGCTTCCCAGCAATGGCAGCTGAGAGCTACTGGTACTTTGTCCCTTTTTCTCTGTGTCCTCCCAGAAGCAGTCTGTGAAACGGAAATTCTACATCCACAAAGGGACCCTCGGGAGACCTGGGTACACACCAAGCCACTCTGCCTCTCTGAGCCTCAGCTTCCTCATTTGCAAAATGATGATGATGATCCCTCCTTCAAAAGGCTTCTTTGATGCGATGCTTTCGAAGCCAACTGGTGGCATTCAGGGATTCATAAATCATCCGTAATGCTCGCTGCTGGGTCTGATTCCAAGATGCAGATGCAGCTACCAAGCTACAGTTTTCTCTCAGAGCCCTGGGAAGCTGTGGAGTCCCACCCTGGGCACCGAGCCTTGGCTGGAGAGCCGGACGCCATCTAGAGGACACCAGAGGCAACACCCCCGAAGACTTGAAAAAGCAAATCCACCTGCCGAGTCAATTCTGTCTGACTCAGTCACCCTGTAGGACAGAGTTGAACTGCTCCGTGAGGTTTTTGGAGGCCGTCAATTTGCGGGGAGCAGTCTGCCTCCTATTTCTTTTGAAGAGTAACTGATGAGTTTTCTGTTAGCAGTCAAGCACTTTAACCAGCGTGCCACCAGGGCTCCTGTCAGAAGGCAAGTGCAGTACGGTGAGTTACCTGAGATAGCCCTTTTAGCCTTAGTCTTTGTAACCCCACAACGTGACAAGGTAAGACCGTGCAAATGTGAGGTGTTCTTGACTCCTCAAGGGGATTGGATAGCTTGCTAATAATGTAAACAAGGGACATGGCACCTTGGGGTGGGGCCCTGCAAATAAGATATATGAAACCCCAAACGCGGGGCTAGTCAGTTTTGTCATCTTGCTAGGTTTAAAATGAGCTATCTCAGAAGTAGAAATAGGGGGTCTCACTGTCATCAAGAAGAGCCAGAGAGGACCACATCCTTTGGACCCTGATATCGCTATGCTGAATATGCTCATCTAGGGCACAGAAGGCTGTGGCACTACAGCTGGCAAGAACCAGGAGAAAAGTGGCAGCAAAACCAGGTTCAAGGCTTCCTGGCCTTGAGAGTGAGAAAGGGGAGTCCCTTAGGGCAGGAGACATGGTGGTCCAGTGACTGGAGCACTTAGTGGGAGCAGGTAAGTCTACGTTGGCTGACTCGTGGAGCTAGAGCTCAGGGCTTTCAGGCCCAGGCTTACTGACAGAGTGGCTGCTTGTCACCAGTTCAAAATCACCTGCGGTTCCCAGGAGAAAGATGGGGCTTTCTACTCCTATAAAGAGTTGCAATCTCAGAAATTCACTGGGGCAGTTCTACCCTGTCCTAGAGGGTCGCTATGAGTTGGCATTGACTCAATGGCAGTGAGTGGGTAAGTGAGAAATCGGTATGGAAGCAGTAGGCTGCATTTTTCTCAGAAGGGCGGTTTGAACCACCAAATCCTTGGTTAGCTGCCAAGTCATGGTAGATCCAAAAATGTCCAAAGGGGGCCTGGGAAATTCTGATTCTGGTTCTGTTCATGGGTCCTATAATAGAGTGCTGTCTGTAATAATAGAATTTTATAAAGATAATCTAAATTAGATATCATAGGATCTTTGACTTCTAGGATCCAGTATTCATAAATTTAGAGAATAATCTCACTCACTCCCATTGAGTTGATGCCAACTAATAGCGACCCTATAAGACTGGTAGAACTGCCCCTATGAGTTTCTAAGACTGTAACTCTTTACAACGGTAGAAAGCCCCATCTTTCTCCCATGGAGCTGACTGGTAGTTTTGAACTTCTGACCTTGTGGATCGCAGCCCAATGCATAACCACTCCACCACCAGGACTCCTTTGGAGAATGATAGATTCTCTAATCTCGGTATGATTGATTCTTAGAATCACTCTTTTAATCATTGGCTTTCAACCCAGAGAATTGAATATTCTAAGTGTCTTAGACTATCACCTTTTTGGAAATTTGACCCCATCAGGGTGCAAATCCAGCCTCATCAGTAACACCAGGATGTTAAAATGTGGATTTCAAGCTCTTCCAGGGTCCACCCATTTGACCGCAGGTAGGGAGAAAGACCAAGTTTTCCATTCCTGTGAGAAGTTACAGTCTCGGTGCCCACAGCTCTACCCTGCCCTACAGGGTCACTATGAGTCAGAATGGACCCGATGACTGTGAGGACAAATGTTCGGTGTTATTGTTAGTGATAATTGCTATCATTATATTAAGTTCATGATGAACTTCACAGATCATGGGAGATGTCTGGGAAAACAATGAAGGAAGCAGAGATGGGGACTATTAGGTACTGAGTACCTGTGCGACAATCACATGCCAGGGGCTTTGCATATACTGTATTAACTTCCAGATATGAGACTTAACCATGTGCCTTCCAGCTCTTTATAAGTGCTCAGCGCACACCTGTGATGGGCATGCTCTGAGACGTCCCTTCCTTCTTCCTCCCGTCATCTTCTGTCTCTCCAGAGAACTATCTCCATTCCTTCAGCACCTGGAAGCTGAGGGGCTGTCTCAGTTCTCATTCACCTGGAAGAAGGAAAATGCCTGGCAATGGTCTTACTAGGCATTTACTTACTGACCATTTATTTAGCAATGGTAAAATTGAACAAAGCTATCAACTCCTATGCTGATTCAGAAGATTAATCCTAGCTACCTGGAATGTGAATTTCAGAAGGCACTTGAGGCTGGAGACCATGTTGGTGCCCCTGTGCAAGCTTCCAGAGATAGGTTAGTGATGTCTGCCATGAGAACAGTGTGAGAAAGTGGCTGATTCTGTGCCTTGTTTTTTTTAACAAAAACTGGGGAGATAACCAAGTTTGGGTACCTACTGTGTGGAAACTATTTTAATTTCATGCACTGTGAAGTACGTATGGTTATCCCCATTGTATAGATAAGGAAATGTAAAACCAAAGTGGTTATTGAAAAACCCATATGCCTACATGGAAAAAAAAAGTTTACATTTTCAACTTTAAATGTCTTTACTCAAAGGCAGAGGACATTTTAAGTAACCTAGCCAACCAGTGGAAGAAAAGGCGTAAACAGTTTCAATGCCTCTTAATTGACAACACATGTATTGTCCGTGGTTCTTCACGCACCATGGCTTAGAATATGAAAATAGCCAAGGGGGGGGGGGACATAATATCTTAAAGTACAGATGGACCTCACTTCAGGAAAATGCCCAGAAGAGTCCCTAAATGTCATAAATGTTTAAGCCTTCAGCTACTAAGAGAAAGATTAGCAGTTGTAATCTACCCAGGGGGTGCTCAGAAGAAAGTTCTCCTCTCTCTGTATATTTGTTTCCTAAAGGCCACACGCATTGGGGTAAAAACTAAAAACATAGGCACACAAAACAGAAGCCCAGAATTCACAAGGAAAGAGATTAGATACCGGTCCCCAACTGACTCCTAAAGATCTGATCGCTAGCTAGGTGGACAAGGCCTTCACAGGCAGGTCCGCTTTGTATCTCCGTAGGCAAGGCCAATCAGAAGGCTCTGGAAGGGCAGACAGGAGTCCCAGATTCCAGACGCTGTTCACCAGGAACACACTGTGTGACATCTCACACATCCCTTCTTCCTCCAGTCTTATCTACCCGCATCCAGACCACGAAGAAGTTAGAGAAGAACTATGGTTCTCAATATTGGCAGCTGGACCTCTAAGAACTGGTCTGGCGATTTCCGGGACCACGTTTGGTTGCCCGACTAGATAGAGAGAATGCTATTGGCATTCAGATGCTAGCCGTCTGCAGTGCCCATGAAGACCTTACCTGCCCAGTGAAAAATCAGACCTCCCCTCTCCATTCTGGAATGGCCCACTTGGCAGTCACGTAAGTGACAAATCCTTGTTGTAATTGCCTGAGCCTAATTCCATTTCACATACAAACGTCAAGTATTTTTGCATGATTTCAATATTAGCTAAGTTTTCCTGGATTGAAAATACGATGCAAATCTAGGAGCGATTGTGCTTTTTTTAGTTCAGCTCTCCACTGTTTCAGAAAACTCGAGCTCTGAAGGCCACACTGTTCATGGTATTTGAGTGGCCGATTCCACACATTCATTTCTGTTTCCATCAAGCAATCATCCGGCCACTATGATGTCTTCTACTCTGCTTGCAGCCACACATGCACATACAAACGTACACATTACTTTATTATAAATTACTTGCTTTTGACTCTCCATTTACTTTGCAGTTTGGAGCAGTATATAGGTTTTTAAAATGAGATGTCTAGGTGGATTATATAAGTTATGAATTCCATTTCAGGATAATAAAAGGAGCATCACAAAATATTAGTCTAGAAGAGTTGATGACCCCTGGTCCCTCCCAGCTCTGGCAAAGGCTGAGTGTTATGCAAAGTGAGGCATTCCCCAGATCAATGGCAGCAATTACAGAGAGCGACTCGGGGCAAATGATCTTGTTTTCCACACCATGTCCTCACCCACTGAAGGCCTCTTAGCCATTCCAGAACATGCAGTAATCTGCGCCCCGGAATGCAGCCGGTCTAATCTTCCAATAATGACATTGCCTAGAGTTGAGTTTGGGCACATTTGGAATTGCTCAAGAATGCTGCCGCTTCCTTGGGTTGGAACTGAGCATGTGCTGTTTTAAAATTTATAGTGCAATTGATTTCTTTATAAGCCATTGAGGCCTTATTACTTATTAATCCACCTGCCAAGGCTAATTTAAGCTACTTCTCAATAAGGTGGTTTGACAACACCTTTGTTTACTAGATTGACAGCCTGGGTGAGTAAAGAAATGGCAGGGTGCTTGTTCTCCCTGAGCGGAGACCTCTGAACAGGGACTCCCAGCTGTGCTGGATGACCTCAGGTTTCCCTGCGAAATGCAAGAGGCCTCCCTTCACACTCATCATCATCAGGAGCCTTATCCTCTGTCTCCCAGGACTTGTGGCCACTGAACCCCCTAGAGCAGTGGTTCTCAACCTTCCTCACGCCGCCACCCTTTCATGCAGTTCCTCATGCTGTGGTGACCCCCCACCAACCATAACATTATTTTTGTTGCTACTTCATTACTGTCATTTTGTTACTGTTATGAATCTGGCAACCCCTGTGAAAGGGTCATTGGACCTCCAAAGGGGTCATGACCCACAGGTTGAGAACCGTTGCTCTAGACTGTGCAGCTTCAACGGCCCTTGCATCTTAGCCCCCATGTCATTCCAAGTGCCAACACCTGAAAGTCTGACCATCTCTTCCCTGGCTGCAAGTCTCCTCCTCATTGGTCTAGTGCTTGCCTCTGTCCCATCCATCCCAGGAAATCTTTCAAAAATGCCAATCTGACCACGTCACACTCCCAAAGCAAACTTTTTAGTGTTTGGCATGGAGTCAACTACAAAATCGTCCAGGCACTGGCCTCTGCCCGTCTCTCTGGCTTCACCACCCACCATGGCCGCTCTGCCATCTGTGCTTTGCACTGTGCCAGTATGATACAAAGAGCATGCCTTTGCAAGGCTGTTTATTCCCTCTCGCTGGACTGTGGTCACCACTGAAACTCCAGCATCAGCAAAGGTACTGAGTATTTACACAGTTTTATGCCAACTTGATAAAAGAATGAAGGGGTGGAGTCCATCCTGTCAATCAGGTCACGGCCTGATTGATCCCTCCTTGTGGGTGTGGCCTTCGCATGAGGATTCTGGGAACTTTTTCTTCCTCCCTGCTAGACATTTCTGTTCATAAGCCACATGGAATCATGCTGATGGCAGCCAGAACCCTGGAGATGAGCCCACTGCCCTTGGACCCGCAGGACTTTCCACCCGCAGGCCTGGGATCTTCCTGTATTCAGCATCATTGCATGCAATGCCTGAGTTTGAAAAGGAATCCATGGGCTAATATTGGACTCACTGGCTAATATCAGACTTATGGATTTGATATGGACTGGGCTGGGATGTTTTATTGATGCATAATTCCTTCCTGATATAAAATTCTCTCTTACATATATATTAGTGTCTCTGGATTTGTTTCTCTAGTCAACCTGGACTAACACACTGTCTTGAGTACTTTTCCCCAAATAGTATTCATTGTCTGCCTTGAGTTCATGTTCTTTAAACTCATGTCATTGAGTCAGTAAGTACTAATTATGCATCAAGTGTTGGCCATAGGCTGGACATAAAGACGACATGAGGACTTCGTGCCTGTCCTCCCAAAGCTTAAAGTACGGATTGTAAGCTCCTTGAAGTCAGAATGGTTCTTACGTGTTTTACAAGAAGACAAGGGAGGGGGTTGATGTTATTGAATGTGAGCCGCAATACTTGTGCTTTCTCATCCCATTTTAACAGCAACCCAATGAACCTGGATAGCACAAACAGGTAAGCGCTGGACTATGGATCAGAAGATTGATTGTTCCAAGGAGGAATGGTCTGGGGATCTGCTCCCAAAAGTCACAGCCGGGAAAGTCCCCTGGAGCACGCTTCTACTTTGCAACACTGGGGGGTGGGAGTGGGGGGGTGGTGAGTGTGAATTGGAGTAGACTAGCCCCAAACTAGTTTGGGTTTATAAAGTTAGTGTTTTCACAGCCTCCACCCTGAGAGATAAGCAAACTACAGATCACGAGATGAAACAGCTTGCCAAATCTTACCCAACTCAATTAGGGTGAGGCTGGCATTCAAACACAGGACGAATTTCAAAGCCTGAACTCTGTGCTCTTCAGTCCATTGTCTCTTTTCAACACAGAGTTCGGGCCTGTTGAGCAAATCCATGGCATGTGCCAACTCAACTGCTTTCTTTGTGCTTCTGTAAGGGCCTCCCACAGTATCAAAGTAGAAGACACTTAATTTTTAGTGCCAGGGAATGGCTGTGTCTACAACTCTGGGTATCCATGACAGAGGAGAGTGTTAGACTCATGGGCTCTGGGACCTAGTTTTCCTGTGTGACACTGGAACCCAGTACCTACAGCAGCACCTGGCACCGGTGCCAAGTGTGTTGAGTGAGTGAATAAGTGAAGTTCTCTGCAAGACGGTGACAAAGACCATGAAGTTGACATTGAGCAGGACTCTAACCCCATTGGAATAGAATGCTGCTCTGATCCAGGCCCACTGTTCTTGCCTTCTCCAGTTCAAAGAGTGTAAACTTGGTCAGACATTTCATGAGAGAATGTTTTCGGGGTCAGCATCATTTCCAAGTGCTAAACATTTAAACACCAACCAAGCGATCACTGTTGTTGTCAGGTGCCATAGAGTCAAGTTCAACTCTTGGCAACCTCATGTGACAATAGTCCTGCCCCATAGTTTTTTGGCTATTATCTTTATGGCAGCAAATTGCTAGGTAGCTCTTTCTCCTGTGGAGAAGTTGGGCAGGTTCAAACCATCAATCTTTCCATTAGCACCTGCGCACTTAACCACAGTGCCACAGGGGTCAGCCACACAATACACAAAACCCATTGCCATAGAGTTGTTTTTCTCTGCCTCATTGTGAGCCTACAGGGCAGAGTAGAACTGTCCCCATAGGACGTCCAAGACCGTTATCTTTACTGAAGCTGACTGCTATACCTTTCTCCTACACAGTACTCTGGGGGATTCAAATCACAGACCTTTCGGTTAGCAGCCGAGCCCTTAATGACTGCATCACTAGGGTTCCTTTGAAACCATATAATTGTATACAGACAGACCCACTGGGCCAATTGGCTCAGAGGGATGCAGCTGTGATAGGAGACTCCAGGGTCATGGCACATCTTGAGCAATCTATGTAAGATGAAAAGACAAGGGGATTTTTCATTTCCTTAGTTCATTTCCATTTATAAAAAGTAACTGTTGACTTTATAAATAAGCCCAATTTAAAAATAGGAAGCACATTTTGGATCATGTGGGCTTGAATGTTCTGCTCTAACTCACACCTCTCTCATCCAGTCCTGGAGGTGGGAACAAAACATGTATAAATGGAGTAGTTATTTAACCAGCACCCCCACCCCCACCCCCGCCCTCCACACTGGGCCCATCTTCCCACCATCGTTCTGGGCTCGAACATGGGAACTAATGACAGCAGAGAGAAATACCAAAAGGAAATCAGTAGCAGGGGTGTGGCGTGGGGGGCGTCCTGAGCGTGTTTGTGCCAGTCAGATGGGCCGAGTATTATGGGGACACTCGTGGGCCCCCCCCCCCCCCCCGTTGTCATCTTCAACCGCAGAGGTTGCTCGTCTAGTTGACAGGAAGCTGGTGTTGTTTCGTTGATGGGTAGAGTGGGTCCTGGGACGTGAAAGGCCAGTCTTTCATTGAAAGTCTCACGCAGCAGACCTACTTCTCCTTTTATCTTGCTTCCTGCTTGTGGAATTAGGAGTGCCAAATCTTGAAAGTATACCACCCCATTCCCCTTCCTTGTTGTGGCCTTTTCTACCATTAGCAGCCTGGCAGGGGTTGTAGTCCCAGCCAAGGGTTAGGCAGTTGGATGAAGCCAATGCATCCACACATGAGAGGTCAAAACATGCCTATTCTTGCTGTGCTCCCAACTAGCCTTTCTTCCAGTGATGCAGGTAACAACATTCAACTATCTGGACATCGGTGGAGGTTCAGTATATTTGGATGAGGACAATAGACTCACTCAAGCCTCCTTAATGAAGCTCTTTCTAGTCTCTGTAGTTCAGATTTTACCAGAAGTTTCCGTGGAGGTGTGGTAGTTATGTAATCTGGTGTCAATTTGAGGCTTAAGAGTGAAGGGGTGGAGTTTAACCTGTCAATCAGGTCACAGCTTGATGACCTCATTTGGAGGCGCTAAGGAGATAAGAGTCTGTCGCACTGGAGACAGACTCACTCCCTGCAAGACATGCTTGCTGAGAAGACACATGGAGCTACGCTAGAGCCCTGGAGCTGAAGGAGCCACATGGAGAACCCTGCCAGTGCTGAGATGCTTCCACTGCTACTGGATCCACAAGACTTTCCACCTACTGGCCTGTGATCTTCCTGCATTCGGCATCATTGCATGTGTTGCATGAGGTTTGAAGAGGAATTTATAGACAGGTATTGGACATATGGGCTAATATTGGACTTATGGACTTGATGTGGACTGGGCTGGGATATTCTCTTAATATACAATTCCTATTTATATAAAGCTCTTTCTTATACACGTATATGAGTCTCCATGGATTTCTCAAGTCTACCTGGACTAACACAGGGAGTATGGTAGAGAGGATTGCTTCACTTTCTTATTTGCCTGTTAAGGTTTGTGCAACTGCTTCCTCAGAATCCCAAAGAAAAAGAAGATACCTTTCAAACCCATGAAGTGTTGAAGCTGCACAAACTGCCAGACTATTCGATGCCTCTTCTGTAAAACGGGCAGGGTAATATCTGATGTCCTTCCGAAGGTGAGCTATGGTCAGTCTCTCTGTATCCATGAAGATCCAGGGCTCCTTCCCTCTAACTGATGACTCTGAAGGAGGCAAGTCACCTTCTTTCTCTCCGTTCTAGAGAGACTGAGGTCTTTGCTAGGGTCGTTTCTGAAGGTGATTCCTGTTAGATGCTTCAGATCCAAATGTCTTCTTGTTTCAATTTAAGAAGACAGAGGTTGGGAGTAGAAAAATCAGTTCCCAGACCCAGGTCTGACACCAGGATAAAATGCATAAAATGACCAAGCCCCATACAGCTGAAGCCCTGAGTTCATGTGTTTGCCCTGAGTCACTCGCCCCCACACACTCTGTTCTGTGAGTCTCTAAAATAGATCAGACTTCTGCTTGAGTCTCAACTTTCAAATGCATTTAATCCTTCTGCTCAGAATGTTCCCAGTCCTGCTTTTCCCTACCTGCCTCACTACTGCTCATGCCTCACCTTTGAGTCCCCAGCCTAGTGAGGTTCCCTGCTAGCCATTCCCCGTGACGCTCCTTCAAAACATTCACAACCCCAGTACTTCAGTGACCACTAATGGATTCACTGTTGCACACCCAGCACCGTCCGCTTGGGATGACTCCTGCTGATTCAGTCCAGAGAAGCAAGCAGCCGATGCAGAAAAAGCACCCTCGTAGCTTCAATGGTTTCCTACAGAAGCTTTGTTCTCATTCATGTCATATGCATCTCCAGATATCTTCTTTACTAGAGTGAAGTTCCAGTTCTGTCTTGGCATGTGTGCCCAGGATCCCATGTTGAGGGGAAGGAGCTCTGATGGGTCTCACGCTGGCAAGTTGACGGGTCCAGCTGCAGCATGTCACACAGCACTTCCACCCACAGCTCTTCAACCAGAGCTAGTCGTGGCTGCACGAAAGAGACCAAAAGTGCCCACTTCCAAGGCTTGGTCAGCAGCCCTAGGGGCTACCACCATAGCCATCCCTAGGACACAATAGATCATCATTAACGGCCTTGAATAGTATGTTAATAATCTCCGTTGTTGTTAGCTGCCATCATGTTAGCCCCTGATTCGCGGCCACCCCAGGTGTTACGGACTAGCACTGCTTCCCTGGGGGTCTCTTGGCTGTGATCTTGACAAAGGCAGTTTTCCAACCAAGCCTTTCTGCTGGGCGCTGCTGACTGGGTTCCAGCTGCCAGCCTGGCTGTCAGCAACCGGTTGCAAACATGTGCCACCCAGTCTCCTAATAATAATAATAGTCCCTATTGATCAAGTATTTATTGTGTCCCAGGCACCGCTTGCTAATTATTTTACTGAAATATGAATTCATTTCTTCCTGACAATGGCTTGCATGAATCATAATGTCATCTAGCATTATACAATCTTTTGGACTCTACAGCCCCCTCTAGCGATTACCATATGTCTCAGATAAATTCCCTGAAACGTCTGTCTACACTTATTATATCGACTCCCTCACACCCATCCTTCCTTCAGCTCAGTCACACATACATCCCCATGCCGCCATTGAAATGACTCTTATCAAAGTCACCAAAGGTCTACATCAGGCCAAGCCCATAGTGATAGCCTGTCTTTCTCTTGCTAAATCTTTCACCAGCTTTGAAACAAGGCGAACTCCTGCTTACGGTGGATACTTACTTCCACATGCTCCATGACCCTAAACTCTTCTTCAACTGCTTAAGTGTCTGTGTGTCTGTCTGTCTGTCACACTGGGGTAGCTTGCATGTTGCTTTGAGGCCAGAAGCTATTTCACGTCTCTACCCACAGTGCCTAGAATTAGGGCTGACTTAGAGCAGGCATTCAGTAAACATTTGTCACCGACCAATTCTGAAGTGGGACATGACCCGTTTTGCTTGAGAGGTGAGGGAAGTGAGGTTCAGAGAGGTTAAGGAGCTAGCCCAATGTCACGCATCTAGGAAGTGCTACAGCCAAGGTTAGGAAAGTTTGCTTGCATTCCCCAGCTTGCGTTCATCCCACTACTCTGCCTTCCACGAAAGAGTGGTGGTTAAGTGCATTATCTTCGCCTCTCTGCAGTTCCTTTCAGCATTAAAATTCCATTTTCTTCTAAGTGTATCTTTGGAAAGGCCATTAAAAGGTCATCTGGCATCGAATCTCCTTTCTTAACTTTGGAGTTAAGAGAGTCCTCTATTGCTTTCTCAGCTGTAAGACAAAATAATACCTGCCCTGTGAGACTTTAAAGAGATGCCTCATCCAGGGTCTAGCAGACAGTAGGGACTCGGTAGCACTGGCTTCCAGATTCTCTGACTTATTTACATATTTCATAAATACCTATTGAGCACCATCCCATACTAAGTACTAGGGGGGATTTCGAAGGTGAACTGGATTAGGGCTCTACTATTTAGAGACTCAGATTCTCAGAGAGGACAGAAAGCATCTACTGAAATATCCTTACCATGAGGTAGGAAATGCAAGCTGCATGGGCATTGAGCTCCATGAGGTCTGGGGTCAATTCTGGGTCCCTTTGGACCAAGTGTCTGATTTCAGCAAAGTCACTTACCGTCTTGAAGGCTCATTTTCTTGGCCTGCCAAATGAAGCCAGCACTGCCCCAAGTGTTGTCACAGGAGTTAAATACATAGCAGACACAAGCGTTGAAGAACTCAACGTTGCCAGAACTGAGTTGTGGTCGATGCCATCAAGTCCATGCCAACTGACAGCAAGCCCATATGACAGCGTGGAACTGCCCCTTCGAGTTTCTAGATGCCAAACGGTACCGGGAAAGAACTTCGGGTTCTTTCTCCCAAAGCAGCTGATGAGTTCCAAGCACCAACCTTTCATTAGCAGCCAGGAGCTTAACTGTTGCAGCACCAGCACCCCCCACCCCCCCACCCCCGGGGTTGTGCGAGCTAACTCTGCTTGGTGCTATCTAGGCGGCCAGGCATGGTTTCAGAAACTGGAAGGGTCCTAACTCTAGTGATCCTTATGTGGGGAGTGCACTGATTTCCCCAGCAGAGGAGGAGGAAGCAAGAGCACGTCCCCTTGGGCACGCAGAGAGTCCCCAGAGCCATCGCTCTAACCACTGGGCAAGCCTACCCTCTCTGACAGGGATGCTGTGGAGTGGAGAGAACTGAAGTCCAGGCTCAAGCTGCAGTCGGAGAAGGCTCCTTGCTGGGGCAGGTACGCAGCTCTCCTCTGCCCAACCCATCCTTTCTCAGCCCTCCTGCCCACACTGCCTGAAGGCTTGACCTCCCCCAGCCCAACATCTGGCAGGGCTGAGGTGTAACGTTTGAAAATTGCCCAGGAAAGTGTGAGTGCAAACCAGGCAGAATGCTAAAAGACTGGAAAACAGCATTTAAAAACAGCTCTGACCGTGCCAAAATCAAAGAAGGGCTTTTGCAAAGGCAAATTCCGGGTCATCTCCGGTGTCTGCTTTTCCTTCCTGGGATACAGATGGGGCCACTCTACCGCAGGCGGGGAATAAGACGAGGCAGGAACCAGGCCCTTTGTGGTGAGGGGAGGGCTCCTCCTGGGCTACATGGAGTGAGCATCGGTGGAGAGAGAACAGAGAGTCATGGATGGTGCCTTTGGGAAACAAATCTCAGTCCTGCATACCATCCCAGCCCTTTGGAGCATTCGGAAAGCTAAGCCAAACCCAAACTCAACTCACTGTCGTCGTCGCGTCCATTCTGCTTTGGAGCGATCCTACGGGACAGAGCAAAGCTCGCCCCCGTGGGTTTCCAAGGTTGTAAATATTTACAGAAATTAAGTCTCCTCTTTCTCCCTCAGAGAGGCTGGTGGGTTTGAACCACTGACCTTTGCAAGCAGGTCTCCAACAGTAGAGGGAGGAAGGACTTGGGAGTCTGACCACACTGAGGGATGCACGCAGGTGGCCCCATAGGAAGACGTCGGTCAGACTAGGCTTTTAGTGGCCTTGCGGGGGCAGAGCACAGGGGAAATGGATGGACAGGACATTGCAGTTGCATGAGCCTAGCTCCTAACTTCCTCTCTGCCTCCCACCCGGCCCACTAGCCCTCTGGGAAAGGGGATTAATGGAGACCTCCTGCCATCTCCACTTTCCAGCCTGGAAAGGTCTCTTGTCTCGTTTGCATTGATTTTCGTGTGTTTGTTTGTTCTTGATGCATTTGCAGAATCTGAGATACCGGCAGCAAATAAAGCAGATAAAAGAGAGGTCAAGGGAATGAGAGAGGCGGACTCCTTTCAGCAGAGCCTGTATTGAAAATATTTCCTGCTGTCTCCACTCTCTTATTTGTTGCCTCCTGGCTTCCTCCCTGGTAATGTTCCAACCCCATCTCTAGCCCAGCCATTTGCAGACTCCTGGTCCTTGATGAAGATGCCTGGGGACACAGAGGTTAAAAGCATTCGGCTGCTAACCAAAAGGTCAGTGGTTCAAGACCATCAGCCACTCCACAGGTGGCCGTCTGCAACCATAAAGCCTTGGAGACTGTGAAGCAGCTCTTCTTGGTCCTATGTGGTCACTGGGGACTGCAGTCAACTGAGGCCAGTGGGTTTGGTCTCTTTGAGGGGGCTGGATAATGAAGGGCATCATAGAAATTGATAGTCTCAGATATTCATTTCTAGTTCTCCTGCTCTACGTCTATAGTTGCTTACCTGCTCTCCTGGCTTCTCCCATAAAGACCCCAAGAGGAGATACTATTACTCTGATTCACTGAGGAGCAAGCTGAACATTGGGGACAGTAGCTTGCTCAAGCCACACAGCCCACTAGTGGTGAAGTGAGCCCCGTAACTTGGCTCTCCTGCCCAAGAACAGTGTCGGATTTTGCAGCATGGCTTCATGCTCTTTCCAGTGAATGCAGATTCCCAGCTTCCCCCCATCCCACTCAACCTCCCACAGGGCTGAGAAGGACCGTGAAAAACCCCAGAGGACTCCCTGACATCACCTGAAAACTCACCCACGAGAGCTAGCCAGCTGGACTCCTTGGTTCTACCTGACAAGCACTAGACGCAAATGCAGAGAGCTCTCCAGCGAAGGCCCGGTGGCCAGGCAGGGAAGGCTCCAGTCAGTGTCCGAGCTGACATCCTGGCACCTGCCAGGCTGCTTTCCTTCCCAGATTCTGCACCTGCAGATGTGGAGAAGGTTTCTGGGCCCATTAGAATAACTGGGTCAGGTGGATTCATGCCAGTCTCGAACCTGGCTCCCCTGCTGCTCTGGGGCCAGGGTTCCTCACCCAGGAACTCCTCTGGTGACCCTCGCACAGGAACATGACATATGTCGCTTCCTGAGTCTTCCCCATTCCTCGGTGAGCAAGGCAGCCAACGCTCATGGAAAAAGGTCAAACGCCTGCACTGTGTTTGTTCACGAGGGTGATATTTCACCAAAGAACCAGATGCTTCCTAAATGATAAATCAGAGCCGCTGCTCCCCGCAGGCCTCGGGGGAGCGAAGGTTTTTGCTCTGTATGCAACTTGGGCTATCATGAAGGGAGTGGGGTGGGGACAGGGCTTAATTCATTATCATCCTCAGGGTGCAGGGAATAGCACACAGTGGGGCCTCCATTCATGCTTAATGATGGATAGAAAACACCATCCATGGCCATCACTTATTGGACACAGTGCTGTATGCTACGGACTTCGCAAAATCCTTAAATTTCTTTCCTTATTAAATCCCCACCACAATTGTGAGGAAATAGGCTCAAGAAGGCTGAGCTACTTGTCCAAGGTCACTTGTCCAAGGTGTTGTGACCACAAAATCTGAGTTCTTAATAACCTCTATGTCACAAGTGCATAGGGCCAAATAAGCCTGGGCTTGGAGATGAGCTTTACCTTGAGAGAAGTCCTCACAGGGCAAGAGCTGAAATTGAGAAGTCGGAAATCCCCTGGCTCCAGAGAGTATCAGCTGCTTCTGTGGTTATGCCGTGGGTTATGTGCTAGGCTGTTAAATGCAAGGTCAGCAGTTGGAATCCAACAACTGATCCATGGGGAAAATATGAGGCTCTCTCTCCCCATAAAGATTCACAGTCCCCGGAACCCACAGGGTCAGGTCTGCTCTATCCTATAGGGCTGTTATGAGTTGAGATTGGCTCAGTGACAATGGGTGATTTATTATGAGTACATTGTTGACACATGGCACAGCGTTTGCCTTCCATGCTGGTCACGCTGGCAAGTATACCTCAGGGGAAGTCATCACACATCTGTCAGGGGAGGCTGATCTACCGCTATGACACCCAGGTCTCAGTGGAGCTTCCAGACTAAGATGGTCTAGGAAGAACGGCTGTCTATTCCCAAAATCATGCATGAGAATTCATTGTGGATCCAAGCAAAATGAAATCCTTGAAAATTCTACCTTTTCTCCGTTTATCGTGATCTTAGCCATTGGTCCAGTTATGAGGAGTTTGGGCTTCTTGGCATTAAGTTGGAATCCATATTGCAGGCTGCAATCCTAGATCTTCCTCAGCAAGTGTTCAAGTCTGCCTCGTTTTCGGCACTCAAGGTTGTGTCGTCTGTGTAGCTCAGGGTGTTCAATAGCCTTCCTCCAATCCTGATGCTGTGTTCTTCCTCATTGAGTCCAGCTTCTTTGATTGTTTGTTTGAGCATACGGATTGGATAGTATCATGAGAGAATATAATCCTGACGCACGCACCTTTCTTGATTTGAAACCATGCGGTCCTCCCTTGTTTTGTTCACCAACTGCCTCTTGATACATGTGCACGTTCCACATGAACACAAGTAAATGCTCTTGAATTCCCATTCTTCTCAATGCTGCCCATAGTCTGTTATGATCCACCCAGTCAAACGCCTTTGCATTGTCACTAAAGCACAAGTAGACATCTTTCAGGTATTCTCTGCTTTCAGCTAAGATCCAGCTCACATCAGCAATTATATACTTTGTTCCACATCCTCTTCTGAATCCCCCCTGAACCCCTGGTAGCTCCCTATTAGTGTACTCTTACAACTGTTGCTAAATGATCTTAAGCATAATATGAGGAACTAATCATATCTGGGGGGATTACTGGACACTGGCTCTGAACCCCAGAGACTCAACATTCACTATGACCCACCAGTCCGATTACGTGCATGTGGAGGTCAAGTTATTATGGAGTCTTAGCTCAGGCTCATCTCACGGTGGGTCTAGTGGGTCGCTGTACCCATCATATAGTTATTCTTCAGCTCCATGATACATAATTGGGATAACTACACTCATCAACTGGCAGAACCACACATTGGATCCCTGGTATATGGAACGAGGCTATTATACAAGGAAAAGCTAGGTGGAAGCCATTAGAATTGTCCTTATAAGCAATTAGTAAACTAAAGCAATACTCCTTTTCTGGAGGAATTTCAAAAATTACTGTCACCATCAAGCACCTGTAAGATGCAGGGTGGTGACTCCCATCACATCCCCATTCAACACACACATTTGGCCAGTGCAAAACACACACGAATCTTGCGAAATGACCAGGGATTATTGTAAAACTTAACTAGGTGATGACTCAAATTGCAGCTGCTATTCCAGATGTGGTTTCATGGCTTGAGCAAATTAATTCATCTCCTGGCACCTGGTATGCAACTATTGATCTACTTAATGCCTTTTTATTCTCATATCTGCTTCTAAGGGCCACCAGAAGCAGTTTGCCAACAGCTGGCAAGGTCAGCAATAGACCTGCACTGCATTACCTCAGCAGTCTGTATATCAGCTCCCCTACCCTATGTCATAATCCAGTCCTCAGGGAACGCGATAACCTTTCCCTTCCCTAACATATCAGCCTGCTCCATTAAATGGATGACATCATGTCGATTGGCCCTAGGAAAGAAGGACTATTAATGACTCTAAACAGATATCTGTGTGTGTCCTAAACTACTGAAAGTCTACAACCATGTGACTAGTTGCAGAAGCAAGGATTCTAATTGCTATAGGTATTTCATCCTTGTTTTATTATATGGGTATAGACATGTTTCCTTCCCTCTTTTGTCCCATTACTTATAAAGCATAGATCTAAATAAGGCTATTGTGTTTGGGTTGTACCACGTTACGTGCAAGTGGGACTTTCTAAACTCACAGCCATCGACTCAATCGGGACCTTCCAGAACAGAGAGAAAGGACCTTATGCAATTGGACCATGGCATTTCCAAGATTTTAAATCTTACCAGGAGTAAAGAGCCTTATCTTTTTCCCTCAAAGTGACTGCTGGATTCAAACTGTTGACCTTGTGGTCAATGAAGTTACCCACTACACCACCAGAGCTCCTTAAACATGACTTTATTTAGAGATTATTAATGGTTTAAGATGTGTATGGTGCCCAGTTGACAAGGGATGGACTGTGATGGTTAATGTTATGCTTCAACTTTACTACAGCAGGATCCTTAGTTTTATGTAATGATCTTCTATTTTGTGGTGTGATGTAAGGGGATGTAAGGGTGTGGCCTGCAGCCAATATATATGGATTTTCTGGAAAAGCTCTATCTTTCAACCCTGCTTCTGGGTTATCAACCTCTGACCTCCAATTCTTGGCATGTGAGTTAGCTGTGTACTATCTGGCTTGAGCAAATTAATTTGGGGGTTTGGGGGTTCCCTAGCTCCCACAGCCTTATAAGCCATGAGCCTGCCATCTGACCTACTATTTGGGGTTCTTCATCCACGGCAACCATGGAAGTCAGGAGAAGCCTCCCATTTGACGTCTGACTATGGTTTTGGAAATTGTCAGCCTCCATTTCCTTCAAATCTTTCAACCTCTCCTTCTCTCTCTCACCCTAAGACACCAAGGGATTCCTGTATTTCTTATTCTCATACCAGGCCAGCTAGATTATCATGCTTCTAGGAAACTATTCAAGTCCCCGAGCAACAGTATTCTTATCTGAAGAGTTCAAACACATTGGGTCGTTCTGAGATTAAAATAAGGTAATATATGCTCAGAAACTTTTTCAAGTACACAGAAAGTCAATACATGCTGATTGGTTCCCTCCCTTCCATGAGCTGATGCTATCAGGTTCAGAGATAGGGAGGATGGGGGGAATCCAGTCTTCAAGAACAATGGGAAAGATACCACCTCATATCAACACTCTTCGCAACATTTTAAGACACACAGAGAAATATGCTCGCAAAGATGTGGAGAGACTGGCATGCTCATGCGCTGCTGGCGGGATTGCAGAATTACACGACCATGATGGCAACAGTACAGTGCTTACTTAAACAAATGCAAATGCCTGATGACCTTTCCATCTCTCTACTGGGTCCGACTTTACTTTTGCTATTAAAGAAACACTTAAAAACAAGGACAGACATATGCACACCCACGTGTATGGCAGCAATGTCTAGAAGAGCAAAAAGAAAGAATGAAAAACCCCATCTGTAGAGAAATAGATAAATAAAACCTGGTGCATGCACACAGTGGACTCTTATGCATCCTCCCCCCCAAAATGACAAGTCTGCCAACCCCCTCATGACATGGACAAAATTGGAGGACATTATGATCCACAAAGTGAGTTGATCGCATAAAGATAAATATTTCATGAGGCTATTACTATAAGGAAGAAAGAATAAAGGGTTTTCCTACCAAGGAAAAAGACTTTGAAAACATATGATGAGACCAGAGCTGGGGGGAGACAGGAAAGGGGAGAGCAAAGGGACTAGGCAGTAAGGAGGAAGAGTGATGGGAGGAAGAAGAAGAGGAAGAAGAAACCTCATACAGAGGGGCTTACACTGAGATACTGTCACTGTTTTGATGAGATGGGCCGTACAACTAACATATAGTATGTTTTCTCTGTGTGTCATATTCAACAAATAAAAGAAAACCATCCTGATTTTTTCGTTAAGGAGAAGGGTCACAGCCTTAAAGACCCTCCAGATGCCTCTCCCTGAAGAGTGGTCTGACTGGCTATAAAAGGAGAAAACGTGCAACTGAAACCAACCTTAAGTCTTCTGAGACACACAAGCTCATTTCAGACCAACAAACCAAAAGAAGAGCCAAGTGCAGGTGGGCTCAGCAGTCATCCCAAGTGTGTTTTCCACCCGTGTGGGTGTTGTGTGCAGGCTCTTCCAGATATGAACCCAGATGGGTGTGTCGGTGGGAGGCGTTAATGCTGCATGACCACGGATACCATCCTATAAGCCAAGTCAGGTGTTCCCTCAGATATGGTGCCCTGGTGCAGTGCACAACCTGAACATCTGCACAGTCACTCTGAAGGTCAAGTCGAAGTCCTATGCATCTAGTTCTGTCCTTTCCAGGACTCTTGGTGGGATCAAATAAGATAAGAGATGGAAAACCACGCTGATCTAGATTTTATTGTTATCTCCTTTGTTCTAAAGTAATGTGTCTCCTGGATCTTTGCATTGCTTGATCATCTCTCTGTTGACTTCAGATGTCTAGGACAGAATCAATAAATTTTAACATGAAGTAACAGAATAACAGGGTTGGAAGGCACCTTGGGGTCCATATACTCCTTCTCTCATACAGATAGAAAAGCTAAAGGCAGACCACTGTAATAGCTGGTCTAAGGACACACAGCGGGTTATCTGCAGCCCTTCCCTTGACCCATTTGCATGGCTCTGCTCCATATCTCTGGGGATCTCGCTCTGATTCAGGACCTCTTCCGCCCCCTCCTATTCAAGGCCTTTTCGGAGGCTGCATTTGGAGCTGAGCAGAGCCCATAGGCCCTCCTTGTCTGCCGCTGAAGCACCAGGCTGCCATCTGCTCCGTGCTTGCCAGAAAGGAAGTAAACAGACTTCGTGACAAGGGTGTCCCCACACTGACTCTGCTGCCTCCAGTGTCCAAAAGACAGGGTGCACTTCACATGGAACTCTCCACAGAAATACATTCTTGTGTGTGGAGTTCCCGACAGGCTAGCAGGAGAGTCTCGAGAAACAAAGCGAGGTGTATTGGAAAGACAAGAGAAGGTGTAGTGATTATATGTGGAGTAGACGAGAGCAAAAAAAGAAAACTGTTCTGTTGAAAAGGGGCACCAGCCAACCGGCAAAGAAAACATAGACCCTTTCAATCCATCTTGCTCTACATGCTACACCTTAGCGATGCCTTTCTAAACAGAAGGATTTCCTTCCCCCATTCTAAAGGCTCCTTGCCGACACTGCTTCCTGACAGGGAGGGAACGGTTACAGCTCCGTCTATCACAGACAGGCTGCCTGTTGTTGGCCGACTCCATGACCACAGGCTCCCACATTCTAGTTTGCACCCATTTGGTTCCAAAAGCGGAGGGTGAATGTCTCCCCCTGCAGGGACTAGATGTAACCATGCCAGCATCTCAGCCACGCTGGGCACACCATAGGTCTTTTAAAAAAAAAGATTAATGTGTTACATTTTAATTAATGTATTTATTTTTCCCTGGAAATGGGTTGAGAGGTTGACATTTCAGACCAGCAACTCTGCTTTCAACAGTTCAAACCACTCCTGGCCCACCCAACCCCTTATCTCCTAACCCCCCCTTCTGATTTCTCCTCTTCCTGTGCTCTTCCAGCCTCCCTTTCACGCAAATCAGCACGGTCAACCCCTTAGTCCTTTGCTCCATCTTCTTCCCTTGCCCTCCCCGGATCTTGGCAGCCTCCAAAGTCTCTGCCCTTTGGCATCAAAGTCTTTGCCTTGATTGTTAACCTTAAGGTGGTGTTCTCATAGAATATCTGTCCTTTGGTGATTGACTAACTTCGCTCAATGTAATGATCTCTAGGTCCTCAGATGTGTGTGGTTTCAATGATGGTTTTTAGGGATGCAGACGATTCCATGGCCTGTATGTACCAAATCTTCTTCATCCATTCTTCTGCTGATGGGCACCTGGGCCACTTCCAGTGTCTCGCTACTGTGCACAGTACTTAAATGACCATGAGAGTGCATCTGTCTATGCCTGATACGTCTCTTACTTCTTTAGCTTCTCTAAGCAGCAGAGGCCTTGTTGATTTGCATGTGATTTCTATTCCCAGTTGTCTGAAGTCTCGAGATAGCCCTTTCCACAAGGCTTGCACATCTTGACAGACCCACCAACAGTGTGTGATGGTTCCAATCTCTTCACATCCTCTCCAGAAGTTTTGTTTTCTGTGTTTTTGAGTTGGACGCTCATTGTCAGTATAAGGTAATGTCTCATCATTGCTTGGACTTGTATCCCCCAAATGACAGATGATCATGAACATTTTTTAATATGTGTGTTATTCACACACATGAATTGGAGGTCATTTTGGGTGAACTGTCTGTTTGCCCACTTTGTAATTGGGTTATTTGTGGGGGGTTTTGTTTTCTTACTGAGGTCTTATCGTTTTCTATGTATTTTAGAGATTAGCCCCTCGGCCATTGTATTGTTGCCAATATTTTTCCCAATCCAAGGCTTTCTTTTCATTCTTTTCGTTGAAGTCTTTTGATGCACAGAGTGTCTTATTTTAGAAGGTGCCGGCATCTATTTTTGTCTCTATTGCTATGTCCCACAGTGTGTCATGCCCTGGAGCAGAGCCCTAACATGTGCCCTTGTCGTCTCACTGGTGGTCTTTAGAGCTCTGAGGTTTGCAGTTAGAGCTTGGGTCCCTCGTGAGCTTGTTTTGGACATGGGTTGAGGTTTGGGCCCTGTTTCCATCTTCTGCAGACGAAGATCCAATTTGGCAGCACCATTTGTTCAAGAGACTATCTTTTTCCCATGTAATGGTTTTTGATCCTTTGTCAAAGATCGGCTGTCTATAGGTGGATGAATTTATTTCTTCATTCTCACCATAGGTCTTTAATATATACTGGAAGGACTGTATGTAAGAACAAAATATCAGGGCATCTTATGGCAGAGGTGAGAATGTGCCTTGGGGGACAACCACATGGAATATGGCAGAATAAACTTGCCTGAGAATCTGGGACATTTGGGCAAAGGTGCATGTGGCCTTGGAGGTAATAGATGAGTAATAGAAACCAGACAACATCAGTAACAATATTAGGTGTCACTTTGCCCACAGAGCCTAAGGCAGCCTTCTCTAATTTCCAACATTCACAGTAGTTATTTCCTAACTCAAGAAATATGAGCAGCTCGCATGGGTTAAACAAGGTGCTGACCCTTTGGGGAGGAGGCGATGGTCCTTGTTCCAGAGAGACCAGGTTCTAGGGCCGGGCACAGTGGACAGGTAAAGATCGGCATGCCATGGAACAGTGGCATCAGCAGGATAGGAGCACTGTGCTGTTGGAAGAAAGCGAAGGACCTACATCAACTGCAGAGAGGAGGACAAGGGGCCAGAAGGGCCTTCTAGGGAGGAGAGACTAGTGCGCATGTAAAGGCAGAGATATTTGGAGAACACAGCGCGTGTGAGCAAAGATGGCTAATTTGGTTGGACCAGGTTAGAGTGCACAGTGGTGATGGATGGGGCTGGAGAGGTTGCCAGGAGCAGACACTGATGGGCCATGAATGCCTGGCTGGGGAATTGAGGCTTTGTCCTTAGGAAGAGGAGAGGTAGGTGAGCAGAATGGGGTTCTGGTGGGAAATGTGAGTAAAGAATTGGGATGGTGGAAGACCCCATGTGGGGACTTCTGGTAGGAAGCCGTTTCCTCAGACCTGGGAGAGATGTTGAGGACTATGGCCAGAACAAAATAAATGAAACGCGGGCAAAGTTCTTCAGCATAAAATGGCAAGATTCAGTTGCCATTAGGATGGAGAAGGGGCAGAAAAGACACAAAAGGAAGGCGTTTCTACCTCCTCTAAAACTTAGTATTGATTGCTGGTGTGAGCAAACTGTGTAAATCAGTGACGAGTGCAATGCAGAGGTGGAGGGAGCAGGGCTGGGAGCAGTGAGCACAGGGTTGCTACAAGGCAGAACCCACTCAAGGGCACCTGACAACAGCACCAAAGAGAGTGGCATTGGACTTCAGCCTTCAGGCTGGACTGAGAGCTCCTGTCCCCAACAGAAAAGTGGATGAGGAACATGAGCCTGAGCAATGCGGGGTAGTGGATGGGTCAGCTTGGCAATAAAATGCAGGGGTGAAGGTAGAGGTATGCTGTGTGAGAGAAATCAGGAATGCTTGGAATGCCAAACCACTGAGCAGAGCAATGACCTTGAGCCTCAGAAAGTTATAGCTGACAATAGCAGAAGCCCCAAATGGAGCAACAGAGGGGCTTGAATTAAAGGAGAAGAAAAAAAAAGCTCTCTGAGCTAAGCCACCCATCCATCCTTGCACAGGTTGTCAATTCTTGGGTTCATGATAGCCCTCTTCTGGGACCAGCTCAAGAAAAGCTAATCATTTTACGTTGAGTCTTATGTAAAACTAGGTTGGATTAATTATTGATGCAAACGTAGGCAAATGAAAGCTCACTCTGGCTTGGCAGGGTTCCCTTCAGCAAAATGAGCTAATGCAGCGCCCGGCAGCCTCCTGGGGAGAGAGCACAAGCCTCTATAGCAGCGCCTAGCCCACTGACTGGGGGACATGCACACAGAGGGACTTTGAACTTCTGACTTCAGATCTACACCCAGAATCACAGCCGAGTCCAGAGATCATCTGCGAGGAGTGGGGAGAGCAGACTCACAATGAGCAAGGAGCTCGCTCCCAGGCCTCCCTTGGATTCCCTCTCAGCCAGGCCATGAGCAGAAAGCAGTATCAGCGATAACAACCTAGCAGATTCAATCCCATTCTATTTAATTAAATGGCTTCAGCACTCACAAATTGCAGCAATGGATGCGAGCTCATGCCAGACACACAGCTGCAGACCTGCAACATGTCACACTTTAGAAGGTGCGGCAAAGGCCAGTTACTGCCATGGGGAGAGTCAAGTGCCAAGCGCTACAAATGAACAACAGGAGTAAGCTCGGATCCATATGGCCTCCCGAAATGACCAGGCTTCGTTCATCCTTGCCTTTGGCTGGCAGTGGTTGAGTATCTACTATGTACCTTGCTCTACTCTGGGCATTAGACTCAGAGAGGCAAATGAGGTGGCCTTGTCATTAAGGAATCCAAATTCTCCTGAGAACACCTGGGATCAATCAGACGATGGCACTGTGGCGGAGCAGGTGCTCTGATAGGAGATCTCCAGCTTAGGGTTCCAGAGAAAGCCTGGAGGGCAGAGGGGCGCAAGGCATGGTGGGGAGTAATCCTGTCGGCTTTACATCTTGCCTTGAAGGCCAAGCTGGGCGTTTGGACATCATCCTGACTGGATAGGAGTCACTAAGGGCTGTGGAGTCACTAGGTTCAGCTGGGAGTAAAATTGTCAGGCATGCTCCATGTCACAAATGCCATGGAGTTGAGTAGATGCATCAGGAAACAGGAAATTCACTCTCTGCCTCCCCTAAGTGCCCCCGCCCAGCCTCCCTGGCAACACCAGCCAGAAGGAGCTCTAGGAAATGTACTCTGCCTCACTCAACTGATAGACCAGTCAGGGGATGGGAGGGAAGGTACAAAGATTAGGGGGGCTGGAGAAGATTAGCCAGAGGAAACGTATTATTATTTTAAACTGCAATATTCCCATCAGCGAAATGCACATAATGCTACTTACCTGTTAGGTTTACCACACTACTCCTGTGTAAAAGGCCAGGCACCCAGGAGATATTCAGCACCTGTGCAATATGTGGAAGGAACGGAAGCACAGAGGAAGTTCTTGGTCAACTGACTAGCTTTCTGCAAGGACCAGGCTTCGTTCGTCCTTGCCTTTGGCTGGCTTTGGTCTCTCCAGCTCTCAATCTCCTGAAGGGTTAGGAGGAGTCAGGATCTGTTGTCCCTACCATATTAAACAAAGGGTTTCACTTTATAATGTACAGAGAGACCGATGGATTGGGAATAGCTTCTATTCATTCATACAGCAAACATTTATGAGCCAAACTCAGTCACAAATTATCTGGAACCCTGGACAACGTTGGACAGCGATGGCCTTTGGGGAATAGGTCGCCAGGCCTTCCTTTCAGGGAACCCCTGGCTAGACCCACACCTCCACCTCTTCCGCTAGTGGCTGAGTGTGTGAGAACCTCTGCAGCCCCAGGGGCTCTGGCCTCTTTTCATAGATTAGGAAACAAAGGCTCAGGCTGCTTCAGTGGTTTTCCCAAAGTTGGGATGCTGGAGGGTGTGTGTGTGTGTGTGTGCACGTGTGCGCGCATGTGGCTAAAACATTACCAGAGAGATTAACTAATTCTGTTTTGAGCGTCAGAGTTCCTTTTTTCTGAGGTCCACAAACCAAGTTAGTTCGGGGACTCTCGTGCCTCACTCCAGTGTGATTGTTCAATAATTCCTCTATCCACCCAAGTTAAAAGTATGTGTGGGTGTGGGCGTGTGTATGGGGGTGGGGAGAGTCCAGGGTTAGAACACAGAGTTTAGATTATAACTCTTCCTCTTTAGGAAGAGGGTGACTAGCCTCAATGTTGCCAGTTCAAACCCACCACCACTCCTTGGGGTAACGATGAGTCCATCTGATTCCTTAAAGATTTACTATCTCAGAAACTTAATTTACCAGTTGCTAGAAAAGGCTACTTAAACTCTGAGTCTTACTTTCTTCCTCTGTAAAATGGGAACAGCTTCTTTGTGGGGCTGCTGAAAAGATGAAATGATAAGATGCCCTAGTGGTGAAATGTTTATGCTGTCCATAAGTTCAGCAGTTTGATACCACCAGCAACTGTACAGGAGAAAGATGGGGCTTTCTACTCTTGTAAAAACTTGCAGTCTAGGAAACCCATAGCAGTTCTACCCTGCCATATAGGGTCACTATGGGTCAGAACTGACCCAATAGCAGTGAGAGTAAGCATTGTGTGTAGCTTGCAGTGCTGTGCCTGATATGGAGTAGGTGCTACATGAATAGCTCATGGAGTTTTGTAGACAAAGACCACTCATCTGTCAGTTTGTTGCACTATAGTGGTGTGCACATTCCTGTGATGATGGAAACTATGCTACCAACATTTAAAATAACCACAGGATCACCCATGGTGGACAGGTTTCAGTGGAAGTTCCAAACTAAGACAGACAAGGAAGAAGGAGAGGTTGCCACAGAGGGTTTAGCCATTGCACACCATAAGAATAGCAGCAGAACATTGTCTGATATGGTGTTGTAGGACAGACCTCTCAGGTTGGAAGCTCAAAAAAACCAAACTCACTGCCACTGAGTCCATGCTGACTCATAGCAACTCCATAAGACAAGGTAAGACTGTCCCAGTGAGCTTCTAAGACCGTAACTCTTTCCTGGAGTAGAAAGGCCCACCTTTCTCCCTAGGAGATGCTGGTGGTTTCGAGCTGCTGACCTTATGGTTAGCAGCCCGATGCCTAATCACTACACTACCAGGGCTCCCTCAAATGGGAAGGCACTGAAAAATGTGACTGGGGAATAGCTGCCTCCTTAAATCAGAGTCAACAGTAATGGCAGGGAGGGATTAAAGCTCCTGAGACCAATCTGTCTGCATGTGGTATCACTCAAAGGAGATGAAATAACTGATCATCCATTTGGAATCAGAACATGGGGTGTATGAAATATGAATCTAGAAAAATTGGAAGTTGCCCAAAATGAAAAGCGATTCATAAAGATCAATATCCTGGGCATTCATGAGCTTAAATGGACTCGTATTGGCCATTGTGAATTGGATTCCTACATAGTTTATTATGCCAGTAGTAACAAACTCAAGAGGAGTCGAGTAACATATATCATCAAAAAGAACATTTCAAGATCTATTTTGAAGCACATTGCTGTCTGTGGTAGAATGAGATCCATACATCTACAAGAAAGACCAATTAATACGATTGTTATTCAAATTTACACACAACCACTAAAGCTAATCATGAAGAAATCAGAGAGGTCTACAAATTTCTACAGTCTAAAATTGATCAAACATGCAATCAAGATGCACTGATAATTACCGGTGATTGGAATTCAAAAGCTGGAAACTAGGTAGGATCCGTATTTGAAAATATGGCCATGGTGATAGAAAGTAGCTAGATATTCCATGATAGAATTTTGCATTAGAAATACATTTTCCAACAACATAAACAGTGGGTAGACATGTAGGCCTTGCCAAATTGACTACACAGGCATCATATCAAGTACATTTGTGGAAGGAGGTGATGAAGAAGCTCAATATCATCAGTTAAAACAAGTCCAGGAGCTGACTGGGGAACAGATCAACACTTGTTCATATGTATGTTCAAGTTGAAGCTGACGAAAGTAAAACGAATCCACGAGAGCCTCAATATAATCTTGAGTATACTCCACTTGAATTTAGAGATCATTTTGAGAATAGATTTTAAAGCTATTAGATCGGACACTAATGACTGAAAACCAGAGGAGTTGTGAGAGGACATCAAAAACATCAGACATGAAGAAAACAAAGGTTATTAAAAAGATGGGAAAGAGAGGAGAAAACAAAATGGATGTTAGAAGTGACTCTGACACTTGCTTTTGAATGTAGAGTAGCTAAATTCAATGGAAGAAATGATGAAGTTAAAGAACTGAACAGAAAGTTTTGAAAGGCAGCTAGAGAAAACAAAGTAAAGTATTAAAATGAAATGTGCAAAGACCTGGAATTAGAAAACTGTTAGACAGGGTTCTCTAGAGAAACAAAACCAGGGCACTTATGATTTTATGATTTTATCTATATATTTATGTAGATAGATATATACACAACATAAGAAATAAACAGCTAATTGGTCTATAGAGCAGTACAAATGGCTCAGTGCAACTCACTTCCATGAGACCACTAAAACACGGGCAGTCCTTCAAGCCACAAAGCTGCCGGGTGCTAGTCAAGGAAGCAGACAGCTGAGTCTTCTATAGAGCAATTCAGGCAGTCCGGTCACAGGCAACAAAGAGCAAGGCAGGTCACCAACAGTCAGCCAGATGACAGGGTCTGACAATCCACAGCTCAAGCAATGTATATTCCAGTAGCATGGCGAAGCAGGTCCTGAAGGAACCTCAAAATACAGCAACACAGTCCACAGGTTGGGTGTCTCACAGGTAGTGTAACTCACAAGTTGAGGCAGAGAACCAGCTAAGGGAACCGCACACTGGTTCAATCATCAAGGAACGAGAGACCAGAAAGGCAAGGCTCGCCAATCCATTTATCTCTCCACCCTTCAATTAATCCCACATGTGTTCATTAGCCAAGTTGGCACAATAAACCTACCTATAGCAAAAACAAATAGAGAGGAACTTATTCAGCATTTCTCAAGATCAAAGAACTGAAGTTTTTTGAGTTGCAATATTGCAAGAATCTATGTCAACATATTGAATAACATTGCTGCATCAAAAGGTAATGGAAATAATATATAGTCACTAGAGCGAAAAGAATTGGTCAATATTCAACCATTTCAAGAGGTAGCATATGAACAAGGACCACTGGTATTAAAGGAAGGTGTACAAGCAGCACTTAAGGTTTTGGCAAAGAACAAGGCTGTAGGAACAGACAGAATACCAATTGAAATGTTTCAACAAGCTGAAGCAGACAACTGACGAGGCTCACTTGTTCATGCCAATAAATCTGGAAGACAACTACCAGCACAACTGAGGGAGAGAGATCCCTGTTTGTACCCATTTCAGAGAGAAGTGGCTCAACAGAATGTGGAAATTATAGACTGAAGCAACAAATTGACACGCAGCTCATGCTGCCAGAAATCCAAACTGGGTTTATTGTTCTTGGCCGAATGCAGTGACTACAAGGAAAATGTTTGCTGTGTTTTACTGACCATGTAGAGACATCCAGCTGTGTGGATTATAACAAACATGAGAAGAATGGGAACTGCTCATGTTCATGAAGAACCTGTACATAGACCAAGAGGTAGTCATTGGAACAACAAAGGGATAGTGGATGGTTTAAAATCAGGAAAGATGGGCATCAGTGTTGTACCATTTCACCATACTTACTCTATTTGCATATTGACCAAATAATGTAATAAGCTAAACTATATGGAGAAGGATGTGGAATCAAGATCAGAGGAAGGCTCATTAACAACCCAAGATTTCCAGAAAACACAATCTGGCCTGCTCAAAGTGAAGAGGAGCTAAAGCAATTGCTGATGAATATCAAAGATGACAACCTTTGGTGTGGATTACACCTCAGTGTAAATAAAACAAGACAACACCATGATTAACAGAAAAGAAGTGTGACACTGTCAAAGATTTCAATTTACTTGGATTCACAAAACACCCTCATGGAAGCAACAATGAAGAAATCCAACAATGCAATGCACCAGGTAAATCTGTGACGACAGACCTCTTTAAAGTGATAATATCAAAGATTTCACTTTGAGCACTAAGATTCACTGGACCCAAGCAAGGCACTTTGAATCACCTCCTAGGCATCAAAGCTGTATTGTGAATAGGAAGACTGAAGGAGAATGGACACATTCTGGCAAAGAACACGGAATATCATAGACTTCAAGAAGAATAAACAAACCTGTTTGGGAAGAGGTACAATTGGATTAATCCTTAAAAGGAAGGATGTTGACACTTAGCCTCCCTTACCTTGGACATGGTATCAGGAGAAACCAGTCCCTGGAGAAGGATATCATGCTTGGTAAAGTGGAAGGTCAGAAAAAAAGAGGATCCTCATGGGGATGGATTGACATCATGGCAGCAATGAGGGGCTCAAGCATAGGAAGAGCTAGGATGCTGGGGCAGGACCAGGCAGTGTTTGCTTTTGCTGATCACAGGGTTGCTGGGGGCCAGAACTCGACAGCACTTAACAAAAAGTCTTTACACCAGAGGATTGCCAGCTCTGTCCCCACTCAGTCACTGTTGGGTAAAAATCTTCCAACCGAGCCCTGAAACATTGCTCTACTAGTTTTCTTTCAGGATTCCCTAAAGACCTTAAAAAGCGAATCTTCCTATTTTATCCCTCATTTTCTGAAGGATTTGGGGCCCAAAACAAAACACACCCTTGCTTGGTTTTGGCTTCTCAGCCTCTAACACTGGAAAGACCTTTCCCCACCCTCCACCCCCTTAATTATACCCTTGGAGAAACTGCCTCACAGTGCATGTACTAAATTAAAACATTAATTAAAATAATACAGGAGCTCAGAAGCAATTAGAACAAGAGAAGAAATATATAATAAAAGAGTACAGGTATAGGCAGAAAGCGAGGCCTAGCCTCAGTCTCAGAGTTCTCAGGCCCAATGATGCTTGAAGACTAGCAAGGAGGAGTTCGGTCCTAAAGTCTTGTCGGATGGAATGTGGAGGAGAATGTGGAATCAAGATCAGAGAATGTGGAATCAAGATCAAAATTCCAAAGGATATGTATGTCCTCTGGCTCTCTCAGGGTCAAAGTTCGGAGCTGTTCAACGGAATTCCAGCTTTTTTCCCCCATGTATTCTTTCAAACACAGGCAGCTTTTTCAGTGCAATTAGGTGGTGGGGACACAACGACAAGATTTCCATTGTTCAACATGTCATTTTTAAATCATCTGATCCAGGCAGTCCTCATGCCAGGCTCTGGAGATGCGTAAATAGCAGTATGGCTCCTGCTCCCAACAGGACTCGAAGTCCAGATCACAGGCAGAGTGAGTGACATCTATTTTAAGCAGAGACCGGGAATGCCTCAGGGGCACATGCCACCCCACCCCCAGCCCCCTACTCCTTACGGAGCCCAGAAAACTGGATGTACTCTCTCCTGGGGCCCTGATTTGTCACTTTTTGAGGTACACAATGATATCAAAGAGGTACAATCAATTTTGTGAAATCAAAAGGGCAGCGGTGTCCTGGGATGAATCACAGAAGGACAATGGGACGAGTAAACAGGAAGGAAGTGGGATGGGTGCTGTTGCCTTGTGGGTACTGCAGTTGAGGTCCTGAACCGAATGGGTATGAACTGTTGCACTGAAACCTAATTTGCTCTTGAAACTTCACTCCAATCACAAGAACAAGTTGTATGTGTGTCTTTTCCATCTATCAAAATCCTGCTGAAAGCCCATCCCTTGACCTCACCAGGCCACCTCAGTGGATGGCTCCCTCCTCCAAACTCCATCCCTCTTGTCGTAGTTTCCTTGGGCTTCCAGAACAAAATACCACAATCTGAATGTTTACAAGGACAGAAATGTATTCTCCTCTCACAATTCTAGGAGCAAAGAGTCCAAATGTAGGGTGTCAGAAGGTGCATGCTCTCTCCAAAACGTTTTGGAAATGCTCTAAGTTTCTGTCTCCTAGCTTCTGATACCCTCAGGTGTTCCTTGGCTTGTAGCTGCAGTATAAGTCCACCCTCAACACGGCTGGCTTTCTTCCCCCTGTCTCTCTGTGTCTTTTCTCCTCTTTTATAGAACATGATTCCAATTGGATTAGGACTCACCCTGTTCAGTATAACCTCCTATTAACTGATAACCTCTTCAAAGACCCTATTTCCAAACAAACCCATGCTCAGGGGTAACAGGTCTAGGATTTCTATAAATTTGGGGATGGGAGGGGGGATACAATTCCATCTACAGCACTTCCCGCTGGCTGCATCATTTCCACGACACAACTACTGCTGCTCCGTGTTAATGACCACCCCCGGCTATCTGGAACTGCCCTACATGAGGCTTGTCACATGATTCAGCCGCTCCTAGAGAAGAGGAGCTGACAAATTCTTAAATGCCCTGCTGACCCCAGTTGGTTGATTCTCCATGAAATCCATTCTCTCTCCACCTTTGTGATACATAGGAACTTGAGCAGAAATGGGATTCCACCTCTATTCTCTCACCCCAGTCAATAAAAGAAAGAAATAGTCATCAACGTTGAGTCCAATAAGATTGGATTTGAATTTCATTGTGCTACTTCTTGCCTAAGCCTCTTCAAGTTTCCTTCCTCCCATCACCGTTACAGCTAACATCTCTTGGTGGGTGACATTATTGGAAAAGATTGGAGGAGCTAGCCTGCAAGTGATACACACACCCCCAATCTCAATCCTAGAGGTCTTGTCTTATCTTCTGTGTCCTCTTAGAGGACATGCCAAGGATCTGCTATAAATATGAAGCAAAGGTCCATATGGGCCAGGCTTCATCCTACATCTTGGCACTTTGGGAAAGGCTTCAGGTAAGGTTTGGACAGCTGCTCTGGGATGCCCACTCAGACAGTCAAGATCTGAGAATCAAATCCACTGTGGTTGGTGCCGCTCTCTTTGGGTCTTCCAAATCAGATGAAGTCGCAGCACTGAATCCACCTGCACATCCTACCCATTCAGCCAAGCCCTTAAGGGTAACCTCCTACTACATTTCCCTCGGAACATCTTGCCTTTACTATCAATGGCAATGAAGATTAAAGTAAATTGGGTAGACTGGTTGGAACCTACTAGTCATGCCATGGGAGAAACACGTGGCAGTTGGCGCCCATGAAGATGACAACCTTAGCAAACCTCTGGGGCTGGCCTACTTTGTCCTATAGGTTTGCTTTGAGTCAGAATCAACTTCACACGAACATAACAGCTGTTTTTCCCTATCTGAATGAGCAGTACAGAGGTGTGAGGTCTATTTTAAAGCAATCTTGGATTCGACCCCACATTCTAGCCCTTTCTAGTTGTGGGACCTCACATCTCTGGGCCTCCATTTTCTCATCTATAAAATGGGAATGCAAATGTACCTGCCTCAAGCGTTGGTGAAGATTACATGGTTAAAAACCTATGACAAATATGCAAATTGTCTAGCATTCAGTAAGTGCTCAGTGGCTTTCAAGCTGCTGTCACTGGCTGTATCATTACCTGCTCTGTCGTCATCATAGTTAGTAGTCATCAGTACGGTGGTAATAGTTCTTCTTAATTCAATGTATGTCCTGCTTACGGCAAAGGGAATGCTACCAGCAAAATCCCACCAAATTCTTCGTCTGATACAATCTTTACCGTGTCTAGGTTTTCATAGTTGTCAGAGGAGCAGTTACGAGAGTTCATATGAGACTCTAATTTGAGTTAACAATATTTATGAAGCTCTTACTATGTCACAGTCTCTGTGACAGTCACCCACAAAGCAACGTAAAACAGTCCCTCCTGGCGCACAATTCAGAAGGTCACTCAGCTTGCACAACATCATGCCCCAAACTGCCTCCTCTAGGCAGCCTTCCCCAAACACCCCACAATCCCCTCTGTGGTAGTTACATAATCTACTGTTAATTTCAGTCTATTAAGAGTGAAGAGGTGGAGGTCAGCCTGTCCATCAGGTCGCAGCTTGATTACCTCATTTGGAGGCGCTAAAGAGATAATTAGCTCACTGGAGGCTAGACCCACACTCTCTGCTACACATGCCTGTTGACAAGCCACATGGAGCTATGCTGATGGAGCCAGAGCTCTGGAGCTGGAGGAGCCACATGGAGACCTCTGCCAGTGCTGAGATGCTTCCACCACCACTGGATCCACAAGGCTTTCCACCCACTGGCCTGAGATCTTCCTGCATTCGGTGTCATTGTATGTGTTGCATGAGTGTGGAGAGGAATGCATAGACTGGTATAAGATGTATGGGCTAATATCAGACTTTTGGACTTGATCTGGACTGAGCTGGGATGTTTTCTTAACATACAATTATTCTTTCTATAAAGCTCTTTCTTGTACACATATGAGTGTCTATGAATTTGTTTCTCAGTCCAGACTCTGGGTCCAGACTCACACATTCTCCTAGAAGGATTCCATTGCCGCGTGACTCAGCAGCACCTGGATGAGAAGGAGTAACCATCTCGACCTCTCCCATGCACCCAGCTTGCTGGTCCCAGGAGAGACACTCCCTGAGCCCATTTCTATTGCTTTCTAATGAAAGACTATTTGTTGGAACCTGGATTCAGCTTCGATTTCTCAGTTCCCTGACCGCACAACATAATAGAAAGGACTCTTAATTTGGAGCCCACCAGCATGGTTTGAATCTCAGCCACTTCGCACTTTTGAGAGCTCAAGGCAAATCACCTCCTTCTTTTCCCGCAGGGTACACATCTGTAAAGCAGGGCCGCCTTTTGGGACCGCTTCGGGTAATGCACAGCCTGAGTCCCAGTGGCTGGCCCGCAGTGAGACTCTCAGTAAGTCATTTCCCATTAGCCCTTGGTCGACTGGCCACATATCCCTACAGAGCGTGGAACCCAGGCAGGATGGGATAAGTCGCATGCAATTACAATGTCATTACCTTTACCAAGCAGAATACAGTACATTTACTAATATAACTACACTGCAATTGTTGAAGTCAGTGAGCAATATGCGTGTAAGAGGTAGTGTCCTTGATAATTCCCACTCCTTCCCTCTTTCTGATCCACAGTATCGGGTCACCCAGTGAGGACTTCCTATCTCAGGGGAGTAGCCTGACTTTCCCCAAAGGAATATTGAGGGTTGGAAATGAGGAGCTGATTTTATGGGCTTTTTTCTCTCTTTGGTGATTGCTGGTCGCCGACAGAAGAGGGGAAAGAGAAAGTTACAACACGCCTTCCTTCTTACCCCAGTTGCACCCACATAGAATGCACCTCATCTTGCTGGGGCACAACCTCAAAATTCCATACACTTACGTTTCTGGAGTTCTCACCACACACACTTTCCCAGCGGTGGCCCATGCCTTGTCCATGTTCCCGATGCAGGGCTGCCGTCATTCCAAGGGACAGATACCAAGCACAGGCCCATTCTTTCTGATACAAGGCAAAAGGGTGGCCAGCCCAGAGTCATCTGCCTAGGAAGCCTGTAACACAGCTGAAATCCAGTATAGTATTACCCTTGGACCCAAGCAAAGTAAGATCTGATGTCATGTCCTTGTCACTGTGATGCGCCAGACATTGGAACTTTTCACAGCACAATTTTATCTGGTTCGCACACCAGTGTGGCATGGTTTTCCCACTTCTCAAGGCAGCTGCAGAGGCTCAAACTGGGGATGAGATTGCTCTAATGAGCCTCAACCAGGAAGTTGAGGGGCTAGGCGTCAAGAAGAGTTTGCCACTTGGTCCTCTCTATTGGAAAGCTTTTCCGGTACACAGTTCGGCTTCAACTCTTCTTAAGTGGAGTGTATCCTGCAAGCCATTTCAACAATCCCCCTCTGGTTCTCACTGAAGGCACCCTCATAGCCCCCAAGCACCACGCATAGCTGTTTCACTGGTGGAATTCTTTGTTTATCTACTGGCTTTCCCAGCAGGCCATACACTTCATGATCGCCTTGATTTTGTTCACTGATACATCCTCAATACCTAGCAGAGTGCTGGACCCATGGAAGTGTTTAATGAAAACTTACCAGCCCACTAACTGCATAGCCAAATAAATAACCCTCATTAGCTGGGTGACATTGGCAAATACCCTTTCTGATATTCGATTTCCACATTATGAAATGGCAACCGTGCTACCTGCTCTGCAGGGCAGTGGCAAGAATGAAAGAAAAAGCACAGAAAAGCAAGGACACATAGTAGGTCCATCAGAAACAGAGCTTGCAATTATTATCCCCAAATGAATCCAAAATACCAGGCAAAATTCCTAGCCCTTCCACGCGCCACCTCTGCCCTCAAGGCAATGAGACTCTTCAGAAACAGTGTCAGCGGCACATGTGCTGTGTTGCTGACATTCACAGACAAAAGAGAAGAGTCCAGTAAGTGCCATTCCCTGCATGTTGGGAGCTAAGCTGCTGAATTGCTTTCTCACCATTGTACTGCACTCACCAATACCAATGTGATCGTCAGTCATGCTCAAAGCCCGCTCTGGGGGCCCCATCACTGGCAGCAGGCGGTGAAGCCAAGACACGCGTGGTTCATACAAGGCAGAGCGCTGGATGTTCTTCAGAAAGTGAGCGAGCTGATGGAGCCCTGTCCCAGGCACTGAAAGTTTGAACAGTCATCCCCAAGGTGCTAAACGCCCTTAGGAAAGTCCCTCCCTATTTCTGGGCTCCATGTGTGTAACTGTAAGGCACCCAGAACTGATTCTTCTGTAAACCTTCACCCAATTCACAATAAGAAGGAGAAATGAAAGTGAAACTCAGAGGATGATACTTAGCTCATGTGGTTATTATAGATAATAATATTAATCATAGCTGAGGGTGCAAAACGTAAGCAGTCAACTCTAACCAGAAAGTTCGCGGTTGGAGCCCCCCAACCCCTCTGCAGGAGATCTGCTCCTGGAGAAAGCACAGCCTAGCAAACTCTCCGGGCCGTTGTGCTCTGACACACGAGGTCGCTATCAGTCCAAATCGACTGGAGAGCCCCCAGAAGCAATAATCCGTGAGGAAGGGCACATGACATACCAGACGCTGTTCTAAGTGCTCTTCTCACCGCCCTTCTTCCCAGCCTTTCTGTTTAAATCCGATTAAAATCACCCCCTCCATCCAGACGAGAACACGGAGGTTAAGGAACCTGCCCACAGTAACCTGGCAAGTGAGTAGCACAACAAGGATTCAAACCCAGGATCTTAACTACCAGGCTTCACTTCATTTGGATCAAATCCCGAGGAGACGGCTTGGTTGCAAGGAGATAAGTGGCCCTAATGGTCTGTGACAATTTTTAACTTTGACACTAACTTGGGAAAATCACATAGAGGGCCTTGAGTTTGCCATCTGTAAAATTCGGGTTAAACTGAGTGCTATCCAAAGCTTGTTTCCCCCATTTAAATAATTAGCCTAATAGACAAGGAGCCCTGGTTGTACACATGGTTAAGCACTCAGCTGTTAACCAAAGGGCTTCTGGTTCAAACCTACCCTGAAGCTCGCTGGGAGAAAGATCTACTCCATAAAGATTAGAGTCTAGGAAACCCAACTGGCAATCTACTCTTTAGCACATAGCCTCGCCATGTGAGTTGAGAACTGTGGTAAACTGAGCACTTGGTAGAATGTGTTTGGCCTTATTTCTACACTTTCAACCACAGGCATAGAAAACTAGCCTGATTTTGAGAAACATCTCCAGTGTCCTGAGCTAGAAATGTTTTCAAATACACGTTCTTCAGGCCGAATGGTATGCTTTACCCCTCCCCCCACACCCCCCTGCTATAGCCCTCCATTCAAGAGCAGTCCTAAAGGAGCTGCCATGAGCGACGTCTCATACTTGCATCCGGCTGCTCACTATGCCTAAAGGTTATCTGTACATAAGAGCCATTGGGTTCTATAGCCAACCCACTGTAAAATGGAGCAAACTCTTCTGACAGATCACTCCCCTGGGGAGGAGGGGAAAGGTGCTCAGGGGTGTCCGAGCTCAACTAGCACTAGGTCAAGATGATTACTCACCTCATTGCTGGTTTATTGTGCTACCTGCTTATGATATTCCCCATTGACTATGTACTATGCTGGCTGTATGACACATATGTCGTTTGAAGGATCTATAAGCCCCATTATATATTCCCATTGGAAAACACATTCACTCCTCAGTCCTGACATGGGACAAGGAGCCCCTGTGCCCCACTGTCTATCTGTCTGTCTCTATTATTTGCCACAATTGCAAAGTCACTCCTGAGGACCCTTTCAAGTGTTGGGGAACGCCGGACTCACCTAGAGAATGATTCAGTGGCCCGTTGTTAGAGGTGCTAGAGGTGTGATGTTAACAGACAAAGATGTTAGAGGCGTGGGGACACTGCTGGACAGAGATGATTCATCTGGCCCATTTGAGCCCCATGTAAAATGAGTGCAATGAGTCCACTAGATATGAGTCAGAAAGGTCAGGTTAGAACAGCTTTCTTGGCTCCTGCTTGCTGAATGAATCCTTCACACCTCAAATCCCTCATCTATGAATTAAAGATAACACAGCCAATCTGACAGAACACGTGCAAAAATTAAAGCCAAAATCCTCCCTCGGGCCAACAAGATCCTATTCATCTGACCGAGCTCCTCTCCTCTTCAGCCTGCTCTGACCACACATTGCTGCCTCCGGGCCTTTGCACTTACTCTTCCTTCTTCCTGGACAACTTTCCTCCAGACAGCTCCTTGTTCACTCCCTAATCTCCTTCAAGCTTTTGGTCAAATGTCTCTTAGGGCTTCATCCTGACCACCTCACTTAAGATGGTAAACATTTCTTCCTACTCCCCCGGCCCTTCTGAGTCATCCTGAGCCTCTGCTCCTAGTGATTTCTTTTGCTTTGTTTGGTAAAACCCTTATCACCCTCTGACCTACTAGAAATCATCTCTCTCTCCCCACCAGCATGTTGGCCTCATGAGGACACCAATCCTTGTTTCCCTGCTAGGCGCTTGCCCTCGTACCCGGAGCTCACTGAACACTTGTTGAACTGATGAATGAATGAACAGCAGTATTCAAGGAAGATATATTATACCTTTCCTTCCTCACTTCATAATAATTCCTGCCATTAACTGAGCACATATTATGAGCCAGGCCCCAGCAAAGCATTGTACTAACAACGCCTTCCTGTGAAGTCAATCCCAATACTGGAAGCTTCAAATGACTTTCTCTCCCAGGAATCACAAATACCCTCTGCCTATCTGTCATTTTTTGCATTCTTGGTCTTCCCAAAACCAGTTTCACAAATGTGCTCAAGGAACCAGTGAGTCTTTTAATTAAAACAGTCTGCTATGATGAATCTGTTATTACAGAGCCTTACCTATGTAAAACATTAATAATACAAATTTCATTTGTTTATGTCAGTGCCAAGCATTAATTTTTAATAGCAAAATGTATGAGTTATGAAAGGCATTAATGCAAAACAAATCACCAGCTGAGGATGAAAAGGAAATCTATTTTTTAGGGTAAGCAGTGGCAATGAAATATTATTGTGGCTTCCAACAGGGGGGAAGAAAAAAAATTTCTTCAGCCTTCAACAGCAATTAAAAAAAAATCCTAGGTGAATAATGAACTTTATCATCCTCTTAACATCAGTCCTAAATTGTCACTGAATCCTGCTGGATCCCTGGTGGCAGGTTCAAACTGAAAGTTTCATGCAAAAAAAATTGTCCTCATTACCCACCTCAGTCACATTAATACTTCTAGGATAAATGATTGATAACAATTTGTTACGTTTGTACAGCACAATAGAGTTCACAAAGTGCTTTCATCCATTATCTCAAGTGGTCTTTGAAAGGAGAACTTATCCCCATTGTACAGGTGAGCTCACTGAGAAGAAGCAAGATGATTAGATGACAGAGCCGAGGCTGCAGTACATATTTAGTGAATGACTGAGAGAAGGTGAAACACCACAGAGGCAAGAAGGAAGAATGGGAGGAGATGGAGGAAGGAGGAAAACTGACCAGGTGTGAGGCAGGGAGAGTGAAAGGATGGGGATGGAGACAGGAAGCCTCGTGTACAGGTCATTCTCCACCTGCATGCCTTTCCCCATACTAGGTCCATGTTCCATCCTTCACTGGCCTCCTCTGGGACCCAGGAAGGCAACGCCTGAGAACTACCTCGCCAATCTTCCTTCTCCTGAATTCAACCAATGATATGTCCCAGGAGGAGACCCGCAGTTGGGAGGAAAGGGAAGGGGACATTTCTTCTGATTGTTTCGTCCTCCCTGCATCAGCACCACCACCACCCCTGCAGTGGCTGCATCCTTCCACAACTACAGCTTCTTTATTGTTCTCTCAGTGGGTCCCCTAGCCTTGGCCCACCCCATGCCCTTTGTTCCATGATAGTGGATTCTTATTGATACTGGCTTCTGACCTCAACCTCTCTTGTTTACTACCTTATCCCTGCTCACCCCTTTGTAAGTAGTCCACCCATTAACTACCCTTGAATGGACCCATTGTGAATTCATGAAAGCAATTGCTACTACCTGCTTGAAGTCTAACATATACACCAGTTCCCTTAGCTCCCTGTTACAGGTTGCATTGATTCTCAATATGGAAGCCAGTCCAAAAAAAAAAGGTCAGAGATACATTTTCCTGTAGCTTCTTGGTTCACCAAAGAAAACCAAGGTTTAAACGTGTGGTCTCTCTTTCAGGCCCAGTCCTATTCTTGTGGTTAGCTGGAACCATTAGAAGAAGAGGGAGAGGGAGATAGTAACATGAACATTCAAAAAAAATCTTCTGGACAAAAAGAATGCCAAGTCTCTTTGGATACTGTAGTCTTACATTTTAAATTATATTATTTAAATAATTTATAAATGCCTATATTCATACAAGGGCAAGTAAAAAAAAAATATTGCTATAAAATCATCAAACTCAAACTTGCTGTCATCTGGTCAATTCTGACACACAGTGACACCATAGGACAGAGTGGAACTGCCCCTGGGGGTTTCTGAGAATTTAAGCCTTGACAAGAGTAGAAAGACTCATCTTTCTGTCTCAGAGCAGCTGGTGGGTTCAAACCACTGACTTTGTGGTTAGCATCTCAGTGTACAGCATACTACTCTACCAGGGTTCCCACAAATCCTAGAAACCTTTCTTCAACAAAAATATTGACATGTGAAGCTATTGTTTCTCAACATATCCTCCATCTGGGTCTAGACACTTCTAAAAGCAGTGTTTCTCTATATCTAACCCTTCCTTTAAAAAAAAAAAAAGTAGGAGCTCTTTGATTTATACTATGCCAAAATGGTAGTTTGAGCATGCCTGGGGGACTCAAATTGTGTGACTTTGAAATGCCCTTTGAGTTTGGAAACCGGGAAAAAAAAAGAAAAAGGGTCTAAAAGGGGCCGGATCCAGGCTCCACGGTGGAAAGGGTAAGATTTATGAATGAAATCCTTATAAGACAGCCCTTGCCACTCTTGAAGAGTGAGCATGTGCATTGTCGTGATGAGAAAAATGTTGACACAACTTTCCCGACTGTTTACTCACCAATATGGTTTCCCATTTCCCTACAACTTCACACTAAGCCCCTATGATCATTCTTCCAGAAATTTTACTAAGATTACACTTTAGGGTCCCCCCTCTCTGCCTGGAATTGAACTGCCACCCTGGAAGCCACTGTTTTGATGGGATCTTCCTTTTGCAGGCGTCTTCGTGAGACTAAGACACACGTGTCCGTGAGAGAAGGTGCCTGCAGCCATCTGCTGATCACAGAGATCATGTTGGAACATGATTTGTTTTAAGTAAACTCATATAAGATCTGGAACTGTATTATATTTACACATTTATACATCTACCCACGAAATAGGTAGGCATTCTCAAGTGAAGAAACTGAGGCTCAGAAGCTGTGACGAACTTGCTTTTCTAAGGTCATGTCGTTAGTCGAGTTCGGATGATCTTTATTAAAAATGTTTGCCTTCTGCGTAGTACCGACTCTTGAACCGCATGTTGAGCAATGAGATAGAGCATCATGTTTTATCCTCAAATGATGTGACAGTAGTTATGCTGAAGAGTTCTCCACACATGAGGAGATTGAGGTTTGCCATCGATGGAAAATGTCTATTGGAACCCAGGTTCTGAAGTACCTGTCCCTTCTATGAACTCACAATAAATCTACCAAAAAGGTGATCAGTACCTTCCATGCTGCCTCCTTATCTCGTGCCTAGGAATGCCCCACAAAGAACCGCATTTGCTCTCAGTCAGCATCCGATCCGCATAGGTTATTGCTCATAGTACCCCAGGGTCTGAGGGGAGACTAGCTCGTCCTTAACCCTCGCCCCCACCCACTCCCCACGTCTCTTCTGTGATGTCTGCTTTGGACCTACTGAAACAAAAACAAACAACATCATATTGATATGATCAATGCAATTATTCCTGGAAACTGATTAAAAGTGTGGCCCTTTGAACCTAATATCTATCTATGTAATTTTATTTTCTAAGTAATGTGCTGGCATCGTTTTCATATCCAGTGGTACGGAAGGTACCAAGTGATACCTTTCCCCCACCCAGCTCCTATATCTGCTTCAACCAGCGAACCACTGTAAATGGTTTATTTTATGTCCTGGAACTTTAAGTATACTTTCTCTATAAATGAGATTAAACTCAGCAAACTGTTCTGCCATTTGATTTTTTTGCTTCTAACAATAAATCTTCTGCTTCTGTGCCAGTACAGATACCTCATTAACTCGTGTGTCAAACATGCTCAGAACACTGCACCGTGCCAGGCAGTATTTGAGGTGCCGAGGGCACTCTGGGGAAGTTTTCACCATTATCGTCACCTTCGTCTGAGCAGATGGCACGTTCTAAGTGTGCACCACATGCCCAGAACTCTGCGAAGGCCTCCCCATGGACTCGCTTCTCATTAGAACAACCTATGACAGTGGTACTAGTTCCATCTTCCTATTCAGACCAGGAAAGGATGCACAAAATAATTCAGCCTTGGCGGTCCCCTGGATCCCTGTGGATCCAGACTTTGAACCCATGCGGTCTGACATGTTCTGAGACACTCCCCGTCTGCCTCGTAGTAAATAAGTACTAAGAAAGTATAAA